>NC_044559.1:87920681-88220681 GCF_007565055.1 Rhinopithecus roxellana
GCCAAAACCTGGAAGCAACCCAAACATGCTTCCGTGGATGGATGGTTAAACCCACGCTGGTCCATCCGGCCGCAGAATTTGACTCAGCCATAAAAAGAAACCCACTGACACGCACAGCAGCTGGCAGGGCTCCCAAGGCCATTGCAATAGAGCCACAGTGTGACCCCGTTGATAGAACATTCTCAAAATGACAGAAGTGGAAGGACGGAGACCAGACTGGGAGTTGCTGGGGGACAGCGACAGTGGTGCTGTGACTACAGAGAGTTCCTCTATGGTGGTGGAAGTTCTATATCTCGACTGCACGGAGTCACAGGAACCCATACACGGGATCATGTCTCGTAGAACCACACACACGCACACACGCACACGTATGTGAAAGTGAGTGGAACTGCGTAAGGTTCGACGTCTTATCAACAGCATTGAACCAATGTCACTTTCCTGGTTGTGACGTTGGACAATCATCCTATAAGATGCCTCCATTGGGGGAAGCTGGTTGAAGGGTTTGTGGGACTGTTATGTTTGCAACTTCAGGTGCATCTGTAATTCTTCCCAAATCAACAGTTTTAAGTTGCAAATGTGGTCAGGAATTCTTGTCCTTATTTTGCCTCTCCTCGCCCAGTAACACAGGGTGTTGCTGCCTTCTGTGCATTTGACCCCTACGCTTGGATCTGATTGGAGATGACAGGGCTGGGTGCTCTTGGAGTCCAGGTGGGGCACACTGGCTGACTGTGTAAGGAGCAAGGATGCCAAAGCCCCACAGGGCTGGCTACTGTGATGTAAACGCTCCTCCACCTTCAGCCTCCGTCCCGTTGGGCCCCGAGAGGGACCCAGATGGCTTTCTCCTGAGGGCCCGAGTTAGTGTCACTGCCGCGGAACTTCAGCAGACCGTTCTCTGCCCCTCCTGCTGTGGGCAGTGAGGCAGGCGGCAGGGCAGGGGTCAGGGCCCGGGCCCAGGTGGGCGTTTCTTGCCTGCTGCTGTGGGAAGGAAGCTTGCTTCCCAGGCCTCGGGTCTCAAAGGAGACACAGTGCAGCAGGCTGTGCCTGGGAGGCCTCTGGCCTCCCCAGGTGTGCGACGCTCTCCACTGTCCAATGCCAGCAGCCCGGGCCACCGCGGTCACAGCTCCTGAGGCTCGCTTAGAACAATGCAAAGCACATGCCCAGCAAACAAACAAAGTCAAAGCAGAAGGAAAGGAAAATCCGGCCAGGCATAACAGAGGGAGGCGTCAACTCACAGCCAGCCCCTCTCCCCCAGCTCCTGTCCCTGCTGGGGCGCTTCCTGCACTCCTCAGGCCCCAGCCCCAGGCCTGAGGATCCCAAGTGGCTCTAGAAGCATCTTCGGTTACCGCGGTTCTGGAGGGGAGCCTCCGTCCCATGCACCCCAGTGCCTCGTTTGCCCTTCCCGGAGCAATGTGACCTCCTCAGATCCCCGGCCAGACCTCTGCCTGCCAGCTGCAGACCGGGGGCCTCTAGAAGCCAGGTCCACCTGGCAGGGGCCATTCTCCCTGGCAGCAGTAAAGCCATGAGGCCATGCCAGGCAGGCAGACCAGGAGGTGAGGCACACGACACTTAGGCAGCTCATCCTCACCCTCCCCATGAGTGGCACCACTGGGGGCTTCCCACACTCTACCACCTTGCCAGTCGCAAGGCCAGGAGCCCCGAGTCCCCTCACCCCACCTGCTCCTCCATGGAGTCCACAGCCCAGGCCTGGCAGCTCTGCTGGAACACACACTCAAGCGTGTCTGCTCTTTTCCTCCTGTCCACTGTCCCCCCAGAGTCCCATGTCTAGGGCCTCACCCTCCTGACTCCACCTCAGCCCCTGCCATCTGCTCCCCACCCCACAGCCAGAGCGAGCCCTCAGGTCAGATCCAACCAACCCCGTAATACTTAGAAGAAAACCTACACGTCCCACTGGCGACCAAGCCCGCTCCAGCACGGGCCCTCACACCGCTTCCCCTGCGGCTCTCTCCACCTCCTGCTGCATCTTCCTCGTTCCTCAAAGGGCCACGCTCAGTCCTTTCCCTCCGTCCTCTTCTCCCTCACTGTGTCCCCCAGCCCGGGGCTGACCCCTTGTCAGGTCTTAATTTTCTCTTGGCCTGGAGGACTCCTCCTCCACACACCCAACCTCAAGCAGCTAACAAGCCACTGAGCTGTGGTGGGTACGATGGCTCAAACCTGTGATCCCAGCACTGTGGGAGGCCAAAGCGGGAGGGGTGCTTGAGGTCAGGGGTTCAAGATCAGCCTGACCAACAAAGTGAGACCCTGTCTCTGCAAAAAAATTTTAAATAGCTGGGCTGGGTTGCATGCGCCTGTAGTCCCAGCTACTTTGGAGGCCGAGGTGGGAGGATCACTGGAGCCCAGGAGGTCCAAGGCTGCAGTGAGCCGTGATCATGCCACTGCACTCCAGCCTGGGCAACACAGCAAGTTACTTACTCCAAAAATAAATAAATAAATAAAATAAGTCATTAAGCCATGACACAGGCCCGGCAACAGCTCCCAGGAACCCTCCAGTGAGGGCGGCCCTTTCAAGTCGCCTTGACTTGAGCAGAGGCATTGGCCCTTGTACTCCCACACTGACCAGCGTTTACATTGGGTGTCCTCAGGCCACCTCCAGCCACGTCTGCAGCCGAGACCATCCCAGGAGCTGACAGCTGGAGGCGGCCTGCCAAGGGCACTCCTGGCAGCTCCCAGCGTGAGTCCTGCAGGGAAGGCAGTCTGGGCAGCACGCACCATCTCCATCAGCAGTGATCTCTGTGAGACAGTGTCCTTAATCACTGTTTATGTGTCTCACCCTCGGAAAACGTTAAGTGCCACAGAAGCAGGACTTTCTCTGCCCTGCGTATCACTGTAACCTCGTTGATGACCGGTAACTAGCACGCAGGAGTGCTGAAGGAATTTTAGCTGCCCAGGTCTGGAACCTGTTTTCCATTCTATTTTCACCATCACCCTGGAACTTTCAGAAATGTATTCTCATTATACAAATACTTTAAAGAGGCTTCAGTTATGAAACTTACCTAGTAAGTGGCAGGAGCAGAACTCACATCCAGCCTTGCTTCACCCACAGCCAGTGTTTCTGGGCGGCACGCTTGCTGCCCCACAGGCAAAAAAGCCAACACCATGGCGCCGGCGGCTGCAAGTCCCCGGCACGGAGACAGGAAGCCACGCTCCCATCCGTCTCCCTAATGCCAGGTGGGTCAGGCCCTCCTGGCCGTTCTAACTAGTCTCAGCTGATGGCAATGCAGCCGGTCTGCCTGACTTGTGGTGTTAACTATTACGATGTCAAACCTTTCCTGCTGTGTGTGCAATTTTGGCTCTGTCACCTGTAACAACTTAAGCAAAGGTGAATCGGTGTGAACTGGTCCTGCAGTTACGCCGGCATCCCTGCCGCTGTACCCGAAGGATGGCAAAGGAGCAGTCGGTGGTCAGTCCTGTATTGAAGGATGAGGGGTACACATTCCAGATGGGTAAGGATTTGAGCAAATCCCCACAATTCCTCATACTCACAGTGTTGAATGCAATGCTCCCGGTATCATAGAAGTCATAGTAAATGTGGGCTCATTGATTTGAGAACCAACTACCGCATCCCCTTATGCCCTTGTGCTAGGCACACAAGCCAGGGGTCAGAACTGAGTATTTCAAATATTTTTCCTGCTTTGCTTCCTTCACTTATTCTTTGCCAATCTTGTCTCAGCGAAGCCCTGCAAAAATCCCACCTTCAGTCTCAAAATGATTCTGCCGTATTGCTCTGGCCCACTCTACCGAAAGAAAAAGCCACCAGTCTGTGGGACTTAACAATTCCCATCTTGCCGGACACGGTGGCTCATGCTTATAATCCCAGCACTTTGGGAAGCCGAGGCGGGCGGATCACCTGAGGTCAGGAATTCTAGACCAGCCTGGCCAATATAGTGAAATCCCGTCTCCACTAAAAAATACAAAAATTAGCCGGGGGTGGTGGCAGGCACCTTAATCCTCGCTACTTGGGAGGCAGAGGCAAGAGAATCATTTGAACCTGGGAGGCGGAGGTTGCAGTGAGCCGAGATCAAGCCATTGCACTCAAGCCTGGAGGACAAGAGCAAGACTTATCTCAAAAAAAAAAAAAAAAAAAAAAAATCCCCATATTTTTGGCTGGGCACGGTGGCTCACACCTGTAATCCCGGCACTTTGGCACTTTGGGAGGCCGAGGCGGGCGGATCATGAGGTCAGGAGATTGAGACCATCCTGGCCAACATGGTGAAACCCCATCTCTACTAAAAATATAAAAATTAGCTGGGCATGGCGGCACATGCCTGTAATCCCAGCTACCCAGGAGGCTGAGGCAGAAGAATCACTTGAACCTGGGAGGCGGAGGTTGCAGTGAGCCGAGATCACGCCATTGCACTCCAGCCTGGCGACAGAACTAGACTCCATCTCAAAAAAAAACATTTCCATCTTTTCCAAAGGGCACCTTGGATTTTGTTGGTCCTGACCACCATCCACGATGTATCTCAGAAACTAACAGCTGGGGTGGTTTGACCCAGGCCAGTTCCTGTCCAGGCACATTGCAGGGCTCAGAAGCTGCCATGATACTTTTTGGATAAAGGAATCATATAAACTGGGAATACCTTGTATTTCTCCTTGATATTCAAATAGCCTCCCAACATTATTGGGAGGGAAGAGGCATACAAAGAAGAAAAACTAATGAGAATAAAAGGTTTGTGCCTGGATTTAAGTGGTCAGTGGTCTCTGGGGAGGTGGGGACATTGTTTCTCTACTTGGCAAGGCCATATTCCCTGAAGGGTGGCATTCTCACGGTTCCCACTACTGTTTAGGTACGTTTCTATGTGCAATAAAGCATAGTCGTTGAAAGTCACGTGTGTGATTTTAGCTGCCCAGGTTGGAACCTGCTATTGACTGTGCACACTTGAGGGGTTTCTGAGGTCTGCAAGGACAGAGCCTGCTTGGTCCACTGTGCGTTCAACACTGTATCTGGCACGCAGACACCATGATCATGATAATACTAATAGTTAACCTTCCTTGAGCACTTACGCTACAGCAGCCACAGTCCCTGGCCGGGCGCGGTGGCTCATGCCTGTAATCCCAGGACTTTGGGAGGCTGAGGAGGGCAGATCACGAGGTCAGGAAATCGAGACCATCCTGGCTAACACCGTGAAACCCCATCTCTAGTAAAAATACAAAAAAAAAAATTAGCCTGGCATGGTGGCGGGTGCCTGTAGTCCCAGCTACTCGGGAGGCTGAGGCAGGAGAATGGCGTGAACCCAGGATGCGGAGCCTGCAGTGAGCTGAGATCGTGCCACTGCACTCCAGCCTGGGCGACAGAGCGAGACTGCATCTCAAAAAAAAAAAAAAAAAAAAAAAAAAAGCCACTGTCTCATGTCCTTTATCCCATTAACTCCTCATACAACCCTACTAAGTTATCCCCATCCTACAGATAAGAAAACTGAGAGTCAGAGGTCAATAACTACCCAAGGTCATAATGGTAGGAAGTGCTGAAGCTGGGGCTCAATGTGCATCTAATGAGGCGCCACCACCGCCAGCCTGGAACCTTTGCTTTCCTCTGACTGTAGCAGGTATTTCTTGCCTCTGGGCTTCTGCTGCAACAACGTTCCACACCTGAATGCTCCCTAGTGGCAAGTGTATATGAAGCTTGCCTGCTCATCTCCTAGATGACGAAGCCAAGAGTTTGTGGCAGTGGGATAGCGTCCTCGCCCATCAGTCCAGGCAAGCTATTTCCTGCCAGCACTGACACCAGCAGGCTCTAGGTGACCCTGCCGCCATCCAGAGTCAGTGTGAAGTGGGGATGTGGTGACTAGCAAGACCTGCCTTTATTTTCCAAATTCCTAAGCTCCTGTGGTGGAACCAGACTAGACAAGTGAGAGCTCACCAGCAAGCCTGAGGTCAGGCAGCGTTTGGGTCAAGCGCGGAAGCCTGTTCCAAACCAGGGCAGGGCGGATTCCCTCCAAATCTCCATAGTCTGGGGGGGTGGGAGGGAGCATTTGTTGAGCACTTCCCAGGGCACCCCCATTTCTAACCTTAGACTCCTGTACACAGGTCAAGCTTGTTTCTTTTGCAAGACAGCAGCCGACTAACCACCCTCCCTTTAAACTCATCCCGGCGCCAGGGCTGCGGGCAGGCAGAGAGACACCTTCTACAAAGCTCAAGGGGAGGAGCCCCTAAATCACGCAGGGGGCCCAGAGGACAGCCGCGCATTTCCAGGAAGAGGTGGTGCTCGAACTGAATCTTGAAAGGCAAGGGGCATGAGCATAGGAAATAGCACACCCAAAGGTGTAATTACAGCAGCCGCCACTAAAGGAATCCTTCCTACGTGCCAAGCCTTGCTCTAAGCAGATACCATGGCTTAAGTTCACTGAATTGTTCACATTTCTTGTCTGTTTCTCCTGCTGGAAGAATGTTCGTTCCTCCAGGGCAGTGACTGTCCCTCCACCTCTATCCCCAGGGTTTACAACAGTGCCTTAGCATATAGAATGAGATCAATAGGTATCTGTCAAATGAATCTGTCTTCCCTTGGTCTCCAAGTATACATATAAAAGTTTAAATCTGGCTGGGCGCGGTGGCTCATGCCTGTAATCCCAGCACTTTGGGAGGCCGAGGAGGATGAAGCCCTTGAGGTCAGGAGTTTGAGACCAGCCTGGCCAACATGGAGAAATCACATCTCTACTAAAAATACACAAATTAGCCAGGCTTGGTGGTGCACGCCTATAATCCCAGCTACTTGGGAGGCTGAGGCGGGAGAATCGCTTCAGCCTCGGAGGCAGAAGTTGCGTGAGGTGAGGTCACGCCACTGCACTGCAGCCTGGGCAACAGAGTGACTCTGTCTCAAAAAGAACAAAAACAAAAAAAATCTGTAAGACATACTGGGCTCCCAATAGCTGAAAGTTTACCTCTGAATATGTAACAACTTGAAAACAATGTTTTTTTTTTTTTTGAGCCGGAGTCTCTCTGTTGCCCAGGCTGGAGTGTAGTGGTGCAATGTCAGCTCACTGCAAGCTCCGCCTCCTGGGTTCACGCCATTCTCTTCCCTCAGCCTCCAGCTGGGACTACAAGCGCCTGCCACCAAGCCCAGCTGATTTTTTTGGTGTTTCATCGTATTAGCTAGGATGGTCTCGATCTCCTGACCTTGTGATCCACCTTCCTCGGCCTCCTAAAGTGCTGGGATTACAGACGTGAGCCACCACGCCCGGCCAGATGAAAACAATTTTAGGAGGGCACCTAAGACATGTTGCATCTCTGCCTTTTCCAAAGAATATCTTGGGTTTTTTCACTCTGAGTATCGTGAAGATATTACATGATATGGTTGGAGATAGGAAGTCTGTGGTCTCACCTCTCTACTGTAGGCCTCACCACTCTGGGACTACAGTTGACTCTTGAATAACACAGGTTTGAACTGCATGGGTCCTCTTACACATGGATTTTCTTCTCCCTCTGCCACCCGTTGAGACAGCAAGACCAACTCCTCTTCACCTACTCAATGTGAAGACGACGAGGACGAAGACTTTTATGACGATCCACTTCCACTTAATAGTAAACATATTTTCTCTTCCTTATGGTTTTCTTATTTATTTGTTTACTTATTTATTTATTTAGAGACAGGGTCTCACTCAGTTGCCCAGGCTGGAGTGCAGTGGCACAATCTCTGTTCATTGCAGCCACAAGCTCCATGGCTCAAGTGATCTTCCCACCTCAGCCTCCAAAATGGTAGGATCGTAAGCATAAGCCACCATGCCCTGGCCCATGATTTTCTTAATAACATTATCCCTAGCTTACTTTATTGTAAGAATAAATACATAATATATACAACATACAAAACATGTTAACTGACTACTTATTATATTGCTAAGGCTTCCAGTCAACACCAGGCTGTATTAGTAAAGTCTGTGGGGAATCAAAAGATATATGCAGGCCGGGCGTGGTGGCTCATGCCTGTGAGCCCAGCACTTTTGAGAGGCCGAGGCAGGTGGATCACCTGAGGTCAGGAGTTTGAGACCAGCCTGGCCAACATGGTGAAACCCCATCTCTACTAAAAAATACAAAAATTAGCCGGGCGAGGTGGCAGGCACCTGTTATCCCAGCTATTTGGGAGGCTGAGGCTGGAGAATTGCTTGAACCTGGGAGGCAGAAGTTGCAGTGAGCCGAGATCGCCCCACCGCACTCCAGCCTGGGCAACAAAGTGAGACTCCATCTCAAAAAAGCTATTCGTGAATTTTTGACTGCATGGGGGGTCAGCACACCTAACCACCACCATGTTCAAGGGTCAACTGTATTTCCTTCCTATAATGAAGTTATTAATATTTCTGCTCATTATAAAAACCCTGAAACCATCCATTACTGATTCTACTGTACTGAATGGCATTACCACACCTCTCAGCATGATTCCTTGACTATGAGGGCTTCTTCCAATCCACATCTTCTATGTGCTCTAGGGTTAAGATTGTACTGAGCTTCTCGGGTTTTGGCTCTTTTGTGTTTTTCTGCCTGGCTTCTGTCTGGGTTTAAGTTTTCTCACTATGATCCTTGCTTGGCTCTCCTAGCCACTGTGCACTTTCTGCACCCTCCGTCGGGCTGCTTCGTTTTGCACAGCTCAGGTCTGCAGTAGCTGTATGTAAACGCAGAGTGTCTAACGGCCTGTGAGGCTCCCATAGGGAAGTAATGGGACTGACCTTGAGACAGATCCTGAGGCTGCCAGGATGCCTTTCCAGCTTATCAGTCCCCCCAAAAGAATCAAAGTCTCAAAGGAAGAAGTCTGACAGGCAGATGTGTTAACACCTGCTTACTTCTGAAGATCACAAGGGGGAAAAAGGAGGCCCAAAAGACTGATAGTTACGAGAAACATAAAAATTTCCAAAATTAAGGGGGTTTGTCCTTTTGAACTGAAGATGCAATGTTGTGAAGCATCTAATTTGGCCCACTTTCTGGTTCCCAAACATATTACACCTGCTAGTGACTATATTCTTTCTAGATGAAAGGGGAATAAAGGTAAATCATCACCATGCACTTGATTTTCATATTGTCTGCCTTGTGTATGATATGAATTTTAAAGGGTGAATTTACAATTATCCTGGCTCCCTGTAATAAATAATCTAACACCTAGAAATAATATAAAAATGATAAACTTGTAAACCCAACAAAAGGACAGTGAGTAACAGTACACAGGTCAGTGATGAAGATGGTGGTAAGGGTTGGATGATAAGCTTCCTGTAAGTGAAATTTGGCAAGTTTTTCTTTAATAAATCCTTGGTTTTTTCCAAATGATAATAACTCTCAGCTCAATTTTTGAAATTTTAGCAATGGTGATTACAGTAACTCCGTTTGGAGTGTGTAAATCAGTCTTAAAATTAGTATCTGGCAAGAGATGACCAAGAGTGTTTCTTGCTGTTCCTTTGTGAGTTACCTGCTTTGCAGAGGCTCTGCCCACACAAATCACAAACGCTGCCCCAGGCTGAACCATGCTGTACCATTTCCCATCTCCACCAGTATTCAGCCTATTCTAAAAATATGCATTCTATTGGTCTGCGTAGGCTACTTTTTTTTTCATTGGCCCCAAAGGTACATTAACTCCGGTAGCTAAGAAAAGTCATGCAGAGATGGAATCCTTAAGGTGAACACAACACTCATCGTCTGAGAATGTATTTTTAAAGCACAAAGATGACACTGGGAGATACCAATTTACCCGTTCAATAGGTTTCCAAAACCCAAACCAAATCAAACACCACACCAAATCTAAATTACAACACTTTATTGCAGCATCGGCAAAGGTCAGATTTCTGAAGCTGGTGACGATTGGGCAGCATTTCCATGTGAAATGTTACAACTTTACAAGTTTTGTTTCTTATTTAAATCTACATGCAGAAACTGAAACATGGTAAAAGAAAAAATGCAAAATAGCTAGAAAAAAAGATGTAATCAAGTTGTAGCATACAAATGTGCTCTTCAACTAAATGTACTATGCCTACTGGAAAGCAAACGAAAGACAACTATCCTAAGAAATTAACAGATTGTCAGAAACAGACTAAGAACCCTCATTTCTATTGAGTGGGGGAGAACAAAATGAAACAGAACAAAAACAAAAGCAAAATAAAAGCTCTACTTGTTTCCATACTTTGTTTAGAGACAGAGGCTGTAAACCCATGAAGGTCAACAAAATATTCTCATCCACTCCTTGTTGTCCTTCGTTCGATTTCTGTGACATGCTGACTGGCATGTTTTGTTTTCAATGATACTTACAATGGGCTCAACTAGATCCCTGTTCTTGGGCTGGTATCACTTTTCTAAGCCATCTGAATTAATGCTCTCTGTATACTAAAATAGTCTTCACATTTTTCTTTTACCCTAATAGGCAATTTTATATCACTGACCCTGATGGATAAAACGGATTTTTCTCCCTCATCCCTTGTTCCTCTTGAAACAAATCCCTAAACACAAGCCTTCCTGGTGGATTATCTGGTATTTGGATATCTTTCATCATTTTGTTGTCCTGCATGTAAGTTTTACTAGAAGATTTTCCTGCTTGCTCTATACTTTTCTACTGTAGTCCTGGAGCCCCCAAATGTATCTTCTTCCAACATGGGATGTTCAATTCAGAGACACTGAAACCCAAATCAAGTTTAAAGCTCAAGTTCATTTCCCCCACACCATTACCATCACAACCCGTTTCTTCTCTGGCTCAATCATCTCCTTCACGCTCTCCCTGGTGTAACTGCTCAGTAGTCAAGTGAACCATCTCATTTCTTGACTGCCATTCTCAAGAGAAGATTAACCCTCGCGAGATTCCCATTACAAAAGGCCTTTTCCGCCTTGTCTGGAAGCGTCGGCTTGTTCCGGTGTTGGCAGAGGCTGGTGTTTCTGCCTCCTGGCCCCAGCCTGTCCCAGGTTTAGATTCACAACTCTCTAGACCGACCTGCTGAGATGTGTCCACTGCTCTCATTCAATTGCTGGAGGACTCCACTATCCACAACATCAGATACAGGACCTAATGAAATGACATGTGCTGCTGGATCAACGTCTCCTAAAGGAACAAACAGGGTCACATCAGAGAGCTTACTGCCGCAGGGCAAACTCCAGCAAGATGGTGTCTGCAACATTACCCACCACCACCAAGTAACTTCCCCAAGTTACAGTTGGCCCTGGCATCTGCGGGTTCCACATCCATGGATCAAAAATATAGGGGGAAAAAAACCCAAACAATAAAAAATAACAGTACAACAATAAAAAAAAAATTAAAAACAATAAAGTGTATCAACTATCTCCATAGCATCTACACTTTATTAGGTATTACAAGTAATCTAGAGACGATTTAAAGTACACAGGAGGATGTGCATACCTTATACATAAATGCTACATCATTTTTTACCAGGGACTTGAGTGTCTGTGCATTTTGGTGTCTGAGGGAGTCCAAGAAGAAACTCCCTGTGGATACCGAGGACAACTGTAGTGCTTTTTTGAGAGCATCCATGCTCTCTACTGAACTACGACTTAACTAGAGCCATTGGAGCAATGACTGGAGGGGTGGCTCCTGTTCTCCTCTACAACTAATTCCTAAGATGCTAAGAATTCACGGTTTGTGTTACGGTTCAGTTGTGCATCCCCAAAATTCACATGTTGACACTGAACTGCAGGACCTCAGAATGTGACCATATCTGGAAACAAGGTTGCTGTAGATGTAATTACTTAAGATAAGGCCATAGTGGAGCAGGGTGGAGCCCTAATCCCATATGACTACATCTCTATAAAAGGGAAATTTGTACACAGACACACAGGGGGAAAAGGCCACGTGAAGACGAAGGCGGAGACCAGGGTGCTGTATGACAAGGTATGGAAGCCAAAGATTGCCAGCACCCCCAGCAGCTAGAAGGCAGGCCTGGAGCAGCCTTCCTCCAGGTGTCAGAAGGAACCAGCCCGCTGACTCCCTGACCTCAGGTTTCCTGCTGGCAGCCTCCCGAGCTAGGAGACAACAGACTTCTGTCGTTTAAGCCACTAGGGCTGTAATACTTTGTTACGGCAGCCCAAGCAGATGAACAGTTTGTTTTTCACAGAGCAAGCTATCTTAGCAAGACACTTTCAAAGCGTTAAGAGGCAAATATGGAAAAGTATATCCTCAGCTGGATAAGATTCGTAACTTTTCCAGAAATGAACTGATGGAAAAACACAAGTATTCCCTGAAAGAATGACAGAGAAGATTCAAGCATCTCTCCCGAAGTCAAGAAAAGGCAGCTATCTAACCTAGAATACTTCAAATAAATGCAGTAAATGACAGGAAAAAAATGTGCAAAATCCTTGCTAAGTAAGGTATAGTTATAGCATAAGGTGTCATTTGACTGGTTTACAGGCAAACAATCATGAGTGACTCAAAAATCTATCAGCTCAAAAAGTGTTTATTAATACAATATACACTTTGGATTAAGCAATTCTACAAGGGACTCTATTTTATAACAAAACTATCACTAATTTAACCTTACATAAATATATAAAAAAAAATTCTGATGAAAAAATGCGGACTCTACTTAAGATAGGTTTACAAGAGTTCAAGACCAGCCTGGGCAACATAGTGAGACCTCGACTCCAATAAAAATAAAAAAAATTAGTCATTTGTGGTGGTGTGTGCCTGTAGTCCCAGATGTCGAGAGGCTGAGGCAGCACTGCTTGAGCCCAGGAGGTCAAGACTACAGTGAGCTGTGATCACGCCACTGTACTTCAGCCTGGGTGACAGAGCAAGAAGACCCTGTCTCAAAAACAAAATAAAACAGACAAAAAAATCATTTTGAAAAAAATGGGTTTAAAAGTCAGATAGCATACTCCCATGCCACTAAGTGTAGGCCACACACCAGCAGCTTTGACATCACTGGAGAGCTTGTTTAAAAGTAACCACAGCTTGTACTCACTTCAGCAGCACGTATATTAAAAATTGTAGCACTACAGAGAAGATTAGCGGGGCCCTGCACAAGGACGACATGCAGGCGGGGTGCAGTGGCTGAGGCCTGTAATCCCAGCACTTCGGGAGGCTGATATAGGCAGATCACTTGAGGTCAGGAGTTTGAGACCAGCCTGGTTAAATGGTGGGAACTCATCTCTGCTAAAAATACAAAAATTTGACCGGATGCGGTGGCTCACGCCTGTAATCCCAGCACTTTGGGAGGCTGAGGCAGGTGGATCATGAGCTCGGGAGTTCAAAACCAGCCTGGTCAAGACGGTGAGACAGCCTGGTCAAGACGGTGAGACCCCCGTCTCTACTAAAAATACAAAAATTAGCTGGGCGTGGTGGCAGGTGCCTGTAATCCCAGTTACTCAGGAGGCTGAGGCAGAGAATTGCTTGAACCTGGGAGGTGGAGGTTGCAGTGAGCCGAGATCACGCCACTGCACTCTGACAGAGCAAGACTCTGTCTCAAAAAAAAAAAAAAAAAAAAAAATTAGCTGGGCATGGTGGCACATGCCTGTAATCTCAGCTACTTGGGAGGCTGAAGCACAAGAATTGCTTGAACTCAGGAGGCAGAGGCTGCAGTGAGCTGAGATCCCGGCATTGCAATCCAGCCTGGGTGACGGAACGAGACTCTGTCTCAAAATACAAACAAACAAAAAGAATGACATGCAAATTCGTGAAGCATTCCATAATAATAAAAAAAGTAATAATAATAAAAAGAAACTAATCAGAATTTGCTTTTCAGTAAGAGTCTAGAGAGTTAATATGTACTTTAAAGTTTGAGACGCACTGAAATAACCCATATGAATTCGTAGCATGTAAGCCATATTGAGTATTAATATTTGCCAAAAATGTTACTGCTGCTGTTTCAACTCATTGTAAGCAAATGCCTCTTATTTGTTAAAGGGCTGAAATTTTAATTTATATCCTTATTTCAAGTATCTCCTGGTTAGAAAATATACAAATACAAGCGGCCGGGCGCGGTGGCTCAAGCCTGTAATCCCAGCACTTTGGGAGGCAGAGATGGGCGGATCACGAGGTCAGGAGATCGAGACCATCCTTGCTAACACGGTGAAACCCCGTCTCTACTAAAAATACAAAAAACTAGCCGGGCGCGGTGGCGGGCACCTGTAGTCTCAGCTACTCGGAGGCTGAGGCGGGAGAATGGCGGGAACCCGGGAGGCGGAGCTTGCAGTGAGCCGAAATCGTGTCACTGCACTCCAGCCTGGGCGACAGAGCGAGACTCCGTCTCAAAAAAAAAAAAAGAAAATATACAAATACAAATTAAAATCTGGGAGTCTATCAAAAGCTACAGTAAAAAAAAAGTTTATGCCAGGTGTGGTGGCTGACGCCTGTAATCCCAGCACTTTGGGAGGCCCAGGTGGGCGGATCACCTGAGGTCAGGAGTTCGAGTCCATCCTGGCCAACATGGTGAAACCTCATCTCTACTGAAAATACAAAAATTAGCCAAGAGTGGTGGACCGCATGCCTGTAATCCCAGCCACTAGGTAGGTTAACAGGAGAATCACTTGAACCCAGGAGGTGGACGCTGCACTGAGCTGAGATTGCACCACTGCACTCTAGCCTGGAACAGAGCAAGATGCTGTCTCAAAAAACAAAAACAAAAACAAAAAAACTTAAACTACTTTTTATTTTGAGACAGGGTCTAGCTCTGTCACCCAAGCTGGAGTGCAGTGGTGTGATCTGGCAGTCTCTGCCTCCTGGGCTCAAGTGATCCTTACACCCCGACCTCCCAAAGTGCTGAGATTATAGGCGTGAACCACTGTGCCTGGACCTAAACTACTTTATAACCAGTTTCCAAATAAATTTCCCTTTATCTGCCATATAACATTACTAATATTAATAACTCATTTTTTTTTTTAATGGAGTTTCGCTCTCATTGCCCAGGCTGGAAAACAATGGCGCAATCTTGGCTCACTGCAACCTCGCCTCCCAGGTTTGAGTGATTCTCCTGCCTTAGACTCCTGACTAGCTGGGATTATAGGCAACTGCCATCACGACCAGCTAATTACTCTATTTTTAGTAGAGATGAGGTTTCACCATGTTTGTCAGGCTGGTCTTGAACTCCTGACCCCAGGTGATCCACCTGCCTCGGCCTCCCAAAGCGCTGGGATTACAGGTATGAGCCATCACACCCAGCCTTAAAATGTAACTTTTAGGCCAGGTGCGGTGGCTCATGCCTGTAATCTCAGCGCTTTGGGAGGCCAAGGCAGGCAGATCATGAGGTCAGGAGATCGATACCATCCTGGCTAACACGGTGAAACCCCATCTCTACTGAAAATACAAAAAATAAGCCGGGCGTGGCAGCAGGTGCCTGTGGTCCCAGCTACTCGGGAGGCTGAAGCAGGCGAATGGCGTGAACCCGGGGGGCGGAGCTTGCAGTGAGCTGAGATCGCGCCACTGCAGTCCAGCCTGGGCGACAGAGCGAGACTCCGTTTCAAAAAAAAAAAAGACAAGTAAATTTTAAAAACAGCAAAGAACATCTGGTCCTCTAAAGGGTAAAATCTCATGTTTCCATGTTTGCCTGTTCATCTGCCGTGTTTACTGCCCCTGTACTTTAGGAGCACTGACTATAAAAATCCCATTCATCATACTTTACAGAGTGCCATTCTTAAGAGTGGACGAGTTTTCTTAAGGTGCTATCTGAAGAAGAGATTTTAAAACAGGTTGAGCGGCTAGCTCAAGAGCTGGGACTCTTAAAAAAAAGAAAAACAGCGGGAAGAGGTAGGGAGCAGAACTGGAGTGAGAATGTTTTTTTTTTTTTTTTTTTGAGACGGAGTCTCGCTCTGTCGCCCGGGCTGGAGTGCAGTGGCCGGATCTCAGCTCACTGCAAGCTCCGCCTCCCGGGTTCCTGCCATTCTCCTGCCTCAGCCTCCCCAGTAGGTGGGACTACAGGCGCCCGCCACCTCGCCCGGCTAGTTTTTCGTATTTTTTAGTAGAGACGGGGTTTCACCGTATTAGCCAGGATGGTCTCGATCTCCTGACCTCGTGATCCGCCCGCCTCGGCCTCCCAAAGTGCTGGAATTACAGGCTTGAGCCCCCGCGCCCGGCCTGGAGAATGTTTATTAAATGACTAAACACAGACTGCGAAAAGTTCCTTTGTCCATTCACCAAATATTTACTGAGCATCTACTAGGTGCCAGGCACCAAGAGCTACGAAGGAGACAGAATGGAAACAACACGAGACTTAGTCCCTGCCCTTATCGCCTATAATCTCATGGGGAGTAGAGACAAGCTAAGCGGCACTTAAGGAGGATGAGGTCTGCAGAAATACCATAAGTCGTGGCAGCAGATCCGCACTGACCTATGTCAGACTTGAGAACACCAAGGCAGGACCGGAAGGAGCAGGAGTTCTCCAGGGGAAAAGCTGGAGGCTGTTCCACACAGAGGAGGCAGAAAGAACACAGAACTAAAGGTCAGCAAGGCTGGAGCAGGGGAAAGAACAGCAGGAGATGAAGCCAGTCATGTATGTTCACCTGCATCATGGGGTGTTGGGAACCAAGTTGAGGAGTTTAGACTTTTATCCTACAAGCCACGAGGAGCCATTGGAGGATTTTAAGCAGAAGGGCACACACGGATATCAAATTTGTATTTGAGAAAGAACACTGGGTCTGTAGGGAGAGAATGAGTAGGAAAGGGCTGAAGGGTTGAGAAGAGACAGAGGCTGATAAGGAGGCTGAGGCAGCAACAGCAACCTAGGCAAGAGGCGATGGTGGCTTGACCCAGGGTCTTGGCTATGGGCAGAGAATAGAACAGGCAAGAGTGAGGTCAGAATTTGGGAGCAGTATGCAGAGGATGTGCTAATGAACTAGATCTGGAGATTGAGGGAGGAGGAGCTGTCAATAACACGACTTCCTCTTCTTTTGTGGACAAGGGGGCAGACGACGCCTCCTCTCCCTGCACTGGAGACCCTGCGGGAGAGGGGCCTGGGGCAGGGGCACGGAGTCTTCCATCTCTGAGTCATAAGTGGGTGGAAAGTCAGAAATGAAAACGTGAGATCTGGGCTGGAGACCTGGACAGCAGCCAGGCCACTGGGAGGGATGACACCTCCTTTGAGAGTGCAGAAGAAGAAGAGGGCCCAGGCCCAGCCCAAAGAACACAGACATCCCTGGGCAGGGCAAGCGCAGAAACGAGGCGGCGTCAGCAGCAGGAGCCGCAATGGTCAGGGGGAAGGGAAAACCCAGAAGCCAGCAGATTCACAGACGCCAAGGAAGGGTCTGCTGGGAGAACAAGGAGGGCCCACAATGCAAAGTGCTGCTGAGATGAGGCCAAGAGATGGCAGGTGGGGATGCCGGTGAAGGCAGAAGCTGCCTTGACCTAGGGACTGGAAGGTGACAGGAGTCAATAATGAACCTTTCTTTTCTAGCATGGTCACTGGGGTGGGCAGTGCCTCCCACTGCCAGCTGTGAACTGGCAGCGGTAAGCCACCCAAGTGGGAGCAAAGAAGAAGGGGCAAGTGTAGCCAATTCTTCCAAGAGGAACTGGAGGGAGGAAGGGAAAATAGAAAGTGAAGGAACTCTGCAAAGTGACTAACACTGGTAGCCAGGTAATAAAGGCTTACCTCTGTTCACAAGCATGTCGATGACAGCACACATATGCTTACATATCTCCTGCCTGGTCCTTAACAGACTCTCACCCAAGGTTTTTGAAACAGACAAATGAAGAGGGTGGAATTATCTTTCAAGTACTTGTACTTGGCTTCCCTACTAGACCATAACCTTGCAGGTAAAGACTGTCTTGTACTCCATCCACCACAGTGCAGTCCTGGATGAGCGTACACTGAGGGAGGGAGGCAAATCCTACTGGATGCCCTTCATGTCACCCAACTCCATAGTGAGTCTATATGAATTACTAAGACACTATACTTGCAATACATGAATTGTGCTATTCAGAGATGTTAGGCTGCAATATGAACAGGTAAAAGATGATGGAAAACATCAAGATATTATGTTGGTGCAAAAGTAATGGCAGTGTTTGCCGTTACTTTTATTGGCAAAAACCGCATTACTTTTTACCAACCGAAATACAAATATTCAATAGTTTTGGTCTCTGATGATGAGACAGGAGGGAATTTATGTTATCAAGAACACTGTGGCATATATTTAAAGCTACTCTAAGAAAATGCAAAAGCAGGAAATGAACATTTTTCATTTCCTGTTAGCCTAGCTAGTTTCTACATTTTAGCAGTAATAAAACAGGCTTAATTAAAGGACTTTAATAAAATTTGGATAATTAAAAATAACCTAATGTCTTATTATGCCTAATTAGATGGGTTTACACATCATATCCAACTTGGATTTAAAAAAAAAAATTATACTCAACGGATGCTAAAGAACAGATCTCCAAACTGCCTTGACAAGCCAATTTTCTTTTTTTCTTTTTATTATTATTATACTTTAAGTTCTAGGGTCCATGTGCATAACGTGCAGGTTTGTTACATATGTATACTTGTGCCATGTTGGTGTGCTGCACCCATCAACTCGTCAGCACCCATCAACTCGTCATTTACATCAGGTATAACTCCCAGTGCAATCCCTCCCCTCGACAAGCCAATTTTCTACATTACAATTTGATTAGCGTTATCTGAGCAAATAGTTCAAAGAAAAATACCACCAGAACACACGAATATGTTCAGTGATGTTCAGTGAGTAACAGACACAAGCTCTGATGACTACATTTTTCCCCACGCTACCCTCCTGAATCATGATCTAATTCTGCCATCCCCAGCACACTCTCCGTCTACACCTGCTCCCCTGCTCCCAACAACAACGTGCCATCTTGGGCTGTTGTAGAGCCTCGGTGTTTACACTAATCCCCTAAGTGAGATCAGTAAGGGCAGCAGAAGCCACTGTCACTTTAACTTAACCACAATACAACATTAATTGAGGTGGGTGGAGCACCTCAGGTCAGGAGTTTGAGACCAGCCTGGCCAACATGGTGAAACCTCATCTCTACTAAAAATTCAAAAATTATCTGGGCGTGGTGGCAGGCACCTGTAATCCCAACTCCTTGGTAGGCTGAGGCAGGAGAATCACTTGAACCCGGGAGGTGGAGGTTGCAGTGAGCCAGGATCTCACCACTGCACTCCAGCCTCAGTGACAGAGTGAGACTCGGTCTCAAAAAAAAAAAAAAAAAAAAAAAAAAAAGAGAAAGAAAAGAACAAAATTAGTTGATGATATGGGTCTTTAGATCATATCCCATAGAAACTTTACCCTTAAAAAACATAAAAGAGGTCTTATTAGGGAACATCTTCACTTTTAAATTCTTTATAGAGTTTTAAATTATCTCACATTAAACAATTTAAGTGGAACTGGTAAGAATTCCATCAGGAAATTTTATCATTTAAAAAAAACAGGCTGGGTGTGGTGGCTCACGCCTGTAATCCCAGCACTTTGGGAGACCGAGGCAGGCGATCATCTGAGCTCAGGAGTTTGAGACTAGTCTGGCCAACATGGTGAAACCCTGTCTCTACTAAAAATACAAAAATTAGCCAGATGCAGTGCTGTGTCCTGTTGTCCCAGCTACTCAGGAGGTTGGGGCTGGAGAATCACTTGAACCCAGGAGGCAGAGGTTGCAGTGAGCCCAGATCACACCACTGCACTCCAGTCTGGGCGACAGAGCAAGATTCTGTCTCAATAAATAAATAAATAAGAGCTTAGGAACAAACTACCTGCATGGTTAAAAGTCCAGAAAATAGATTTTTAGTTTTTGTAAACATTGATATTAATTAACCCTGACCTGAGAAATTCTAACGCAAAGCCTATGATGTCTCTCTCTTGCTCATCTATAACAACTCCTTCCTATTAAAGCAAAAGAAGAAAAAAGAAGTCCACTCAGACAGGGCAAAAGCCAAGATCTAGCTGAAACCAATGTCTTTGTAAGAACAGCCACATGGGCAGATGGCTTGAGCTTAGGAGGTCAAGACCAGCCTGCACAACATGGCGAGAATCTGTCTGTACAAAAGACAAAAAAATTAGCCAGTTGTGGTGGTGCATGCCTATAGTCCCAGCTACTTGGGAGGCTGAGGTGGGAGGATCACTTGAGCCCAGGAGGGTGAGGCTGTAGTGAGTTGTAATTGTGTCACTGTACTTCAGCCTGGGCAACAGAGCAAGACCTTGTCTCAAAAAATAATTAAAAACAAAAAAACAAAACAAAACAAAAAAAACAAAACAGAACAGCCATAACTACAGTATAGAGCAGGTTTTTCCCCTCAAGTATCTACACTTCAAAGATTTTTCTATTTTGCTAATAATCAAGCCTTAGCCAAAATATAATCCAGAATTCTCTAATTTATTCTTAAGGACATGATGAAAAACAAACAGCTAAGGAAGAAGTAATGACTGCTTTACCTCCCACCAGTCTTAAAGATTAGATCTGCATTAGGTGCTCCCTTCGGATGTTGGTAGCGAGGCCGCCTCTCACGATTGGTGTTTGCTGGAGCTGGGCGTTGTGCAAGAGACTGCAACATTTCTGTAATTAGGAGCAAAAAAGAAAATGCTGTTAACTCTTAGAAATGTACTCCTCCTACAGAGTGAATGAAATGTTGGGGAGATTAAGTTTATTAGTCCTGTCAGGGAGCTGACTAAAGAAAAATAGCCATTATACAGACTAAAATGATTAAGAAGTTTTGAAAGAGCATTATCAAGAGATGAGACTCTTTTAATACTCAATGTTCCCTTTACTGTGAATTTGGCCACCACATAGCTATCTTATGAAGCAGTAAAAAAGGTCTAAGAGGCAGTGCATTGCAATAGCTAAGAGCATCGTGTGTAGAGCAAGACTACTGGTTAATATCCCACCTCTGTCACTTTCTAGCTGTGGGACTTTAGGTTCAATTTCCCTCAATGTAAAATGAAGATAACAACACTTATCTCAAAGAATTGTTATGAGGATTATACACTTTGAAAAAGTACATAAAACAGTGTCTGGCCAAAGAATAAGCACTCAGTGTTAGCTATTATCATTAAGAATGTTGGAGCCGGGTATGGCGGTTCACGTCTGTAACCCTACCACTTTGGGATGCAGGGGCGCGAGGACTGCTTGAGCCCAGGAGTTCAAAATGAGTTTGGGCAACATAGCAAGATCCCCTCTCTACAAAAAGTTAAAAATTAGCCAGGTATGGTGGCACATGTCTGTAATCTTAGCTACGTGGGGGGCTGAGGCAGAGGCAGGAGGATCACTCGAACCCAGGAGTTTGAGGCTGCAGTGATTGCACCACTGCACTCCATCCAGCCTGGGTGACAAATGAAGGCTCTTAAAACAAACAAAAGCACTGTTGGGTATCAACTGGGAGAGAACATTCTACAGTGAGATTAAAAGATTAGAAACCACAAACACTGATTCACACATACTCTCCTGCACAAACAGCGGTTTGTTCAGCACAGTGCTGTAGAAACAACTGTTACGGCTGTAAAATCTGCATACCACAGGAACACCAAAATGCTATCTTATGAAGTCTCCATGGACTCGATATGTAAGGTTCCAATTAACCAAAAAATGCTGGGTGTGTATGCATAAAACGAGAATCCTAATTTGAGTATTTCCTCAAATCTGAAGGAATACAGGTTCCTCAAGACCAGGACTCCCAACAGACAAAAGGAGATAAATACAGTCGTGTGCTGTGTGACCATGTTCCAGTCAATGACAGACACCTATACAATGGTGGTCCCATCAGTTCATAATGGCTACACCATACAGCCTCGGTGTGTAGTAGGCTACACCATCTAGGTTTGTCAAGTACACTCTATGATGTTAGCACAATGATGAAATTGCCTAATGCCACATTTTTTAGCATGTATCCCTGTCATTAAGCAATGCACACTATTTGTTAAATGAACCTGCACACAACTGGCTGGCAATGTGAAGCAATTAAAAATTGATTATCATCTTGCTCGTAAACATAGCTAGCAGTTTATAGTCTAATTTAATTAGAGCAAAATATGGTAAAAATTACACTTGTTATTTTACAAATAAGTGAAAAAAATTAACACAGTGGGATACAAAATGAATTTCTCAGCATAAATATGGACAAATATGACATGAAAAGGTGAGACAAAATAACAATTTTGATATTCAAAAGGCAAAAAAATTTTCCACTTCTCTTATAGATGATTTTATACCTTGATAATCCTCTTGTTCTTGCCGTTCATTGATATCTAGTGTGAGCTTTTTCATTCTCATCCTCTCTTCTTGTTCTGCCTGTTGCTGGTTCCAGTGATTTGCAGCAAGTTGAGAGGACATGGGTACATTAAGGATCTTAAACTGGGAGAAAATAACAAAGGAGTCACAAATAGTTTGAGAACATTGAGAGAAAGAAAAAACAGACTTCAAATAAAATAGGAAGTAGAGGCCGGGCGTGGAGGCTCACGCCTGTAATCCCACCACATTGGAGGCCTGGGTGGGTGGATCATGAGGTCAAGAGAATGAGACCATCCTGGCCAACATGGTGAAACCCTGTCTCTAACAAAAATACAAAACTTAGCCGGGCATGGTGGCACATGCTTACAGTCCCAGTTACCCGGGAGGTAGAGGCGGGAGAACTGCTTGAAGCTGGGAGGCGGAGGTGAGCTAAGGTCGCACCACTGCACTCCAGCCTAGCGACAGAGTGAGACTCTGTCTCAAAAAAAAAAAGAAAAAAAGAAAAAACAGATACCAGTATTACTTTAATACAGTCACAACCTATTAGGGCTGGATAAGGGAAAAACCAAGTCCAACCTCCATAAAACAACAGATGTTCTGCTTTCTGCACCCTGTGGAGAAGCACGCATCTAGCAACCAGGGACAACCTTTCAACCAGTAACCTCGGAGTGTCTGGGTAACTGTCAGAAAGGTGTTTACACAGAACAGATCTAGTCCATCTTCAGCAATACTCGCCGTTCATACGTCTGAAGACACCTGTGATGAGGAGAGAGTGAAGCCCCTGACCTAGTGAGATGAGTTCTCTGTTATGGAGGAAAGTGAGTCCTTATCTAGAAATGTTTTTGTTTTCAGCAGGATGTTCCTGGTTTAAGATTGCTCTTATTAAACAAACCAAGACAGGATCTATCAACTTATGGGCCATGGCTCCCTGGAAAATGTTAAGTAAGCTATGTCAGCATCTAAGCATAAGATGGAGATGTTTCATAACCTAAATTCCCCATCTCCTGTCTGATAACCTGCATACCTCACTTAAGAGACCTCATCAGTGACTCTAAACCAAAGGCACATATGATGTGGAATGGAAGGATTTGGGGAGCTGTGCCCATGTCCCAGGCTTCTCTCAGCTTAACCTGTGCCTTCAGAATACTGGCATCCTTGAAATTATCATTAAAGCTGAACACTGCACAGGAGCTCTGATTCACTGGAGTCTGATTTGACAGTCTGATTCTATTATCTCCAACGTCTTCTCTTGGTATTCTCTCTTAGGATGCGCTCTAGTCAGCCAATGTTTTTCTTAAAATGTAACACCCAGAGACAAGCCTGGCCAGCATGGCAAAACCCCGTCTCTACCAAAAATACAAAAATTAGCCAGGCATGGTGGCAGGCGCTTAAAATCCCAGCTACTCAGGAGGCTGAGGCAGGAGAATCGCTTGAACCCAGGAGGCAGAGGTTGCAGTGAGCCGCATTGCGCCACTGCACTCCAGCCTGGGAGATAGAGCGAAAACTCCAACTCAAAAAAAAAA
Organism: Rhinopithecus roxellana; assembly: GCF_007565055.1. NCBI lineage: Eukaryota > Metazoa > Chordata > Mammalia > Primates > Cercopithecidae > Rhinopithecus > Rhinopithecus roxellana. Next base: position 87,944,289 of record NC_044559.1, read on the forward strand.
AAAAAAAAAAAAAAGGAACACCCAGAATGCCAAACACACTAGGACAGATACACTAAGGTGCAACGAAGTGCAGGTGAGAGACTATCTACAAGCCCAACTATACTTCATATTTAAGACAGAAGATAAATATCTCACATATAAAAATGAAAAAAATATTAAGGTAGTCCACTTAACTACCAGCCTGGTAAACCTTACCCATTCCCCCAATGACCTCAGCTTGAGAATCTGCTCTTAGTGATCTAGTATTGACTACTTACAATTATCATCTCCTTTTCAAAAAGCTCAAAACATTTTTAATTTTTTTGAGACAGGGTCTTGCTTTGTCATCCGAGCTGGAGTGCAGTGGTGCAATCATGGCTCACTGCAGCCACCACCTCCTGTGCTCAAGCAATCCTCCACCTTGGCCTCTCGAGTAGCTGGGACTACAGGTGTGCACCACCATGCCTAGCTAATTTTCATTTTTTGGAGGACCTGGGTCTCACTATGTTGCCCTGGCTTCAAAACTTTTTTTTTCAAAGCAACTTTATTGGGGTGTACCTGACATACAATCAGTTGCACATACTTAAAACGTAATTTGATGAGTTCTGCTATATGTGCTCACTTCAGAAAACCTCCCCGCAATCAAGACAATGAGCACATCCATCACCTTCAAACTTCGTAAGCAAGGAAACCATCCCCAGGCAACCACCAATCTGCTCTCTGTCACTACTGTTTAGTCTGCATTTTATTTTAAGAAATGAAGTCTTGCAGACTAGAGTACAGTGGTGTGACCATAGCTCACTGCAGCATCAGAACTCCTGAGCACAAGTGATCCTCCCACCTCAGCCTCCCAAGTAGCTATGATTACAGGCACACACCACCATGCCTGGCTAATTCTTCTTCTTTTTTTTTTTTGAGACAGAGTCTTGCTGTGTTGCCCAGGCCGGAGTGCAGTGGCACAATTTCGGCTCATTGAAATCTCTGCCTCCCAGGCTCAAGTGATTCTCCTGCCTTAGCCTCCCGAGTAGCTGGGATTACAGGTGCCCGCCACCTGTTTAGTAGGCAGGCACAAAAGTTTTGTATTTTTAGTAGAGACAGGGTTTCACCACGTTGGTTAGGCTGGTCTGGAACTCCTGACCTCGTGACCTACCTGCCTCGGCCTCCCAAAGTGCTGGGATTACAGACACCAGCCACCGTGCCCGGCATGCCTGGCTAATTCATTTTTTAAAATTTTTAGTAGAGGCAGAGTGGGAGGCTGGGGGGTGGGGAGAGTGGATCTCGTTTTGTTGCCCAGGCTGGTTTCAATTCTCCCGCCTCGGCCTTCCAAAGTGCTGGGATTACAGGTGTGAGCCACCGTGCCCGGCCTGCATTTTCTTTTTCTTTACATTCTAAAGAGACACATCTCACTATGTTGTCTAGGCTGGCCTCGAAGTTCTAGTCTCAAGTGATCCTCCTGCCTCAGCCTCTTGAGTAGCTGGGACTATAGGTGAGTGCCACCATGCCTGGCTAGTCTGTATTTTCTAAATGTTTATGTCTATCAGATTATACAACATGCAGTCTTTTTTTTTTTTTTTTCCGAGACGGAGTTTCACTCTTGTTGCCCAGGTTGGAGTGCAATGGCGCAATCTCGGCCTGCTGTAACCTCTGCCTCCTGGGATCAAGCGATTCTCCTGCCTTGGTCTCCTGAGTAGCTGGGATTACAGGCATGCACCACCACCACACCTGGCTAATTTTGTATTTTTAGTAGAGATGGGGTTTCTCCATGTTGGTCAGGCTGGTCTCGAACTCCCGACCTCAGGTGATCTGCCTGCCTTGGCCTCCCAAAATGTTGGGATTACTGGTGTGAGCCACCGCGCCCGGCCACAACATGCACTCTTTTATTGTCCAGCTTATTTTGCTTGGCATAAAGATTTCGAGAGACATACATGTCATATGCATCAATACTTTGCTCCTTTTTATTGCAGAATTGTATTCCCTTGTATCAATATGCCACATATTCATTCACCTGTTAGGAACATTTTGGCTGTTTCTACTTTTGGGTTATTACACATGCAATTCTACATTCATGTACAAATCTCTGGGTGGATGTTTGTCTTCATCTCTTAACTGAAACATGCTAGGAATGAAATAGCTAGAAATATCTGGTGTGTTTTACTTTTTAAGAAACTGCCAAAGTGGTTATACGTTATACCTTTTTTTTTTTTTTTTTTTTTTTTGAGACGGAGTCTTGCTCTGCCACCCAGGCTGGAGTGCAGTGGCCGGATCTCAGCTCACTGCAAGCTCCGCCTCCTGGGTTCACGCCATTCTCCTGTCTCAGCCTCCCGAGTAGCTGGGACTACAGGCGCCCGCCTCATCGCCCGGCTAGTTTTTTGTATTTTTTAGTAGAGACGGGGTTTCACCGTATTAGCCAGGATGGTCTCGATCTCCTGACCTCATGATCCGCCCGTCTCGGCCTCCCAAAGTGCTGGGATTACAGGCTTGAGCCACCGCGCCCGGCCCCCTTTTTTTTTTTAAGACGGAGTTTTTTTCATTCTTGTTGCTCAGGCTGGAGTGCAATGTGGCACGATCTTGGCTCAATGCAACCTCTGCCTCCTGGATTCAAGCAATTCTCCTGTCTCAGCCTCCCCAGTAGCCGGGATTACAGGTGTGTGCCACCAGGCCCAGCTTATTTTTGTATTTTTAGTAGAGATGGGGTTTCACCATGTTAGCCAGGTTAGTCTTGAACTCCTGACCTCAGGTGATCCACCTGCCTCAGCCTCCCAAAGTGTTGGGATTACGGGTGTGAGCCACCGCGCTCAGCCCCATTTCATATTATGATAGAAGTGTATGAGAGTTCCAGTTCTTTCATATCCCAGGCAAAAAATTGATATGGTCAGTTTTTAATTTTAGCCATTCCCATGAGCATACACTGCTATTTTGTTTGGTTTTAATTTTCATTTTCCTAACAACTAAAACCATCCGTTTTAAAACTCAATCTAGAATTATGCTAAAAGTTGACATCAAGCTTATCAGACTATCTAGTTTTCCGCATGTATATTTTGCTTGCTTTTGAAAAAGGAAATATTGGCCCACTGTGAATCTTTCATTCCATTTAGTAAGATTTTTCTAAGTTTAATGACAACTGCTTTATAATTATGTGTGATTTCAGTCCTAAAGGATATGATTTGTTTATGCCTAACTGGGACTCATTTAAAGTAGATAATCTCTCTCTTTTATTTATTACAACTTTTTTCTTTTTGGGGGGGAGGGGAGAGGGGCAGACTCTCACTGTGTCACCCAGGCTGGAGTGCAGTGATGCCATCTAGGCTCACTGCAGCCTTGACCTCCTGGGTTCAAGCAATCCTCCTGAATAGTAGGGATTACAGGTGCACGCCATCACACCCAACTAATATTTGTATTTTTAGTAGAGACTGGGTTTCACCATGTTGCCCAGGCTTATCTCAAACTCCTGAGCTCAAACGATCCAGCTGCCTTGGCTTCCCAAAGTGTTTTACAGGCATGAGTCAACTGTGCCTGGTCAGATAATCTTTTGTGTGTGTGTGTGTCTGTGGGTATGTGATAGGTATACATATTTATGGGGTATATGAGATATTCTGATACAGACAATGTGTAATAAGACAATCCCTTTTGACATTATTTAATGTTATCCTTTTGGATAATAATCTTTCCTTTTGATATTATAAAAGGGACTGAGAACAGGTTTGTTTTGTCTGTTTTCCGTATCTCTTTGCAAGCACTAGAACTACCCTTCTTTGTTCTTATGGTCTAAAGACAGCCTTCTAAAAAAGCACCTCCTGGGGCCCAGCACTTTGGGAGGCCGAGGTGGGTGGATGACCTGAGGTCAGGAGTTCGAGACCATCCTGGCCAACATGGTGAAACTCCGTCTCTACTAAAACTAAAGTCCCAGCCACCCGGGAGGTTGAGGCAGGAGAATTGCTTGAACCCGGGAGGCGGAGGTTGTAGTGAGCCAAGATTGTGCCACTGCACTCCAGCCTGTGCAAAAGAGCAAGACTCCAACTCAATTAAAAAAAAAGTAGACAGATAATTTCTTAATCATCATGAAACTGGAAGTTGCAACTCTAAGATATTTTTATCTAAACACTCAGAAATAAAACAGTTGGCCACTTCTCCCCCTTTTTAGGTTCCTGACGATAAAATTTGAAATTTCCTTCATAATCCACTAATAATAAGCCTAATGATGATGGCACTAATCACAATAATAAAACAGTACAAAACTATTGTAAAGAAAAGTTCATAATGTGATCAAAGAAGGTGAAAAGATCTTTTTATTTTTTTTTTTGAGACGGAGTCTCACTCTGTCGCCCAGGCTGGAGTGCAGTGGCCTGGATCTCAGCTCACTGCAAGCTCCGCCTCCCAGGTTTACGCCATTCTCCTGTCTCAGCCTCCTGAGTAGCTGGGACTACAGGCGCCCGCCACCTCGCCTGGCTAGTTTTTTGTATTTTTTAGTAGAGACGGGGTTTCACCGTGTTAGCCAGGATGGTCTCGATCTCCTGACCTCGTGATCCGCCCGTCTTGGCCTCCCAAAGTGCTGGGATTGCAGGCTTGAGCCACTGTGCCCGGCCGAAAAGATCTTCTAACGGGAAACAATTATAAATAAAAGATGAACAAAAACACATTTTATGAACTCAGACAAATTTTACAAAAGGCAAAGTTCTCAAGTATTATGTACTTAAAAAGAACATAAAAGAGACAATAATAAATACAGGGAAACGAAGAGATGAATTTACTGATGGCCACCTTTGCCTACTGCCTTTACTGCAGAGCTGCTAAGATACTGTTAACAGAGACACACTACTTTATAGCAAATTAGATGATAAAAATATTGAAGTCACTCAAACTAAATTTCCTGAACATAATAGCAATGAAGGTGATTTAGCTTATATTTTGCAGCTACTCCATGACTGTAGCTAAAATTAAAAAACATAATCTCAAGTTACTATGTCATATAACTATCCATTATTCTAGTCAAAATATAGTAACAAATCATAACTCCTTATGTAAACATTAATTGCAAAAAAGGCTTGTCTGCCAGTATTAAACTATAAAAATGCTTAAACAAAAAAGTTTTTTAAACATTTTATAACATTTATATTACATTAAAACTTGTTTTAGCCAGGCGCGGCGGCTCAAGCCTGTAATCCCAGCACTTTGGGAGGCCGAGACGGGCGGATCACGAGGTCAGGAGATCGAGACCATCTTGGCTAACACAGGGAAACCCCGTCTCTACTAAAAAATACAAAAAACTAGCCGGGCGACGCGGCAGGCGCCTGTAGTCCCAGCTACTCGGGAGGCTGAGGCAGGAGAATGGCGTGAACTCGGGAGGCGGAGCTTGCAGTGAGCTGAGATCCGGCCACTGCACTCCAGCCTGGGCGACAGAGCGAGACTCCGTCTCAAAAAAAAAAAAAAAATTGTTTTAATTTAAATTCATTATTCTAATTCATAAATATTTAAATCTAGAAAGAAATAAATGGCTAAAAGCATTATCTTTTTCTTTCTCTGCAACTACTCACTTCATTGGTGCAATTTTTTTTTCCCCTAATGACCACAACAGAAAGTTATTTCTGAGTACAAATTTGATGCACAAAGAGGTCTTTCACTTTAAAACCAAAGATTCCTATCAGGCAACACATTTCACGTTTGTAGAAAAACCGTGCACCAGAAGGGCCAGCACCCAAAAGCCAAATTAAGGGATAAAAATCAGAACAAAATAGACTTTCTTTTTCAGACCACAACATACCAACGATGTTTCTTCAAATAATGTTCCAAAAACTGAACATTTTCCAAAATTCCAAATAAAGTTTAGAAGCATTGAAAATTTACTTAATAATCAAGTACTCTGAGTTCTCATTTCACGTCTGGTAATATTTTTAAAATTTAATAACAGTATATCCTTAAAAATTAAAAATTAAATATTACATTTTAAGAAACAAGAACTTCAAATTCATTTACATAAAATTACACTAGCCACCCGGTTTATAATCTACCCACTTTGAACCAAAAATATTCCTTCTAAAATATACATAATCTTATTTTGATTTATACAATTTAGAATTTCAGACTGTTGGGGTATACTTATTTTCCAAAGCCCACAAGCTTTTTTTAAGTAGGCTTTGATTATTTTCAATGCCTACATGTTCTATAAGGGCCAGATGGGGTGTAGAGTTGACAAAGGTGATAATGAATATTCATGTACTTCATGAAAGGGAGGAAGAAAAAAACTGATTATTTACTGTTGTGCAATCTGACCTTCAAAAAGAGATATTTCTAAACTCTCTTTTAGTTAACAAAAATCATGGCACTAGAGTGCCAATGGAATAGCATTATCTAGCAGCTGTGCAGGAATAGAGACCAAGGTATATCTAGCTGAAGCTGCCATGTACTCCCCTCCACAATTCAACAGACAGATATGTGCATGTGTGCATGCCTTCCAACTTTACAGCCTAATTACCTTTAGAAACTGTGTGCCAAGAAAAGCTGGTGATGGGGGAATGGAGGAGGAAGCTAAGAGTTTTTAAGGAGAAAGAGAATGAAGGAGATCTAAAACATGATAACTGAAATAGAAAAGTCTAGTTCAGAGAACTAAATAGTCCCTAGAAAAGCAAAAATGCTGGGATTTGTGAATCCTGGTAACAGTGGTGAATCAGCATTTCCAGGTGCTCTGAAGGACAGCAGTCTTAGCAAAGATCTCAGGGCAACACCACATTTAGGGCCTGATTTTTGAAAAAGCTCTCATTTTCCCCACAGATAGAGAATGGAGAGTAAAGGAATGGGGATGTGCCAGAGTCCAACCCTGGTCAAAGGAGGGGAGGGGTGTGGCTCTCCTGAAAGCACCAGGAGGCCTGGCTGGAGCCTGGGCTGAAGGCAAGGCCGGATGATGGCAGTGTCTGAGCAAGATTCAGCAATGCCCTGATCCTGTCAAAGTTAATTCTCAATACATGAGTCATGCCGTGAAGTCTTTGCCAGCCCCACACTCCACAATTCTTCTTATTTTTTTCTTTGAGATGGAGTCTCGTTCTGTCACCCAGGCTGGAGTGCAATGGTGCGATCTTGGCTCACTACAACTTCCACCTCCTGGGTTCAAGTGATTCTCCTGCCTCAGCCTCCTGAGTAGCTGGGATTACAGGTGCCCACAACCACGTCTGGCTAATTTTTGTATTTTCAGTAGAGACAGGGTTTCACTATGTTGGTCAGGCTGGTCTTGAACTCCTGACCTTGTGATTCACCCACCTTGGCATCCCAAAGTGCTGGGATTACAAGTGTGAGCCACCACACCCGGCCACACTCCACAATTCTAATTGGTATATAGGTGGTATCACTGCAGCAAAAAGTAGTATACTGCTCAAGTGTATCACTTGTATGCTGCACAAGTATACTGCACAATTTTGATCTCGGTGTACATGAGAAGTTGCCCAACAAATGCAGGGATATTTAGGCATCATATATTTGAGGTTGTGCTAGTGGGGAGGACATCTCAGGTGCAACTTATTGTAGAGTCTTCCCTGATCATCCTACCTAAGAGGCAGCCTCTCTCTCCTGGCATCTCATCATTCCTGTCTCTTTCTATCCTCTTACCCTGCTTTATCCTCCTTGGTAGCTGTGGGGAAAAGAAAGATCAAACTGTTAACTGTGTCTATATAGAAAGAAGGAGACATAAGAGACTCCATCTTGTTCTGTATTTGAGATGCTGTTAATCTGTGACCCTACCCCCAACCTTGTCCTTGCAAGAGACATGTGCTGTGGTGACTCAAGGTTTAAAGGATTTTGGGCTGTGCAGGGTGTGCTTTGTTAAACAAGTGCCTGAAGGCAGCCTACTGGTTAAAAGTCATCACCATTCTCTTAATCTCAAATACCCAGGGACACAGACACTGCCAAAGGTCGCAGGGACCTCTGCCTAGGAAAGCTACGTATTGTCCAAGGTTTCTCCCCATGTGATAGTCTGAAATACGGCCTCATAAGAAGGGAAAGACCTGATCGTCCCCCAGCCTGACACTCGTGAAGAGTCTGTGCTGAGGAGGACTAGTATAAGAGGAAAGAAGGCCTCTTGGCAGTTGAGATAGAGAAAAGCATCTGTCTCCTGCTTGTCCCTGGGCAATGGAACATCTCAGGTGTAAACCCGATTGTATGTTCTGTTTACTGAGAAAGGAGAAAACCGCCTTAGGGCGAAAGGTGGGACTTGCTAGCGCAATGCTGCTCTTTATGCACTAAAAAGGTTTATGGAGATGTTTACATATGCATATCAAGGCACAGCACTTTTCCTTAAACTTATGTCACAGAGATCTTTATTCATGTCTTACTGCGGACCTTCTCCCTACGATGATCCTATTATCCTGCTACTTTCCTTTTTCTAAGATGGTAAAGATAATGATCAATAAATACTAAGGGAACTCAGAGACCGGTGCTGGCGTGGATCTTCTGTCTGCTGAGTGCCGGTCCCCTGGGCCCACTTTTCTTTCTCTATACTTTGTCTCTGTGTCTTATTTCTTTTCTCAAGTCTCTCGCTCCACCTAACGAGAAACGCCCACAGGTGTGGAGAGGCAGGCCACACCTTCAGTAGCCATTCCCCTAACGTGACTTGGTGTATTTCTCATATGCCTCCCAACACCAGAATGAAAGCTTGCAAGAGAGGAGGGACTCTGGCTAACTGCTGCTATGTTCTGCACACAGAAGTGCCTGGTGTGTAGCAGGTAAATAATAAATATTTGTTAAATGACTGTGTAGATGAATGTGGGAGTCAGGTATTGGACTTGTCTAATATAACTGTGGCAGCCACCATATACAACAAAATATAACATTCTATTTTGTTTTTTGTTTTTGAGACGGAGTCTCGCTCTGTCGCCCAGGCTGGAGTGCAGTGGCCGGATCTCAGCTCACTGCAAGCTCCGCCTCCCGGGTTTAGGCCATTCTCCTGCCTCAGCCTCCTGAGTAGCCTGGGACTACAGGCGCCCGCCACCTCACCTGGCTAGTTTTTTGTATTTTTTAGTAGAGACGGGGTTTCACCAGGTTAGCCAGGATGGTCTCGATCTCCTGACCTCGTGATCCGCCTGTCTCGGCCTCCCAAAGTGCTGGGATTACAGGCTTGAGCCACTGCGCCCGGCCATAACATTCTATTAATTCTAAGAGGCACCATTATTTTATTTATCACTAAAGCAGAAAGAAATGCTGTCAATTATCACAGGATTCCATGAACTCTAAGAAGCAACTTGATCTCAGAAACGTTAAAATGTAAAAAAAGTTTACAGAATTGATCTAAATACACCTAAAGGTATATCTGAGAGCTGGCCTATATTCTCTTCATACCATGTTTCACTTTCTACAAATAGGTGCATTTGTCTCTCTCACTCTCTCAGTAGGAGGTAAGTTCCACGAGGGCAGCCACATTGGTCTGTGTATCACTGTAGCCTCAGGACCTGAATAGAATAGTACCTGACACATAGTAGATGCTCAATAAGTATACAAGAAATCAACTATGAATCCCTAGAGTAACAGCTTGGTAGAGGGGGAAATGGTTTTGAGGGACAATCTTGTATGAAGGGGGAAAGAGCAAACAACAAAACTGGAGAGGGATATGGAGAAGGGTTGGTGTGATTTTCAAGTGACAGCAGCCGAGCCTCTTCCGGAGCTGCATCAGTCGCCATCCTCCTTTCCTTCACCGCCCTGGGCTTGCTTGTGGAAGTTTGTGCTAGACATCAAGGTAGTTACATATTCTAACAAATATATATGATTTAAAACACATAAGGGGACAGGCGCAGTGGCTCATGCCTGTAATCCAAGCACTCTGGGAGGCCGAGGTGGGTGGATCACCTGAGGTCAGGAGTTCAAGACCAGCCTGGCCAACATGGTGAAACCCCGTCTCTACTAAAAAAACAAAAATTAGCCGGGCGTCATGGTGGACACCTGTAATCCCAGCTACTCTGGAGGCTGAGACAGAAGAATCATTTGAACCTGGGAGGTGGAGGTTGCAGTGAGCCAAGATTCTGCCACTGCACTCCAGCCTGGGCGACAAAGTGAGACTCTGTCTCAAACAAACAAACAAATAAACAAAAAACAAACCATATAAGGGATGAAATTATTCTACCACTGACTGCTTTAAAACTGTCTAACCCTTATCCCCTTGTAGGTCAAAGATAAGTTAAAACCTATAAAACAAAGTTGCTCCTTAAACGGGATAACTCACAATCAGCTATAATTACAGGCCGGGCAGTTTCTTACCTGCTGTTTATTGCCTTTTCTTGTTAACATGACAAACGGCATTGTATCTGCAGACTCGGCCTCTCCTTCCCCACCTCCCAGTGGGGGCCCTTTCCTCAGCTGGCTTTTGAGATGCAAAGGAATGGCAACATCTAGTTGGTGCACTTTAACAGATTCACCACTTCGTTGCTAAAAGAAATTAAAAAGGACATAATAAACACTCCAAGATATATATGGATATATGTCAATATAAATTGCAAACTCATTCAATGCTGTATTTCTTAAAACACAACAATCATAAGAACCATAACAATCAACAATCACAACCACCATAATACTCTTTCTGAACCGTGGATAAATCTAGGGAGTATTTCTCCCTCCACCTAACATCTCTGCCTATGACATGGAAGGAACTATGAGACTTGGCTGCTGTTGACTCCTCCAGCTTCTCCCAAACACACAGGGCTGCAGGTTCCACCAAATCCCCCTGCTCCTCAAATACACCACACCCTTCTATTCATCCTCCTAGACCACATCTTCCTTCATAATCCCAGGCAGCACGGGCTCATCACTGCATCCCTTTCTCCAGGGCTCCCCAGCAGGGCGTTACCCACAGCAGGCACTCAGGGAGTACTGAAGAATGAATGGAACCTATGACCATTCGGATTAATTCCTTGGTTGGCAATATCAATTATTTTTAACATTTACAATGAACTTTCCAACCAATTAATTAAATGAACCTTCACTGAAGACTTGCCATGTGTTACAGGCTTGGAGATAGTAATGTTAAAAATACTTAGCCTCTACCCTTAAAGAGCTCAATAAGTTTGTTAAGACAGATACAGAAACAATTATGATGATACATCATAGGTGTATAACACCTGTGGAGGAGATTAAGTGACTACCTGTACCTGGCTGGGAATGGTTGCGTGCCTTTCACGAAAGGCTGAATAGAAATGGCACATTTGAGAATGTTAAAGACTTCATCGACTTCTTCCAAGCAAATGGTAAAAGAGCAGTTTGGGGTATGTGGAGGGAATCCAGGCAGGGGAAGAACAGGTGCAAAGCAAGGACACGAACCAGCATGGTGCACTTAGGGAACTGCAAACACAGGACTGATGAATGAGCAGCAAACAGGGAAGAGCTGAATATTCCATGAAGCTAGGCAGGTCATGCTGAAAGGTCCTCCATGTCTCGGAAACTGCTCTACCACCATTTAAACAGTCTTCTCATACAGGCCCCATATATTCAAGAGACTTGCAAATCAAGTAAAATCCTGTTTTATTGTTTTTTAAGCTCCAGTTTATTATAATCTGCTTGAACTCTTCCCAGGTTTATAAGATTTATAGACTTTTTTCTTAAAATTCAAAAGGATCACAATAGACAAATCTTGATTTTTCTCCCTGATTATAACATTAACATATTCTCTCCATAAAATATTTAAATACAAAAATGTATTGGTAAGTATGTCCATACTAACTCCTCCAGCTACCTCCCTCTGCCCCAATCCCAAGATGCAACAACTATTAACAATGGAGTATGTTCTTTCAGATTTTTTCTTGCATATACGAACAATATATACATATAAACACAAGCAACCACTATGCATACTGTTGTATACTCAACATACATATTTTTTCTTCTGTTTAATCCTATATCTTGGTTATCTTTTTCTTTGAGTATATACAGAGCTAATTACATCGATATGCCCTTATTATTTAATTGATTATTGACAGACAACCAAGACTTTTTTTTTTTAATGCTCCTTCCCACATATGGAAGGACTTTCTTTCCTATCACAATGTGATATCTTTGTATATTTAGCTTTATAAAGAGAATAAGTAGGGGTAAATTTTTAGATCAACTGGCAAGCCCATTCGACAGGTTTACTGAATTTCCCTCTAAAAAAGCTGGACTGATACACATTTACAAATACGTTTACTCAAACAAAACCACACTGGGTATTATCACTTAGTAAATCTCAATATCTGATGGTCTGATAAGTGAAAAGACTCATCTGAATTTGCACACTATTTTAATACTCATGAGCTTTGGCATGATTTTGCCATTACCTTTCACACAATTAAAAAAAAAAAAACTAGATCATTTATCATTTCTCACTGGTTTGCTATAGAAGTATTAGGCCTTTGTGTAAACTATAAATGTTTTCTTCCTGTCATTTCTTCAAGTTTCTCATAGCATCCTGTGCTAGAAGGCAACACAGTAAAATAGTTGAGAACAGACTCCGACACCTCTTAGCCATGTGGCCATAAGCAAGTTTTTTTTTTTTTGAGACGGAGTCTCACTGTCCCCCAGGCAGAGAGATTGTGCAGTGGAACAATCTCGGCTCACTGCAACCTCCACCTCCCGGGTTCAAGTGATTCTCCTGCCTCAGCCTCCCAAGCAGCTGGGACTACAGGCATCTGCCACCACGCCCAGCTTATTTTTTGTACTTTTAGTGGAGACAGGGTTTCATCGTGTTAGTCATGATGGTCTCGATCTCCTGACCGCGTGATCCGCCCATCTTAGCCTCCCAAAGTGCTGGGATTACAGGCGTGAGCCACTGCGCCTGGCCAGCAAGCTTCTTGTCTTTCCAAGCCTCCGTTTCTTTAGCTAAAGCAAATGAATACTAACAGTATCTGACAGCACTGTGCAAAGAATAGATGTAAGGCACTTGACACAGGGCCCAACAGTCTTCAAAATTATGGGAGTGTTTGATAGATTTGCAATTAATTCTGGTGTGGAAATAAAACAGAAAGTCAACTTTATTTCAGTTTATTGTCTGTTTTCCCTTAACTGATTTGCAATGTTATCTTCATCATATTATTAAATGGTCATGTTTTGGGTCTATTTTGTATTCTCCTCCGTTTCATTAATCTGTTCCTGTATCAAACTATTATTGTCAGTTTAAAACGTTTTATCTCTCTTTTATTTTTTTGAGATGAAGTCTCGCTCTTGTCCCCAATGGCGTGATCCCGGCTCACTGCAACCTCCACCTCCCAGGTTCAAGCGATTCTCCTCCTCAGCCTCCCGAGTAGCTGGGATTACAGGTGCCTGCCACCAAGCCCAGCTAAATTTTTTTTGTATTTTTAGTAGAGACAGGGTTTCACCATGTTGGCCAGGCTGGTCTTGAATTCCTGACCTCTTCTGATCCGCCCGCCCCGGCCTCTCAAAGTGCTGGGATTACAGGCTTGAGCCACCGCACCCAGCCATATTTTCATATCTTGTAGAGCATTTCACTCATTTCCCAAAAATCTGTTAGCATTCTCTATTTTGCTTATTCTTACAGATGTTTTAAGAAATAATTTTAAATTTATTCTGCATTGATCTCCCTGCTCTTCTCTTTCCCCTGCAAAACCAAAACATCTTCCTGGTGTGCTATAATTAGGATTACACTAAGTTTAAGGGCTTGATTTATGGAAAACTAGTATCTCTAGGATACTGCATCTTCCTTGACAATTTTATCAAAACAAAGAGATACTGTACAGTTGTTCAGTATTTTGATAATGCTTAAAAACTAGGGCCTAGTATAGGATTAAGTTTTTCTTCAGCACAAAAAGCACATCTCCTGCAAAAATGTGAATCCAAACTTCCCTCCTTGATTATATCTTCCCATCCTTCCAGCTTGCTTCTTCAAGAACTGTCAATAAGCAAAAATTATTGGACCATATCAAAAACTTCTATTCCTTTGACTTCATCAGCTTTTCTACCTTATTTCTAAATGTTAGGGTTCTTCAGGGCTCAATTCTGACCCTGCTTCTCTTCTATCTCCACACTTTACACCAGGGATGAATCATTTGCTCCAATGCTTTCAATATACTCTACCAATCACATTTCTGTTTTCACTCCACATATCCCTCTGATCTCCATACATTTCCATTTTGACACCTCAAAGGCTTCTCAAGTGTAACATGGGCAAAGGGAAACTTCTGCTCACTTGGTCCCTTGTTTCCTGTCCCAGAGATTAGCCAGTGGCCCAATCTGGAAAACCAACTATCATCTTTGATGCCTCGCCCCCTACACACCCATATCCAATCCAGCAACAAATAAGCCAGGTCGTTCTACCCCTGAATAGCTCAAATCCAGACTTCTCTCCATGTGTCTTGCCATATGCTAGACAGCTGACCATCATCTCTCACCTGACTCACTACAACAGCCTTCTGTCCAGGCTCCCTGCATTTAGTCTGGCCCTGTTGGGTACCTCTACCCTCCCACATAGGATCGTGCCCCGCCCTCTATTAGTGCTGGCCTTCTTTTAGTCTTTTAAATACAGGTTCTTTTCTCCCCCAAGACTTTTGACACATTGTTCCCATCTTCCCTTAAATTTTCACCTGGATGGATGGCTCCACTTTACTTGCCCTGTTTGAAATTCATGACCTCAGAGACATCTTCCCCATTATCCTATCTAGGAATGCCCTTCCCTTAATCTCTACCAAAGCATTCTGCTCTTAGCATTCATCACAATTTGAAATGATGTATTTGTTTAGTTGTTAAATATCTACCTTCTGATAGAACAGGAACCACGTCAGTTGCATTTACCACTTTATACTTAGCCCAATGCACACTGTTAGGCACACAGTAGGTACCCAATAAACACATCTGCTAAAGAAATGAGTGGCTGAGTAAATGGCTACTGATTCATATAAGATAGGAAGTTTCTCAGAGAAGTAAACCATTCTCTCCTCCAAGGGATTATAATGATTATGTTTTATTTGATTGCTTGGGCTCCTAAATAAAATAAATGTAAGATTTATTTCATAAATTAGGAGCTTTCTGGATATATGAACACATGTTATTTTAATATCTAAAGAAAGAAGATCACCTAAGACACCTATAACACTAATTTGTACTTGATCATACCTTCGGCTGTAGCAGCATCAAGGAAAGTAAAATCCAATATTTCAACTCTAAAGGACTGCTCCATGAGCATATAAAGATTCCATAATATCTTCTACCTTTAAAAAAAAAAACCCTGTCTTTTAACTCTATGACCTTCTCTAGCTACCTCCCCGTTTCTCTTCCCTTTCTGGCAAAACTCCTATATCCAGTATCTTCACTCCCTCCCTTCCCATTCTCCACCAAACCCACCCCAACGGGGCCTGCGTCCTGCCATTCGAACAAACCCACTCGTCAAGTCACCAAAGGGTTAACAACAAGTACATATAGGGCTGAAGTAAGCAGTCTAAGATTTTGCCTCTAACTCTAGAAAAATACAGTTACTTGAAATTACTGTGGCATTAAAAAAACTGCTACATGGTGTTTTTTAGAAAATCCAGTTTATTAATGTTATGAATAAACAACTAGTATTTCTTTAAACATTAAGTAACAAACATTTTTCCATTAACATAGAAGCTATTCAACTAATAAATGTAAGAAATTTACTAAATTAAATGACCCCAAATGTCTTATCTTATGTACAGTTTGGCTTCCAAACAAACCGCAAGAAAGGAGTCTTAGAAATATGAGTTAATAGGCCGGGCACGGTGGCTCACGCGGTAATCCCAGCACTTTGGGAGGCCGAGGCAGGTGGATTACCTGAGAGGTCTGGAGGTTGAGACCAGCCTGGCCAACATGGTAAAACCCCGTCTCTACTAAAATATCAAAATTAGCCCAGGGTGGTGGCACATGCCTGTAATCCCACCTATTAGGGGAGGCTGAGGCACAAGAATTGCTTGAACCCAGGAGGCGGAGGTTGCAGTGAGCTGAGATCGTGCCATTGCACTCCAGCCTGGGCAACAGAGTGAGACTCCGTCTCAAGAAAAAAAAAAAGAAAAGAAATACGATTTAAGAAATAAAGGCAAAGATTGGCATAATGAAATTACTCTGTTCCAAATCTGTGTGTGTTGCATTTTCACCGACTCTACCTCATGCAAATTAGGATGTGGGATGCAAGAAGGACAAGCAGCTGGCTGTAAGCTGTCTACACACGATCTAGCAAAAGCTGCTGCAGAAGAGACACTTAGATAGGAGAGGCCTTTACATGAACCAGAATATAATGGGCTGCAATGTTTTGTATTGAGAAGAGTCTTTGGAACAAACGACATTTAATACCTGTAGATTTTCTAGCATCATTTTATCCAGAGCTTGAATGAAGTCCTCATCTTCTACACAAGGTACATGCTTAAGTCCACCGCCTTTAATCATTACCTCCTTATTAAAACAAAACAACAAAATCAGACCAGAAATTTTAACTGTAATGTTTTCTAGGGCAAAGCCTGTTAGTATTGATAACTTGCTCAACATAACTCAAGGAGTAAAGTGAGTAAAATATCTAACATTATTCAATGTTAAAAGAATTTAAAGAAAATGGTTAGGAAAACAAATTGAAAATGAATTTCTAAACAAATATTTTTCATAATCAAGAGAAACAAAAGTTTAGTGACTAAAATTTGAATACTATAAAAATGTTGCACAATTTCAAAAAGTAAACTTTTCAGCCATACATACAGTATTCTCTTCATCGGTTTCATTTTCCTTATTGGAATCTGTAAGGTAATCTGTATTCTCTTCCTCCTCTTCTTCTCCCTCATCATCATCATCAGAACCCTCCTGAAATTATTGAATATTATAAGATTAAAGCACTTTGAGAAGTTAATCATATTTTACATGCCTTAAAAAGATTTCAAAACTTCTGTATACTTGTTTACTATTCTCAAGTTTTAGCTTTTTATGTAGCTGGCTTCCAGTGGGAGGGCAGAGTCAGCTAGCAACATTTAAGACAAATTGGTAGTTGAAAACCCATCTTACTGCCTTCAACTGATCTAACAATACAGAGATCTACTGTAGAAGCTCTTCCTTGAATTCCACAATGAAGAAGTTTCCTGAGCCTTTTGTGTTCTCCTCCTCCTGAAACTAATCTGGAGACGCTGAATGTCTCACAGTAGTTCTTTAATACCCATCTAACTGCAACGGAAACCAACGAAAGTTCAAATGTAACAGCATTACGATCTGAAAGCAATGATACAGCATTACCTTTCATAAAGCACTTCCGTTTGGAAGGTATTCTCATACACTTCATTTTGTTTGCTCTACCCAAGTCTGAGGATGCAAGGACAAACTTTATTGTTCCTATTTTACACATGAAAAAACTGAGACTCAGGAAAGTTAAGTGACTTGCCCAAGGGCACACTGCTATTAAGCAGAAGACCTGGCCGTTCAGCTCCCCTAACTGGTGGTTTTCAAAGACTACTTCACCCCATTATCACAGTCAGTCCCTGCCTCCATCCACTTCGATCAGCTGAAATTTCTCGTCAAACAGAAGATGGGGCAGAGATAGATTTTCAAAGGGCACAAAGCACAGAGTGGAGCTTCGTTTGCCCCTCCACCCCAGTATCACAAGTCACCCCCAACATGGTTCCTTAAGAGTTAAAAAAAAAAAAACCCACTAGACCCAGCTGCTTCTCACTGTGCAAAGATGGCTGAGAAATAATTCCTGAAACAAATGACTTAAATGTGTTATCTTTAGTGTATGGAGCAATTAATTCCAAAACCATAACAGTGTATAGACAGCTGAAGATTTTGAGTTCCTAAAATGAAAACGTTTCAAAAATATATACCAATGGCCGGCGCTATGGCTCACACTTATAATCTCAACACTTTGGAAGACTGAGGTCAGGGGATCACTCGTCAGGAGTTCAAGACCAGCCTGGCCAACATGGCGAAACCTCGTCTCTACTAAAAATACAAAAATTGGCCAGACATGGTGGCAGGCACCTGTAATCTCAGCTACTCAGGAGTCTGAGGCAGGAGAATCACTGGAACCTGGGAGGCAGAGATTGCAGTGAGCCAAGGTTGCACCACTGCACTCCAGCCTGGTCAACAGAGCGAGACTCCATCCCCCACTCAAAAAGAAAATGTACATCCATACATTACCTTTCCCTCCCCAAATGCATTAATGTTTTCTGAATTAATTTTATAATTCAAAATTAAATTTGCAATAGAGGTGCTCTTAAATTTGCTCTTGAAAAAATGAATCATTTCTTTTTTTTTTTTTGAGACTGAGTCTGGCTCTGCCACCCAGGCTGGAGTGCAGTGGCCGGATCTCAGCTCACTGCAAGCTCCGCCTCCCGGGTTTACGCCATTCTCCTGCCTCAGCCTCCCGAGTAGCTGGGACTACAGGCGCCCGCCTCGTCGCCCGGCTAGTTTTTTTTTTTTTTTTTTGTATTTTTAAGTAGAGACAGGGTTTCACCGTATTAGCCAGGATGGTCTCGATCTCCTGACCTCGTGATCCACCCGTCTCGGCCTCCCAAAGTGCTGGGATTACAGGCTTGAGCCACCGCGCCCGGCCAAAAATGAATCATTTCTTAACACTTAAAAGATACTTCCCATTCAAAAACTAAGCTAAAATACATTAACTTTTTCCCTCTCTCCATCCTTTATGCTTCATATTATTCAGGGAATGCAGCATGCATTAATTTTTCAAATTAAGATTTTGAACAAGAATTTCATTTGTCCTAATCCCACTGTACACTGATATAACAATGAGTGGAATTAAGAAGTGCTCGCCAATGAACCACAAAACCTAAGCAGGCTAGGGAAAGCAAGAGGAACAGCGTAGCAAAAGGCGAACTGCCTGAGTTCAAATACCAGCTCTGCCACCACCTGCTCTATGATCTTGGGAAAATTATTCAACCTATCTGTGCCTTCGTTTCCCACCTACTGCAAGGATAGTATGAGAAATGGTAATACAAATACAGCGCTTAGGGCAGTAACCATGAATAATAATTGCTCAGTAAATAACTATTATTGTTATTATAAGAATGAATCTTGTACTTTCTGTTGATAAATTACACAGTGCTAGAGAATACTGGAGTTGTCACAGAAGAACATTTAATTGAAACAGTTATCTTTAACTTAGACAGCTGATATTTAAGAGAAAATGTTCTGGTTGTCAGGTGCTAAGAGTCACCCCCACTCTTCAAAAGGTCAAATAGAACTTTGAACAGCTGAGGACCAAGATAAAAATAGAACACAGCATTTGTTTCTAACAGCTGAATTATAACCCTTCTGTCTCAAAGTAAATAACTGTAGAATATCCATTGCTCTTATTACTTTATAATCAATGCATCTTCTTTCTTCTTTCTTTAATAAATTTTTCCTCCTTATGTTTGGAGGGCGGTCATGGGAAACTGGTCTTGGGGTGAAAGGAGAAGTGAACTATTCCAACCTCATTTCTCACAAAGTGAACCACAGTCCCAGTTCACTTCCACACACAAGCACATGGAACCTCCCTCCACACATTTTGTTTGTATTTTGCAGCAAACACCCATGTATCCTGTGCAATATGCATTCTCCAATTGGAAAAGTAAGTAATGGTTACTAATGATATAACTATCAAAAGTATAAAGTTCATGTTTAAAAAGGAGAAAATGCACTTAGAGGAGAAAACATATCAGAACTCTTCAAATGAGAAATTAATAAGAAAATGAGAGCTCCTTAATGTCACATTTACCAAGGATGCTGGATTTATTAGATACTGCTCATGTAATTAGTACAGTAGCCAAATCCAAGACAACCATAAGATTAGTCTGAAAATATGAAATGGAAATACTTTCTCATTTCCCTTTGTTATAAAATACTTAATAAGTCAACTTGAATTCTATTACTGAATGTTTCTATTACAACCTCATTTTGAAAACAAAGCAATATAATGCCCATCTAGTACACTGAAGCCAATTAAAGAAACATATTCCAGTTCTAAATTTTTACTAACTTATTTATATCTAAGGAAGTTCTAAGGTTGTAAAGAAAAAGTGGTAGCAAATAACATAAATACTTAATGGTGCATTTCCACTGCCTATAAATACTAGCCAATTAGGAAAACCGTACATTATTGCCTCTCTTTTCACAACCAATCCTTTTTAAGTAACAGCAAAGCTATGTGTTATGCAGTTAAAGCATTCCAAATATCCAATAAGTTACAAAGCTTTAGGGCTGAAGGAAACATAGCCTTATGGATTTTTACATCTGACTGCAGAAAACTTTAATCACCTTAAATTATGAGTCCTTTCTCTTTAATTCTAAATAAAGCTTTTTAAAAATCCAGTTTGCAAATCTATCTTATGAATGTTATAAACAGTTAACATTCCTTTAAATATTAAACCCACGTTCTCAAAATATTTACATCCCATTTACTCAAATAAATAAAAACTTCAAAACTGAAATTAAACTTCCCCAAAACACTTAAGTATTGACTGCAAATTTAAACTTTTTTCAATATTTAATTAAAATAATACTTCCAGTGAAAAACTGCTAATTTCATGACTTACATTTTAATTTCATGAGTATTCTATTTGTATCTTACTAATTCTAACTTTTTAAACTCTTGTTTTTTTCTTCTATACCCCTAACCCATTCCCGAATCTACGAGATTATAAAGCAAATCCCAGACATCCTTTTATTTTGCTCGACTTTTTTTTTGTTTTAATTTAAAGAAACAGGGTCTCACTATGTTGCCCAGGCTGGACATGAATTCCTGGGCTCGAGCAATCCTCCTACCTCAGCCTCCTAACTGGGACTACAGATGTGGACAGCTTCATGGAACTTTTAAACGTAAGTGAGTTTGGAAGAAAAAACTGAAGAATCATGGGTAACACCTGTAATCCAAGCGTTTTGGAAAGCCAAGGTGGGGGGATCACCTGAGGCCAGGAGTTCGAGACCAACTTGGCCAACATGGTGAAACCCCATCTCTACTAAAAATACAAAAATTAGCTGGGCTTGGTGGCACACACCTAAAATCCTAGCTACTTAGGAAGCTGATGCACAAGAATCGCTCGAACCCAGGAGGTGGAGACTACGGTGAGCAGAGATCATGCCACTGCACTCCAGCCTGGGCGACAGTGAAGACTGTATCAAAAAACATCAACAAAACCAAAAGAATTAAAACTGCTAGTTTTCATCATACAGAAATGACATTATGCTAAGCCAGAAACAGTACAAGAGCAATTTCATATGGTTTAGCTATTAATAGAGAAATAGATACAAAAAAAGCGTATCAATTACTATGGTATATGTTGAATTTCGGATTTCATATAACCATGAGATCTGGGAAAAATAAAGCAAAGCTCATTAATATCTAGCCAGTAATTTTGCTTTGAAGAGTATAAAATCCACTGACTTTTAAAAAGTCCATATTCAACAGTGAGATTAAGATACACAAGAAGTGGGATGCAATGGCTCACACCTGTAATCCCAGTTCTTTGAAAGGCTGAGGGAGGAGGATTGCTTGAGCCTAGGAGTTTGAGACTAGCCTGGGCAGTACAGCAAGATCCTCATCTCTACAAAAAAAACATAGTAATAATAATAATTAGCTGGGCGTGGTAGCACGTCCATGCAATCTCAGCTACTCAGGAGGCTGAGGTGGGAGAATCGCTTGAGACCAAGAGGTTGAGGCTGCAGTGAGCTATGATCACACCACTGCACTCTAGCCTTGGCAACAGAGAGAAACCCTGTCTCAAAAAAAAAAAAAAACAAAAAAAAAGACGTGGAGATCAAACAATTTTTTTCTTTAAATTGCTTATTAAATAAAAATGCTATCATCAGTATTTTATTACTTTCTTTAAAAACTTTTTTTTTTTTTTTTGAGACTGAGTCTTGCTCTGTCACCCAAGCTGGAGTGCACTGGCCAGATCTCAGCTCACTGCAAGCTCCGCCTCCCGGGTTCACGCCATTCTCTTGCCTCAGCCTCCCGAGTAGCTGGGACTACAGGCGCCCGCCACCTCGCCCGGCTAGTTTTTTGTATTTTTTAGTAGAGACGGGGTTTCACTGTGTTATCCAGGATGGTCTCGATCTCCTGACCTTGTGATCCGCCCGCCTCGGCCTCCCAAAGTGCTGGGATTACAGGCCTGAGCCACCGCGCCCGGCCTCTTTAAAAACTTTTAATGTGGCCGGGTGTGGTGGCTCATGCCTGTAATCCCAGCACTTTGGGAGGCTGAGGCGGGCGGATCACAAGGTCAGGAGATCGAGACCACGGTGAAACCCCATCTCTACTAAAAATACAAAAAATTAGCCGGGCGCGGTGGCGGGCGCCTGTGGTCCCAGCTACTCGGGAGACTGAGGCAGGAGAATGGCGTGAACCTGGGAGGCAGAGCTTACAGTGAGCCGAGATTGCGCCACTGCACTCCAGCCTGGGGGACAGAGCGAGACTCCATCTCAAAAAAAAAAAAAAAAAAACTTTTAATTAAACAAGGGGTTTTATGATAGAAACATACTACTAGTTACATTTGCTATCATAAAACTAAATAAGAGACCAGGTGCAGTGGCTCACGCCTGTAATCCCAGCACTTTGGGGGGCTGTGAGGGGCGGATCACCTGAAGTCAGGGGTTCAACGACCAGCCTGGCCAACACAGTGAAACCCCATCTCTGCTAAAAATACAAAAATTAGCTAGGCGTGGTGGCAGGCACCTGTTATCTCAGCTACTCGGGAGGCTGAGGCAGGAGAATGACTTGAACCCAAGAGGCAGAGGTTGTAGTGAGCCAAGATTGCGCCACAGGACTCCAATTTGGGCGACAGAGCAAGACTCTGTCTCAAAACAAAACAACAACAACAACAACAACAAACAAAAACAAAAAACAACAACTAAGGAGGAGGTCTTATGTATTAAAAAAATTTTGGCTCATATAATCAAAATACTCTTATACAAATGTACTCTATGTTGCTATATATAAAAGTCATTACCTCTTCTTCTGGCTCGTTTACTTCACTTTCATTTCCAGATTGTTCTTCTGTTTCAGCTCCCCCTTCTTCTTCTTCTTCATCCTCTTCAAGATTTTCTCCTTCTGTCATAGAATCTTTTGAATCTTTGTCATTTACTAGGCCTTGAAATGAGAAGGTGGAAATGGAAAAACACATTAAAAATAGATACAGGCTAGTTTTCTATACTATACCAATTCATGTAAAAGTATGCATTAACAATTCAACAGCCATTTTCTCAGAACAAACGTAAAGGAATTAAAAACTGCGGTGAGAGACATTTTAAAAACTAAATGTGTAGGCCTACATTTCAATAAAGAAACATCACTAACAAAAAGCGACAAAAAATAAGTGTATATGTGTGTATACTTTTCCCTCTTTTCTTACAGCTTTAAATACTTGGATAATCTTATATATCTCAGTCTTAGACAAAGGTAGAAAACAGCAACAGATGAGGTACAGTCTCAGCCATATTTAAGATACAGCGTTGGCGACACTCTTTACCAAATGAGATTTAAAGAGTCTCCAAAAACTCAAAGACTTGAAAAAAATTGTGCCACTTTAATGGATAAATCATATTTGGCTATCAATTTGAATGTATGCAAATTAAGATGGGGGGAATGGGGCAAAAAGCTACCTAGCAGCTTTGTCATCATACAGATTAACTTTTTTTCTTCAATAACAGCATTCTCCTCCTAAGCCTAATGGAACTCCCTGGCCTGAATTTGCTTTCACCTCCTGTGTCCATCCCACATTTCACAGCCTAGTCAATTCTTCCTGTTGGAATTCCAATCCACCCTCTCTACTTTTGAGATGCACACAATATGGTCTCATCTGATCCCACCGACCTGCTACCCACTCCTCTCTCCTAAGCCCTCCCCTGAAGTTGCCTCAGACATCACCTGTCACAGAACACACTGCTTTAAGATCTTGCTTGTCCAATATCCTTCTCAATAGAGAACACCCTTCAATACGTACTTTCAGATCCCATCCACTCTTCAAGTTCTGTTTCAGTTTTACCTCCTAAACTGTCAATGAGTATTTCAATCTATTACTTTTCCTCCTATTTGCTCCTAAAGCATGTGGAGAACTTATAGCATCTTACATTTGATGATATACTACGTTGTTATTTTTTTCCTAATAATCACATAAATATTACATCAGATTATAAGACCCTTGAGGACAAAAAACTTATATGTTCAAAATTTAAGAGAGCACATATATTAACAAATACACAGTAGGTGTTAAATAAATACCTGATTCATAGAATCTGAGAGGATTCAAGCAGGAAGAAACTTTAGTGACGATATGAGTTAACCCTCTCATTTCATGAATACTGGTTTGAACACTTCCAAACCAGAATTCAAATAATATTGCCTATTACCATTTTAGTTTTGTTCTTAAATTAAAATAAAAATCTGAGCCAGTAATCTTACCTATCCTGAGAAAATCAGAGGTACACTAACAATGTTATTTACAGTGGTATAAAACTGGAATCAACCGAAGAGTGAAACAGCATCAACCGAAGAGTGAATCAGCTGTATGAAGCAAGTTATGGCACACAGATACAAATGAACACAGCCAATTAAAAAACAAAAAATAAAGCTTTAAAAGAATATGTGTAATGTCAAGAAAAAATTTCATAATGTATTAAGTAGAACCAATTGGTTATAAAATCACAAACACATAAAAAATTTAAAAAGAGTAGAAAAATATGTATCAAAATAGTAACACGTGATTATCCTTCTGTATGGAATATTGGTATTGTTTTCTTGGTATTTTTAAAAATTACTGTCATGAACCCCTATTACTTTTAATACCATTAAAAATTATTTTTAAAATATAAGAAAATGGTTTTAGTATTTTCCAATAAACTACTATGTTAACATTGGGATACTATAAAACTAACATGAGACAATGAATTTTCAGGTGTCTGAAAACAAAAAACTACCAAAGGCACAATACTGTATTATATTCTGGTTTATCAGTAGGAAACTGATTTAATATCAATTTTTCTGCGTATGTCTTCTTCCTGATATTTAGACTCTATAACCAGGAAGCAAATGGAGACTTGGGAGTGCACTGATTGCAGCTGCTACCATCTTTTGAGTTTTATTCATAAACAGCGATCTATTTTTTACCTCCATATTCTAAACAAGGACAGAGTCCTCACAAGAAGCCTGCAGTCCTTTAATTTAGTCTTTTGATCTACAAAGGACAAAGCACAACTGTGCACTTTTCTGTCACCAAACTAGGTATCACACTAATATTTACTCATGTCCACTATACAGTACCATTCATTAAGGTTTCTGGGAAACAAGGCTAAGACTTAACAATTTTCCAAGGATCCAAAGCAAGTGAAATAAGTTCATAAATACTCTGCTTGATATGAGATCATGTATTCAATTAGAAATTTCAAAAGGAAAAGAAAGTAGGTAACTTGGAAAAAGGTTCAAAGAACAAAAAGAATCACATATGCTTTTACGGGTTAAGTTGTAGGAAAAGTTAATACTTGCACAATCAGTAGCAGCACTTATAAAACGTTTACCATGAAAAGTGGTTCTTCAGATATGCGATGTAGTAAATTTATATAATTTGCATAACTGGTGAAGGTAAAGATCCCTTAATGATAGACATGAATGTACCAAGTTCTAGTGGGAAATCAAATACTAGCTTAATAGTCTGAAAACGTGTCACTTTATTTTTATTTATTTTATTTATTTTTTTTGAGATGGAGTTTCACTCTTGTTGCCCAGGCTATAGTGCAATGGCGTGATCTTGGCTCACTTCAATCTCCCTCTCCCGGGTTCAAGCAATTCTCCTGCCTCAGCCTCCTGAGTAGTTGGGATTATGGGCGTGCGCCACCATGCCTGGATAATTTTTGCATTTTTAGTAGAGATGGGGTTTTGCCATGTTGGCCAGGCTGGTCTCCAACTCCTGACCTCAGGTGATCTGCCTGCCTTGGCCTCCCAAAGTGCTGGGATTACAAGCTTGAGCCACCACACCTGTCCAAAACATGTCACTTTAAAATGACTACAATAAAACATGCTAAGAATTATCAGCATATAAACCAGGTTGGTATGGCTATACCTTGTACTGGTTATTTCTAAAGACATGTAGGTTCCTGCAGCTCTAATGGAAGCTATTCAAGAGTTAACTCTTCTCCCCAAAACAACCTCAGGATACTGAAGTATATAGAGAACCTTCTAATCATCTCTAGATTTTCTCTAGTCCTTAGAAACAGAAGCAACTCTGCCAGTGGTAAGCTCTGAAATCCTGCAGGGTAGTTCCTAACTTCTAACAGGTACTCCCTTCTACAGTTTCTTTCTTTGCACTTTTTAAGAAATAATGCCTGTTGAAAATATATACTGCAAAAATAAGTAATGCTTTAATCAAAAATATATTTTACATTAGCAATCAAAAATTCTACAATTAAGAGAGGTAGACAGGATTGTGGTTTTCATTTTTTTTTTTTTTTCCCATCACTATCACTAGGAGCTTCAAGTCCTGTGAGTCCTGCATAACTGTTTTTTTCCAGTTTGAAATGACTTAGTGAAACCAAGCACACCATACGGCTATCACCTAACATTATTACGTAACACTCAACACTGAAAATAGAAAAGATACAATGTCAACTCTGACTGGTAACATTATAAAGCAAATCCCAGAAACAATCTGCCAAATATCACCTTCATTTTCTGTCTATAATCAATTGCTTACCCAGTTTTATTAAGAATTCTCGTTCCAAGTCTTGTACCTGCCTGATGGATTCTTCCAGAGAATTACAGAGTTTGATCTTTGGTCTTAGCAGTTCTAGTGTATCACTGATCATGTAATCTATATCAATAGGAAACGGATGGTCTTTTGTCCAAACCTCCAAACTTTTCTTCCACCAAACATAACGCTGATAACAAATGAAAAATACATTTAGCTATAAGAAATTAATAACAAAATATTTTAAAAATAATAAACTATATTGTGCTGTTACCTAGTTATAACTACTAAGCTAAAAGGTTGTAAAAGACAACTACCATTTCTATTAATGGTCAACAGCAATGATCCTATTCCAATCATTTCCCTCTGTCTATACAGGCTTTGAGCTATTTGGTGAATTTATTAAATATCTTTTTATTATAACTGTCACAGTTTTTTTAAGGCAAGGAAATATTATAAATAAAATACCAAATAAATTTTCAGGTACTCCAAAACAAGGTACTGATTTCCCATATTTAATTTTGCAAATATAACCAAATTCAAAGCCATCGTTGTGATAAATGTTCATTATTTTCTCTGTACTGCTTGCTTTGATTTTTGAAGAGTTAAAGTATCTGAAGATATGGTTTTTGAAATATATAAAAACTACTAATCATCAACAAGCATTTATTGAACATCTACTGTGTATATGGCACTGTGTAGATATTTTCCCTCTCTACCCTAAGCCTGGTTCCCACATTCTATTTTATACTTGTTCTAATTCCTAAATTTATATTAACTGAAAGCACAACCCCAACCCAAGAATTTACTAGTATATAAACAGGTATTCCTCTGGGAGTTTTACTCTTCCTCTCCAGTCTGTTCCAGGTCCTTGCTACTCCAAGTGTGGACCTCATCTGGGAGCTTGTTAGAAATGTAGAATCTCAGGTCTCCCCCTAGATCAACTGAATCAGAATCTGCATCTTTACAATGTCCCCAGGGGACATGGATGCACAGCAAAGCTTAGAAGCACTGCTCCAGGTGATCCGTTCTTCCTGACCTTCTAATACTGAACTGTACACTCCATGTTCTGGGTGGAACACACAGACCTCAACACCCAGGCCTCACTCACTTTTGACTCCAATTCCTAAGTATGGCTCTGCTATGCACTTCTGTCTGTTAATCAATTTGGAAAATATTTTTGTCTCTTTTTGCTCCTGAATATTTCTGAGTGTTTCTTTTCTCTCAGCCTAAGACGTCAGAGTGAATCCAAAGAATGATTCTCTTCTGAGAGAGACTCTGGTTTGGATGCTGTTATAGTTGCCATTTTGCACCAAAACTCTGGCTTTTAATACAGTATCCAACTTAAGATGGTCCTTACATATAACAGGGACTCCAACCCTCAAATCTGCAAGTCCTTTTCCCCCCTTTTTGCTCATCAATTCAGAAAGTAAAGGAGTAATAAGTTTCCCTCTATTGCAAAAGAATAGTGGCAGAAGCAAGCTAACAGACCACAATTCCCCAAGAATATTTACCCCCCACTTAACACATGCCACAATGTGGATATATTTTTAATACTTCAAGCTGTAACATTAAACTTATTTTCTTCATAATGGGTAAATGAAAATACTAACAACTGTGATTATATAGAATTGAATGGTACTATCAGCACTTAGTAAAACCTAAAGCACTTGATAGTGAGTTGTTCACCCTAATCGGCACTTAGAAAATTGTATTTTATGGGAAATAGTAATTGGGCTCCAACTAATCAACCTATAAGTTAACTTCTGAAATATAAACTTTATAGAGGTTGCAGTACTGTCCCTGTATTTGTATATGAATTTAATTTATATTGTACTTGGTCGAAATCAGAAGTTTATATAATTAATCAAAATTAAGATATGGAGTGCACAACCCAAGAATTTACGAATAAATGAACAAATATTCTTTCTGTATTAAATAGAACACATTTTTCTCAAAAGCTATAGGTTTTCTTTAAAAAAAAAAAAAAAAATTAGGCTGGGCATGCTGACTCATGCCTGTTAATCCCAGAACGCTGGGAGGCCGAGGTGGGCGGATCATCTGAGGTCAGGAGTTCAAGACCAGCCTAACCAACATGGTGAAACCCCCCCCACTCTACCAAAAATACAAAAATAAAAATTAGCCGGATGTGGTGGAGTATGCCTGTAATCCCAGGTACTCTGGAGGCTGAGGCAGGACAACTGCTTGAACTTGAGAGGCAGAGGTTGCAGTGAGCTGAGATTGCACCACTGGACTCCAACCTGGGTGACAGAGCAAGACTCGGTTTCAAAAAAAAAAAAATTATATCTTTTAGAAACAAGAATTTGGGCTGTGCACGGTGGTTCATGCCTGTAATCCTAACGCTTTGGGAGGCTGAGGTGGGAGGCTTACTTGAGGCTAGGAATTCAAGATCAACCTGGCCAACATAGCAAGACCCCATCTCTATAAAAAAAAAAAGGAAGCAAGAATTTGAGCTGTAAATCAGAATATAGATGAGTGAGAAGAGAACATTAACAAATGTATTACAAATCACAAGTAATTTTAATTAATAAATTACTGTATTAAATATAATGGTCCACAAATTAGTGAACCAAATTTATAAACTGTATGAAAATAATTCCCAAAATTAATGAGCAATCATTATCAATCATAAAAGTTACATGCAGTGAGAATGTTCATATAATAGAATCTACCATATATCTTTAAATTTCCAAAAGCATTCTTCTATGAAGAATATAATTTAATTATGAACATATATACGGTATGTGAATACCATGTTTCTTCTCTAATAGTATTTTTTAAAACACATGCAATGCATTAAATGATGCCAAACTGAATATTTCAGCTTTATGTACCTGAAAATATACAAGGAAACAATCAAGTTTTCGTTTACTGGAACCTCTGTCAAAGTATTGGCCACATGTGTCCAGAATAGTGCATACGAGTCTAATTCTGAAAAGATGCTCAGGTGGGTCCAGGGAACTTGGAGAGCCATCAGGATTAACACCAAATGAGGTAAAAGAATACAGAGTTCTGAAAATAACAGCTGATTCCACCATTCGGTAATTGTAAAGTTCTCCTAAGAACTTGGCACTGCTGATACGCCTCTGATTAAATTTAGGTTGATTAACCTAAAAGGCAACAAAAACACAGATTTTCATTAAAGAGGAGTAGTGTACATGAAAACAGGTTAAACTTGCCTCTGTAACTTGAAAATATCAATCATTGAAAGAACACTGAATAGGGAAATGACAGATCTTTCATAATAAAGTGGTCACTTCCAGGTGTCCTTTTCTCTATCTAGGAAATGGCTATCTTTAAAGTGTTTTCACAAAAAGAACCTATTAGATATTAAATTTAGCTATCATTACATGAATTGTTTCTAAAACAGTAAAATGTAATTCTACCCTTAACCTATTTTCTCTGCAATCAGTGAATTAAGAAAACAAATCTGGGTTTTACAATAAAAGCAAAGTGTTAGGCAGGGCGCAGTAGCTCACACCTGTAATCCCAGCACTTTGGGAGGCTGACAGGCAATCACCTGCGGTCAGGAGTTCGAGACCAGCTTGGCCAACATGGCAAAACCCCATCTCTACTAAAAATACAAAAAAATTAGCTAGGCGTGGTGGCAAGCAACTGTAGTTCCAGCTAGTTGGGAAGCTGAGACAGGAGAATTGCTTGAACCCGGGAGGCAGAGCTTGCAGTGAGTGGAGATCGTGCCAGTGCACTCCAGCCTGGGTGACAGAGCGAGACTCTGTCTCAAAAAAAAAAAAAAAAAAAAAAAAAAAAGAGGAAAGTGTTTACAGAAAATTCTTTTTTTTTTTTTTTTTTTTTTTGAGACGGAGTCTCGCCCTGTCGCCCAGGCCGGAGTGCAGTGGCCGGATCTCAGCTCACTGCAAGCTCCGCCTCCCGGGTTTACGCCATTCTCCCGCCTCAGCCTCCCTAGTAGTTGGGACTACAGGCGCCCGCCACATCGCTCGGCTAGTTTTTTTGTATTTTTTTAGTAGAGACGGAGTTTCACCGTGTTAGCCAGGATGGTCTCGATCTCCTGACCTCGTGATCCGCCCGTCTCGGCCTCCCAAAGTGCTGGGATTACAGGCTTGAGCCACCGCGCCCGGCCCAGAAAATTCTTATAAAATGATTATCAGCTTTTTCTAACTAATAAATTTTACAGATTCCTATAACTTGGGTCTCAACAGTAACCTAGAAATAATAAATTATCCACAAATTCCAATTGTGTGACATTAAAGAAAGTCTTGGTTACCTCCATTCCTAATCGAATATCTTCTAACACTCCATCCACAACATGGATCCCAACATCCTCTTGGTAGAGCACTAGTCCTGCTAAGAGGTTGGCTACACAATGAATACTGTTATATTTCACATTCCAGATGTTTATCATACAACAAATAACATAGTCTTTCACTTCTTGGTCCTGCCAGGGCAGCTTTCGCATCTGTCTCAAAACCTAAATAAAGAGAATTTTGTTTAAATTATTAAGTAAGTGCACAGTAGTCTGACCAAATAATACAGAAATTTTGCTATGACTGTACAGAGAACTTCTGAAATAGTAAATACATTAGAAATCCTCTATCAGCCTCTTCAGAAATAGAAAAAATGAGATTTTCTAATTACGATAAAATGTATTATCATCTTTCCCAAATCCTTCCACAGTGCCCTCAAATTTTCTAGAGTTTTCAGGTCTTCAATCTAGGTAACTGTACTAAGGTCATTAAAAGAAATATCCAATCAGGAGTTTGGAGTAAGTTTTTTTTTTCCCCCAAACACAGTCTCACTCTATTACCCAGGCTGGAGCACAGTAGCACAATCTTGGCTCACTGCAGCCTCTGCCTCCATGGCTCAAGCAATCCTCCCACCTCAGTCTCCCAAATAGATGGGACTAAAGGTGTGCAAGCCTGGCTAATTTTTGTATTTTTTGTAGAGGCAGAATCTCCCTATGTTGCCCAGGCTGGTTTCAAACCCCTGACCTCAAGTGATCCCTGTGCCTTGGCCTCCCAAAGTGATGAGATTACGGGCATGAGCCACTATGCCCAGCATAGAGTAGGTCTTTAAAAACAAAAACAGGCCAGGTACAGTGGCTCACACTTGTAATCCCAGCACTCTGGGAGGCCAAGGTGGGTGGATAATCTGAGGTTAGGAGTTCAAGACTAGCCTGACCAACATGGCAAAACCCTGTCTCTACTAAAAATACAAAAATCAGCCAAGCACGGTGGTGGGCAACTGTAATTTCAGCTACTAGGGAGGCTGAGGCAGGAGAATCACTTGAACCAGGGAAGCAAAGGTGGCCGTGAGCCGAGACCGCACCACTGCACTCCAGCCTGTGTGACAGAGCGAGACTCCATCTCAAACAAAAACAAAAACCCAAGGTTTAAGAAAAATAACATCATTTTTGGTGCATCATTTGACATAAATAATCTCTCTCTCTCTCTCTTTCTTTCTTTTTCTCTTGAGACAGAGTCTCGCTCTGTCACCCAGGCTGGAGTGCAGTGGCATGATCTCAGATCACTACAACCCTCCGCCTCCAGGGTTCAAGCAATTTTCTT
Source organism: Rhinopithecus roxellana (assembly GCF_007565055.1). Lineage (NCBI taxonomy): Eukaryota > Metazoa > Chordata > Mammalia > Primates > Cercopithecidae > Rhinopithecus > Rhinopithecus roxellana. The sequence goes on from NC_044559.1 coordinate 87,976,447, forward strand.
TCTTTTTTTTTTTTTTTTTTTGAGGCGGAGTCTCGCTCTGTCGCCCGGTCTGGAGTGCAGTGGCCGGATCTCAGCTCACTGCAAGCTCCGCCTCCCGGGTTTACGCCATTCTCCTGCCTCAGCCTCCGGAGTAGCTGGGACTACAGGCGCCCGCCACCTCGCCCGGCTAGATTTTTGTATTTTTTTAGTAGAGACGGGGTTTCACCGTGTTAGCCAGGATGGTCTCGATCTCCTGACCTCGTGATCCGCCCGTCTCGGCCTCCCAAAGTGCTGGGATTACAGGCTTGAGCCACCGCGCCCGGCTCAAGCAATTTTCATGCCTCAGCCTCCCGAGTAGCTGGGATTACAGGCATGCGCCAACACACTCGGCTAATTTTTGTATTTCTGGTAGAAATGAGGGTTTCGCCATGTTGGCCAGGCTAGTCTCAAATTCCTGGCCTCAAGCGATCTGCCCACCTCGGCCTCCCAAAGTGTTGGCTCATAGGCATGAGCCACTATGCCAGTCAATAATCTCACTTAAAAAATAAAATCGTTAATTTCCAACAACTAAATAAACCCAAAGTCAACTGGCTAAAAGATCCCTTAAGGTGGAGGACACTATATCAAGACTGACACTGTATAACAACCTCAGTTTCCTCATGTGTAAACGGGGGATAACAAAAAAGTACTTACTTCCTAGTTTATGGTAAAGACTAGACAAGTTAAAAATATGTGAAGTACATCGGAAAGTGTCTGGCACATTATAAAAATGTTAGTGGCCAGATCCAGTGGCTCACACCTGTAATCCCAACACTTTGGGAGGCTGAGGCAGGAGAATTGCTTGAACCCAGGAGTTCGAGACCAGCCTGTGGAACATAGCAATACCCCATCTCTATTAAATTAAATTAAATTATTTTAAAAAGTTAGCAATTATTATTTCAAAGCCTCTACTATAACAAGATAATCAGCAGAGCTCTAACCATAATCAAAGTCTTTCCATTTTTCTCCTTATATAAAATGGATACTATTAGCCAATTGCAAAGTAATCCTTTCATCTCTACTCTCTATTATCATCCACAATTCATCTTTCAGACACTAAACATGACTGACATTTCCAATGAAGCTGGTATGAGAACTCACTTAGCCATGCTATACTTTTCAAACTTTTAGACAATTCCAAAACTATTTGAAACAACTACTGCCTCTGATTGAGGAAGCTGGTTTCAATTTTCAAACCTGTAACATAATTTCTTATCACCTTCCATCCTAAAAAGAAAAAAATTCTATGCTGTATTATATGTCAAGTTGTAGAGTTCACCAAGAAATGTTTTGCTCGACATATCTTACTGAAAAGCGAAGTTTCTAACATGGTAACTACAATTATTAACATAATAGGTCAGTGATTCTTTACCTTCACTGGAAATTAACCCCTGTTGAGAATCTAAAGAAAGCTACAGACTGTTTCCGGAAAAATACAAATAGCCACAGACATTCAAAATTATGAGATTTCAGAGGGATCATGGGCCTCTTATAAAGTCTACTAAAGGTTAGGATCCCATGTACTGATGCAAAATATTTAAGTACAAATTTATTATGGAATACCGAGAGAAAGTAATAGTTTCAAATAAATACATAAAATCAAAATTTCCTAGAGTTACTATTTCAATTAGAACAAACAGTTATCACAAAAGGAAAACAAAACCTATGTCTCAAATATCACGTATCATCATAAGAATACCTTCTTAGGATGACTTACACAGTTGATTATAAAGGAACTTGAGCTCCATCCCCAGTTCTCCTAGACTCTACATAAACTTAGCACTACTGCAAATCTCACGTTAACTATTACTGCATGATTTCATAAGATTTACCTTCTCGGTGGTAACTTTAGAGAGATCCTTGTACAAAAGTTTCCGGACATATTCCTGGAGAGGAGGACGTTTCTTTTTCACGGTTTTTTCAGCTGGAGGTGGGTTGCAGTAGTAATATGCATTCTCTACCATTGTGACATATCTCGCATCAAGATGCATTGCTTGCTTCTTTCTCATCATTTGCTCCTGAAATAAAAAGTCCAAATTAATCAAAACACTTTCCTTCTAAGATTCCTTTACTTCTAACTAAACTTCTCAGTGATTTACTATTTCAAAGTAATGGGTTACAAAGCCAAAGAAAGGGCCGGGCACTGTGGCTCATGCCTCTAATCCAGGCACTTTGGGAGACTGAGATGACAGGATCATTTGAACCCAGGAGTTCAAGACCAGCTTGGGCAACATGGTGAAACCCCATCTCTACAAAAGATACAAAAATTAGCCAGGTGTGGTGGCACACACCTGTAGTCCCAGCTACTTAGGAGGTGGAGGCTGCAGTAAGCCATGATTGGCACTGCACTCCAGACTGGGCAAGAGCAAGACCCTGTCTCTTTAAAAAAAAAAAAAAAAAAGAGCACAAGGAGGTGGGGGTGGTGAGACAAAAACAATCAATGGGCGTATCAAAGAGCATGTAAGCACACTAACTGTTATACTACTTATTTTTAGAACATACTAATCCATGGGCCGGGCGCGGTGGCTCAAGCCTGTAATCCCAGCACTTTGGGAGGCCAAAGTGGGCGGATCACGAGGTCAGGAGATAGAGACCATCCTAGATAACATGGTGAAACCCCGTCTCTATGAAAAATACAAAAAAAATCAGCCAGGCATGGTGGCGGACATCTGTAGTCCCAGCTACTCAGGAGGCTGAGGCAGGAGAATGGCGTGAACCCGGGAGGCAGAGCTTGCAGTGAGCCGAGATCGCGCCACTGCACTCCAGCCTGGGCGACAGAGCAAGACTCCCTCTTAAAAAAAAAAAGAACATACTAGTCCATGACTACTTAGCCTTAGTCATTCAATAAAATACTCAGAACTTTGCTACCAAGCTAACTTCTTTCATAACTTTGCCAAAAAACATGAACTTTAAGGAAAGTAAGGCTCAAATACACAAGTGAGTGACAATAAGGACTAAAAATATAAACAAAGGGCTGACTATAGCTGTTCCCAGTACAACTAAGAATTCATTCCCAAGGCTCCAATGTTGTATGAGATACCTGACATGTCTCTGCAAAAAACAAAAAGTCCCCAACATCTTATAATGTGTCTAGGGTTGCTCAGTATCAGCTCAGGAGAGGTAAGTAACTAACAAATACAGATCTAGTCACTCACCATCTACTTCATGGTTTCTCAGCCTCAGCACTACTGATATTTCGAATTGGATAATTTGTTGTGGGGGATTATTCTGTGCATTGTGGAATGTTTCACAGCCACTCTGGCCTCTACTCACTAGATGCCAGTTGAGAACCACTGACAAGCTGAAGATCTTTAAACAGCACTCCTAATTCTTAGAACAGCATCATACCAAAAAGCATTAAGATTACTGAATAATTAAGTCATTTTAAAAACATCTGCTGGGGGCAGTGGCTCAAGCCTATAATCCTAGCAACTTAGGAAGCTGAGGTGAGAGAGACTCTTGAGATCAGGAGTCTGAGACTAGCCTGGGCAACAAAGTGAGACCCCCCTTCTCTACATTAAACGAAACTAAACTAAACTAAAATCAAATCAAATAAATAGCTGGGCACAGTAGTAGGTACCTGTAGTCCCAGCTACTCGGGAAGCTGAAGCAGGAGGATCACATGAGCCCAGAAGTTCGAGGCTACAGTAAGCTATGATCATGTCACTGCACTCCAGCCTGGGTGATGGAGTGAGACCCCATCTCTAAAACAAAAAATAACAGAATAAAAGAAAAATAAAGTAAAAAATTACCCAGACATGGTGGTGTGCACTGGTCATCCCAGCTACTCAGGAAGCTGAGGTGAGAGGATTGTCTGAATCTAGGAGTTCAAGGCTGCAGTGAGCTATGATCATACCACTGCACTCCAGTCTGGAAGACAAGCTTAAGACCCTATCTCTTAAAAAAAAGAAAGAAAGAAAAGTAGCCAGGTGCAATGGCTCATGCCTGTAATCCCAACACTTTGGGAGGCCGAGACAAGAGGATCACTTGAGGCCAGGAGTTCGACAGCAGTCTCAGCAACATAGTGAGACCCTGTGTCTATAAAATAAAAAAATTAGCCAGGCATGGTGTTGTGCATCCATAGTCCCAGCTACTCGGGAGGCTGACGTGGAAGGATCACTTGAGCCCAGGAGTTGGAGGCTGCGGTGAGCTATAATCACACCACTGCACTCCAGCCTGGGCAACAGCAGGAGACCCTGTCTCAAAAACAAACAAACAAACAAAAATTACTTGGTACTTCATTAGTGTTATGCAATATGGCAGGCACGGGAAACTCATCAGTGAAGAGGACAGACATGATTCCTACTTTCAAGAAGCTTAATAGTCTGGTGTGAGAAGACAGAATAAAATCAACAAATAAATCAACTACTATTCTTTTCAATAATAATTGCAACAGTAGTATGAACAATAAGTACTGCGATCCGAAACAACAGAGAACCTACTTTAGTTCGGGGTGGGTTAGGGAAGGTTTTTCTGAGAAAGTGACATTTAAACTAGGATCTGAAGGATAACAAAAGCTGAAGAACCTCAGGAAGAGCAAGCATGCAGAGGCCCAAGGAGAAAGAAAGGCAGATGTGGCACAGAACAGAAGGCCAGCGTGTTCCCAGCAGGGAGCAGCGGAAGAGGGAAGAGGAGGGAGGGGACGCGTAATAGAGAGCACTGCATACGAAGATGACAAGGCTGGGTTTAAATGTGCAGAGGGAGATCACTGATGAGCTTCAAGCAGTGTTGTGGACTGGGGTGCTGGGTGGTGGTGGATTTCAAGTTCTGTGTGTATGTGAGCTCAAGGAGGGCAAGGGCTGTATCTTTTTCACTGTCACACATGTAGCACCTAAAACAGTGCCTGAGAGACATGCAATTCATATTTAACAATGCATGAATAAATGAATGAATTTTTAAAAACACATTCACTCTTTCCTATGGACTGCTTTTCTATCCGTGCAAAATCATCATATACTAGGAGAAAGTTCTGCTATTTGTAAGTTAAACTGTGGGTATACCAAGTTTCATAACTGTTTTTCTTGTCTCCTAGGATTTCTACAGTACACTGACTGTACCTAAGCCCCTATACTGACACATCTCTGTACTATAATTAGTGAATGCCTGTTAAATATTCAGTCTTTCAAACAGACAAGAAAACACTCCCATGTTAAATAGAGCTAGAGATTTAATGACCGCACCCTGTAAGTTCTTTGGACAAAATAGAATGCATCATTTAACTTATCACTTGTACACAGATAATCCAGCTTTTAATCTCAATTAGTCTCCACCTGTTATCTGGCCTGCTTTAGAACCTTTTCCCCCACACACGCACACTCACACATACCCCAAACTAATTTTAACATTAGCCAAGAATAATTTTGAAGGCAAATCAGTTAAAAGGTTATATGCCTTCTCAAATAAATGTGAATACATTTTAGATGATCCCATAAGCACTGATGTGCTTCAAACCAAACTCATCATCTGTTCCCTCCCCTTTACTCCCCCATGTCTGTGACTGGTGCCAACATCTGCTCAGATGCCCATGGCAAAATTTTAGTCTTATCTTAGTGTATTTTCTGCTTCCTCATCCCTTATATCTCACCACCAAGTCTCCTCAGTTCTATCTCCTAAAAATTTTCATATAGCAAGTCAGAATTCTCCAGTTTCTCCCCAACCATCCATACCCCAATTCATTTCTTCATTGTTGTCTCCCTAGGTTTTTAAAACAGCCTTTTAACTGTTCTCTCTATCCCTGGTCTCAGCAGTTATCGCCTCCATACTAATCTTTCTAAAAACATGAATCTGATCATATCCACCCTACCTGCTTAGTTAAAATCCTTCAACAGTTATTCACTGCCACCAGGAAAAAAACCTCAAGTTCCTTAGCATGGCACTGTGGGCTCCTTATAAGCTAGTGTGTGCCTACCCTCCCCTCCAGTCTTACCTGCAGCTATTTTATTCAACTGGTTTCTCTTCTCTGCTTTTAAGGCTCAGCTTAGGTCTCTAAAATTAAAATTGCTTGGCAGAAACTCTTCCAACTTTATATTCCAAGGGTCTAGCACAGAGTTCACACTCCATAAATACTATCAAGCCATTAGGGGAGATCTTTCCTACTCTCAGTCTAGTTTAAGTACCTCCTCCACGAGCCCACAATATCCTCTGCAGCCCCCCATTACAGTACCTACAACATTGTATTATAATTACGTAGTTAATAACTCTCACCCATTAGAGGTGAACCACTTTGAAGATGGTAATTATATTTCATTTCTTTTTATCATCCCCCCTATAGCTGTGTGGGTATTCATTCATTCATTCATTCATTCGAGACAGGGTCTCATTCTGTCACCCAGGCTGGAGTGCAGTGGCAAGATCACGGCTCCTGCAGCCTTGATCTCCCAAGTTCACCTCAGCCTCCTGAGTAGCTGGGACTACAGGAAGGCACCACAATGCCTGGCTAGTTTTAAAATGTGTCTGTAGACAGGAGGTCTCACTATGTTGCCCACCCCAGGCTGGTATTTTTTAAGTGCTGGGAATATAGGCATGAGCCATGGCGCCTGGCCTTAATTTTAAAATTTAAGCTTACATTTTATGTGCTTACATGACACATGAATAATGGTTTCAGATGCACCAAAACATTCATAACATAACAAAAACATTCATAAACACGGCTCTAAAAAACAGTATTGGGTGCCTGCTCATCTGCATCATTTGTTAAAAGTGTTACAGGTTGAACTTAATTATCCCCTTGCAATACTGTGAACTCACTGGTAACCAAGTGAGAAAAATGTCTACAGCTCTCCAGGGATGGCAACTCATATGTATGGGATGCTCCAGTTTAGATAGAAATGTTTGTATTCTTATGAAAGAATAAGATAACCAGCACTGGTCAATATTTTCAACCTCTGAAGCACAGGTAAATCAAGAACCTCTAGCTCTTTCCAGGATCCTCAAGCCCTTACCAAAAGTACACTGGTCCTCAGGTGAGATTCTGGAGATCTGAAAAGAAACCGTCCACATGTCTCCAGCAGGGTGCACGCCATTTCAATATGGTGATGAGAGAAGTCTGACAGAAGCATCTGCAACAGGAAGAATGATGAAAAGTACAAAGGCAACTCTTCAATCCTAGTAGAGGAAGAAATTATCATACATCTAATGTGTGGAAGAACTTGGAAAATGTAAAAAACAGAAGTGAGTCTACTCGGGTTCACTGCTGGGCATCTTTTGTGTTCTGCCATTAATTTGTATTGAAAAACTTCAATATATTTAATGTCTTTCACAGAAAGATATGTGGAAACGAATGTCAAAGCCCTTTCTATATTATTAGATGTTTTGTATTTAAACACATGCCACGTACACAGGAGACTTTTTCTCAATGCCTTTTGGTCTATATATTTATTTTCCAAAATTCTCACTACAAAAGTATTATTTGCTCATTATATGAATTACAGACACAACACATCACTACGACATTTTAGTATTTACCCTCCTAATTATTTATGCATATTTTCTAAACTAAAACAGACTGAGACATTTGAGAACTTGGTTTCTATTGTATCATTTAATCACTTGGTTTTTCTGGCTTATAAGGAGTATCTTTTTGTGCCCTTTTTTGTCCTTCTATGGCATGATTTGCAAAGAACATAGTACTACATAATATGAACTAGATTAAAACTTACTTGATTCTTATTCATCATCCAAATTGCCTCCCATTTCTTACTACAGGTTAAGTATCCCTTATCTGAAATGCCTGGGACCAGAAATGTTTCAGATTTCAAATTTTTTTCAGATTTTGGAATACAGTATTTGAAATTTGAAATGGGAGGCAATTTGCATGATGGATAAGAATCAAGTAAGTTTTAATCTAGTTCATATTATGATGCAACAGAAACCAATTTCTTGCCAATTTTTGCTTTACATATTTTGAAGCTATGTTATTGGCTGCATACTGATTCAGAAAGGTAATCTTTTCCTGTTAAAATAACCTCTTCATCATTACAAACCAGCCTTCTTTCTTTTTTTTTTTTTTTGAGATGGAGTTTCACTCTTGTTATCCAGGCTGGAGTGCAATAGTGTGATCTTGGCTCACCACAACCTCCGCCTCCTGGATTCAAGTGATTCTCCTGCCTCAGCCTCCTGAGTAGCTGGGATTACAGGTGCACGCCACCACGCCTGGCTAATTTTGTATTTTTGGTAGATACGGTGTTTCTCCATGTTGATCAGGCTGGTCTTGAACCCCTGACCTCAGGTGATCCACCCGCCTCAGACTCCCAAAGTGCTGGTATTAAAGGCGTGAGCTACGGCGCCTGGCCCTTTATTTCTAATAATATTTCATGCCTTTGTCAAAAGTGTTACAGGTTGAACTTAATAACCCCTTGTAATATTGTGAACTCACTGGTAGCCAAGTGAGAAAAAATTTCTACAGCTCTCCAGGGATGGCAACTCATAAGTATGGGATGTTCCAGTTTAGGTAGAAATGTTTGTATTCATATGACAGAGTAAGATAACTACCGCCAGTCAATATTTTGTTGTTGTTGTTGTTGTTGTTGTTGTTGAGACGGAGTCTCGCTCTGTCGCCCAGGCTGGAGTGCAGTGGCCAGATCTCAGCTCACTGCAAGCTCCGCCTCCCGGGTTTACGCCATTCTCCTGCCTCAGCCTCCCGAGTAGCTGGGACTACAGGCGCCCGCCACCTCGCCCGGCTAGTTTTTTTTTGTATTTTTAGTAGAGACGGGGTTTCACCGTGTTAGCCAGGATGGTCTCGATCTCCTGACCTCGTGATCCGCCCGTCTTGGCCTCCCAAAGTGCTGGGATTACAGGCTTGAGCCACCGTGCCCGGGCGCCAGTCAATATTTTTAACCTCTACAATAATACAGAGAAACCAGCTTTCATTTTATTAGTATTTGTATAGTACTATTTTCCCCATCTTTTTATTTAATTTTTCTCATCTTCATATTTAAGGGTAACGGTTGTAGATAGCTCCTAGTAGTTGTTTTAATCAAGTTTTATATTTTTAAGGCTTTTTACTTGATGTATTTCACCCTTTTCAGGTTTCACGTAATTACTGGTAGAACTGCCTAAGTATCTAAGATCTTAACTATTTGTTTTGTATTTTGCACACCTGTTTAATGTTACTTTTTCTTCCTTTCTTGGTCTTCTTTTGGATTAATCAAATATTAAATTATTTCACTGTATCTACCATTTATAACTAAAACTTTAAACTTTTCAATTAAAAGCAATCAACCAATTTAGCACTAACCTTTAAACAATGTAGTGTGTCATTTTTGGTGAACATCTTAAACTTAGTTAGTTCTCCAATAAAACGAACAGTTTTATTCTTTGTTTCAATATTGATCTGGTCCTTTTTTCGTACCTAAAAATTAAGAGAGAAAAGATAATGCATAATCAACATTTTGAATCTCTGTGATAAAAACTATTTTTAATGCATTCAAATTGACTCCAGATTTTTTGCTTTTTGTTTTTGAGACAGAGTTTCGCTCTTGTAGCCCAGGCTAGAGTGCAAAGGTGCAATCTTGGCTCACTACAACCTCTGCCTCCTGGGTTCAAGCGATTCTCCTGCTTCACCCTCCCGAGTAGCTGGGATTACAGGTGTCCACCACCACACCTGGCTAATTTTTTGTATTTTTGGTAGAGATGGGATTTCATCATGTTGGCCAGGCTGGTCCCAAATTCCTGACCTCGGGCGATCCACCCATCTCGGCCTCCCAAAGTGCTGAGATTACAGGCGTGAGCCACTGTGCCCAGCCCATTCCAGATATTTTTAATATGTATGGGTAAAATTTCTTGCTATAGGCCAGGTGCGGTGGCTCAGGCCTGTAATCCCAGCACTTTGGGAGGCTGAGGCGGGCGGATCACAAGGTCAGGAGTTTGAGACAGCCTGGCCAACGTGGTGGAACCCTGTCTCAACTAAAAATACAAAAATTAGCCAGGCGTGGTGGCAGGCGCCTGTAATTCCAGTTACTTGGGAGGTTGAGGCAGGAGAATTGTTTGAACCCTGGAGGTGGAAGTTGCAGTGAGTTGAGATCATGCCATTGCACTCCAGCCTGGGTGACAACAGCAAGACTCTATCTCAAAAAAAAAGAAACAAAAACAAAAAAAACTCTTGCTATATTTAAACTATTGTAAGTTAAAGAAAAAATTGCTCTGTATAACACCAGTCCCAGGATGTGCTCTGCAAAACAGTTCCACGGTCAAGTAATTTGGAGGAAGAAATGAATTTTACCAGGCCTGAAGAGTCTCTTAAATAAAGAAAACTTTAAGTCAATGTTTTTCAAATTTATTTGGCAACATGAACCTCCTTTTTGAAATGTTAACTGCTATTAGTAAACATCCCTTTAAATTAATACTATAAGGAACACACTTTAGGAAATGCTGCTTTAAAAATATGAATGTCAAGTGCTCACCTAAGCAAAACTGGTATTAAGGCTTGGCTAGTGTATTATAATTATAAACTGTGCTGCATTTTTACTATAAATACATTACAGCGAAAGAGCCAATATAATCACTGTTCTTTTTTATCACCAGTCATGGTTGTACATCAAAGGTTAAGTCCTTTGCAAATGTAAGTCTTCTAGTTAGGCACAAATTTCAAGAATTATCAGATGCAACAAAATCCTGCTGCTACAGTGCAATGCAAACAGACACATCAAGATAAATGTAATTGGATTTAACCTCAGAATTCCATTTTCATCGGAAAACCAAACCTACGGTCTAGAAAACTTTCATTTGAACACCAGTGACCATAATGTAGTGCCCTGAATTAGTTTAGCACTTTCTTTTCTTGTTCTCTGAGACAGCTTCACTCTGTCACCCAGGCTGGAGTGCAGTGGCACAATCTCGGCTCACTGCGACCTCTACCTCCCGGGTTAAAGAGATTTTTGTGCCTCAGCCTCCTGAGTGGCTGCGACTACAGGTGCGTGCCATCACGTCTGGCTACATTTTTGTATTTTTAGTTTAGAGATGGGGTTTCACCATGTTGCCCAGGCTGGTCTCAAACTCCTGGCCTCAAGCAATCCATCTGCCTCAGCGTCCCAAAATGCTGGGATTACAGATGTGAGCCACCACAATCGGCCTAGAACTTTTTTTTTCTTTTTTTGAGACAGAGTCTCGCACTATTGCTTAGGTTGAAGTGCAATGGCACGATCTCGGCTCACAGCAACCTCCACCTCTCGAGTTCAAGTGATTCTCCTACCTCAGCCTCCTGAGTACCTGGGATTACAGGCGCCTGCCACCACGCTCGGTTAATTTTTTGTAGTTTTAGTAGAGACAGGGTTTCACTATGGTGGTCAGGCTGGTCTTGAACTCTTGACCTCATGATCCGCCCGCCTCGGCCTCCCAAAGTGCCAGAACTTTTTTTTTTATGACATCATTTAAGCATACAAAATAGTTTTGCAATTAGAGACAAATATAAAATAGAACTAGAGTCTCATTTTTAATATTAAACAAAATGATACTGAATAAACCTGACTGCTTATTATTAGCCTTGTAATTTAGAAAGCACAGCCTTCATAAAGAAAGAACCTTTCACAAATAAATGTTTCATACACATGCACATAAAAAACTTCTCTTATTAATTTACCTTATTTTCTGAGCTTTGAGGATTGACTGAGTGTGGACTATGGACCAGTTTTGCTGGATTTCAATCCCAGCACTATTACTTACACTTACTGCCTGTTACTTAATCTGCGTCTCAATGTCCTTATCTGTAAATTGGACCTAATAGGGTTATGAGTCTTAAATAAGTTAACACTTGTAAAGCACATAAAACAGTGCTTTGGATCAGCAAGAGTTCAATAAATACTATCACTCATTTTATCCTTCCTTGTATATTTGTACCCCTAATACATGGGCACTAAATAAATGTTTGCTGACAAATAATGGAAAAGCTAAAGCTTAATATGCATTCTGCAGTGGCATGAGAGAGCAAAAGCTCTAGAGTTAGAATGTCTGTGCTCTTAAGATCACTTTATGGGATACATTATGTTAAGCAAGTCATATAAACTCCCCGAGCCTGTCTGCCCACTTGGTAAAGTAAGGATAATGATGATGATGGTAGTGACTACACTTCACTTGGTACTAAGCAATTAAGGTACAGGACAAAAGAAGATTATACAACTTTTAAAATGATGTTAGGCCGGGCGCTGTGGCTCACGCCTGTAATCCCAGCACTTTGGGAGGCCGAGGCGGGTGGATCACGAGGTCAGGAGATGGAGACCATCCTGGCTAACACGGTGAAACCCTGTCTTTACTAAAAATATTAAAAAATTAGACAGGTGTGGTGGTGGGTGCCTGTAGTCCCAGCTACTCAGGAGGCTGAGGCAGGAGAATGGTGTGAACCTGGGAGGTAGAGCTTGCAGTGAGCCGAGATTGCGCCACTGCACTCCAGCCTGGGAAACAGAGCGAGACGAGACTCCGTCTCAAATTAAATAAATAAATAAATAAATAAATAAAATAGTATTTTAATGACAAGGTAAAATGCTTCTGAGAAATAACAGAAAATACACATAAAATATAATTCATCCATGAGAAACTATAGAGAAAAAAAGGTAAAAATAAAAACTAAAAAACAAAAAACCACCAAAATGTTGCTGTTAAGTAATGAAACTGGTATTTTTCTTTCCTTTTTTTTAACTTTAAATGTTTTCTAAATTACACTGACATTGTGTCTTTGTTTGGGAAAACATGTAAGAAAGTATATCAAAAACTACGCACTAAAACGGGCCAGGCATGGCGGCTCACACCTGTGATCCCAGCACTTTGGGAGGCCGAGGCAGGTGGATCACTTGAGGTCAGGAGTTTGAGACCAGCTTGGCCAACATGGATGAAACCCCGTCTCTACTAAAAATACAAAAATTAGCAGGGCGTGGTGGCACGTGCCTATAATCCCAGCTACTCGGGAGGCTGAGGCACAAGAATCGCTTGAACCTGGGAGGGGGAGGTTGTGGCAAGATGAGATCATGCCAGTGCACTCCAGCCTGTGTGTCACAGTGAGACTCGATCTCAAAAAAAAAAAAGAAAGAAAAAAGAAAAAAAACCCCACTATATACTACAACTAAGTCTTTCGGGTCAGTAGGGTTGGGAAATACATATACGTATTTTTAAGTCTCCTTGGATGAGGCTGGATGCATATCCTCTTCATCAACTGCTACGGAATATCACACCATTTTAAGCATTACTAAGCATTCTAGTTTTCAAAACATGTTAACAGGCTGTATCATCCACATCATATATTTACATTAATTCTAATTATTCTGAAATATTATAAAGGTTACGGAGGTTAGATATAATAAAAATGACAAAATTATACAATATTTAAATGAAGTGTTATAAATCAATGATCTCACTCTCCCTCATTTTCAGATCAGAAAACTGAAGGCTTTTCAAAAGGTTGCAACTTATAAAAATGGCTAACATTCTCACTCCTCATTCAACATTTCAACATTTTTCACTGTCATTTCTTTGTTTTTTTTTTTTGAGACGTAGTTTTGCTCTTGTTGCCCAGGCTGGAGTGCAATGGTGTGATCTCGGCTCACCGCAACCTCTGCCTCCCAGGTTCAAGTGATTCTCCTGCCTCAGCCTCCCGAGTAGCTGGGATTAAAGGCATGTGCCACCACGCCTGGCTAATTTTGCATTTTTAGTAGAGATGAAGTTTCTCCATGTTGGTCAGGCTGACTGAACTCCTGACCTCAGGTGATCTGCCCGCCTCGGCCACCCAAAGTGCTGGGATTACAGGCGTGAGCCACTGCGTCCGGTCTTCACTCTCATTTCTTAAAACCTTATGATCAAAAATATGTCAAAACACTTCTGGATGAATTAACAATGTAACATTTTCTATATATTTGTAGTTCAATAATGCCTCTTGTAAGATTTTACTCATATAATCAATCATCCATAGCAAAAACGTGGCTTGCAACTCTGCTAAAGACAAATAAAATTTAGATTAATTGAACAACAAAGTTTGTATATACTAACTAAAACTCTTCAGGCCAGGCACAGTGGCTCATGCCTATAATCCCAGCACTTTGGGAGGCCAAGACAGGCAGATCACTTAAGGTCAGGAGTTTGAGATCAATCTGGCCAACATAGTAAAACCCCATCTCTGCTAAAAGTACAAAAATTGGCCGGGTATGGTGGCCTGTGCCTGTAGTCCCAGCTACTTGGGAGGCTGAGGCAGGAGAATCACTTGAATCTGGGAGGCTGAGGTTACACTGAGCCAAGATCCCGCCACTGCACTCCGGCCCGGGCAACAGAGCAAGACTCCGTCTCAAAAACAACAACAACAACAACAACAACAACAACAACAACAACATTTTCAGATGTATCAACACACACGAACTGTAAGGATTTCCTAAGGCCTATCATTTACCACTTTCCTAGAGAAAGAATCCTCTGTTCTAGTCAAGCTGGCCCCTCTAGAAGGCCCAAATAGATACTCACCCAAATAGATTTTCTGTCCTCCATAATTTGCTCACTTTGTTTTACATGAAGTTTATTCAATCATTCAGCAAACTTTTCTGAAAACCCACTGTAGGCTAAACATAAAATCAGTACTGAGTCTATAAAAAAGTAAATTTGCCTTGACATAAAATTCTTTAAAAACTTTTGTGAACAGCCGGGCGCGGTGGCTCAAGCCTGTAATCCCAGCACTTTGGGAGGCCGAGACGGGCGGATCACGAGGTCAGGAGATCGAGACCATCCTGGCTAACACGGTGAAACCCCATCTCTACTAAAAAAATACAAAAAAACTAGCTGGGCAAGGTGGCGGGCGCCTGTAGTCCCAGCTACTCGGGAGGCTGAGGCAGGAGAATGGCGTAAACCCGGGAGGCAGAGCTTGCAGTGAGCTGAGATCCAGCCACAGCACTCCAGCCTGGGCGACAGAGCGAGACTCCATCTCGAAAAAAAAAAAAAAAAAAAAAAAAATTTTTGTGAACCAGTATCTCCAAAGTAGAGTGCATAAGACTACCTACTTGGGAGTAGGGAGGGGAAACTGGAAATTCTATTTATATGTTTTATCTCACACATTTCCATTTGTTTTTGTATGGTTTACAATGCACAAAAGTATTTGGTACAATTGCCAAGGTATGTAATTTTGAAATAAATATAACTATAATGGGGATATGTAGTCAACTTATTTTAACAAAGAAACTTAATCAAAAAGTTGGGAGATGATTAATTTTTAAAATGTCAGTGACTTAATTTGCTTATGTTAAATAAAAGTTGTCTCTCCCCAGTCAGGTGTGTTGGCATGCGCCTGTAGTCCTAGTTACTTGGGAAGCTGAAACAGGAGGATTGCGTGAGTTCGTAAGTTTGAGGCTGCAGTGAGCTATGATCATGCCACTGCACTCCACCTTGGGTGACAGAGTAAGATACCATCTCTTAAAACAAAACAAAACAAAAAGTTGTCCCCTTCATCACTAAAGAAGTGGGCCGTACTGAAACTTTAGAGAGCACAGAAAACTAGAACGGAAAAGAATTCCTCATATTCCCACCATCCAAAGACTGCCACGTTAACATACTCACATGTAATTGTTTTTTCTTCTCTACTTTCTAAGCATTTTAAGTGTATGTTTATTATATGTGAGATTTCATATCTTGCTTTTGAAAAAAAGTACTTTCTGATATAAAAACTTGTTGTTGCTGTTGTTGTTTTTTGAGATGGAATTTCATTCTTGTTGCCCAGGCTAGAGTGCAGTGGTGCAATCTCAGCTCACAGTAACCTCTGCCTCCTGGGTTCAAGTGATTCTCCTGCCTCAGCCTCCTGAGTAGCTGGGATTACAGGCATGCGCCACCACGCCCGGCTAATTTTGTATTTTTTCTTTTTTTAGGGAGACGGAGTTTCTCCACGTTGGTCAGGCTGGTCTCGAACTCCCGACCTCAGGTGATCTGCCCGCCTCGGCCTCCCAAAATGCTGGGATTATAGGTGTGGACCACCGCACCTGGCCCTAAAAAGGTTTTTGTAAACATCAATTCTAATGGCTCTCCATCATTTCAGCATTGTGATTATATGGCCATTTTATTAATCCACTGTTGGGCTTTCAGATGATCAGTTTTCCCTATTAGAGTCATACTGTGAATCACCCTTTTTTGGTACATAGATTTGTTTACTTAGGACATGTCCTCGGAGTTGTCCAAAGTATGAATGCCTCTAGGGCTCTTGAAATCCAGTGCCAAACAGCTTCACCAGATTCCCACCTGAAGTACCTGAGAATGTTGGTTTCTCATGTCTATTACCTTTTCTAATTGTCAGTTAAATTAGCAAACCCATTGTTTGAACTAGAATTTCCTTAACTGCCAATGAAATCTCACACGGCTTTGTTAACCTGCTTTATTTCTCAGCTGAGGTTCTTAGGGGGGAAAACATATCAGATTGCAGAAACACACTGGATCTAGGTAGAAGACAGAGACAAGAAAAGCTGGTTAAAAATCTACTATCATAACTCCAGGTATAGAAAATGAAAGACAGTGGCAGGAGATACGAAGAGGCGATGCTAGATTTTAGTTGTTGTATAAGTCAGTATCAAATGAATTCAGTAAACAATGGCTCCTAAATGTCTAGATGCAAAAGTAGAGGTATTTATCTCAGTAATTGGATAAAATACATTATAAATTTACAGGGAAAATACAGAAGCAGATTCAAGGAAGTAAAAGACATTTTTAAGAAGAAAATAATGAATATGGTTTGGGGACCAATTTAGCTCAAAGTACATGAAAACTTTCTAAGTATCGTAAGAGAGGTTCTGGCAAGATATATATATTTGGGGTTGTTGAAAAATAGATATGAATTAAAGGCCAGCTAAATGCATCCCATTAAAAAGGAGGCTGAAGGAAGAAAGCTGAGCCAATCCCAACAAAGAAACTCAGCTAGGAAAAAAGGTGGAGGAGACTAAGAATAGTAACACAAGTAAGAACCAGGAGAGAATGGTGGTATAGAAGGTATAATTATTATTAAATGATATTTATGTACAGATGCTATGTGAGGAGCTATACATGCATTATTTCATTTAATCCTTAAGAACAATCTTATTTCTAAAAATGCAATTATTAACCCTACTTGGTAGACATGGAAACCAAGGTTTAGAACACTTGAGTCTAAGTTGGCCAAACTTACAATGCTAGCATGTGGTGGAGCCAGAGGCAGGCTTCCTAAAAAACAGGAGAGTCT
This sequence comes from Rhinopithecus roxellana, assembly GCF_007565055.1. NCBI lineage: Eukaryota > Metazoa > Chordata > Mammalia > Primates > Cercopithecidae > Rhinopithecus > Rhinopithecus roxellana. The sequence goes on from NC_044559.1 coordinate 87,993,623, forward strand.
GGCAGTTTCGAGTCTACAGAGACACCAACTAACAAGCAACCGGAAAAACAACTGGTGGTCTCTGCCAGGGTGCTGCTATGATGGTGAATCAAAAGGTAAATGTCAGGAGAAACAGAGACAAGTATACTGTAAAACATTTCAATAAGAAGGGAATGAAATAGTTGTGGCTGGGGGAGGGGATGGGGGATGCTGAGAAAAGGTGTTTGTTGCTGTCACTTTAAGGATGTGAGTGGTGAGCATGTTTCCGCCTAATAGAAAATCGCTGGCAAAGCCTATAGATTTGGGGTAGGAAGGCCAGATCCCGGAGGAAGTAGACGGTGATCAAGTATGTAGAGTGCTCTTTCTTCTCTTCTCCGAGAGCACTGGTTTCCAAAGTGTGCTCCTGGAGTTCTGATATTCTTCCCTTGTAATGAAGCATTGCAGCAGTACAATAAAAATGCCAATACCCCAACTCTCACCCCAATTTTCAAATGAGAGAGTACATATAGAATTTTATTAATTTTAAGTTTTTCACCAAAAGCACTAATTATGCTTGGTCCAGGAACTTGTGTTTTAACTTGGGGATTGGTTGAGGGGTATAGGCATATAACCAATATAATAACTCATACTGTCCACTAGTAAAACAGTTACTTCTTTGTACAATGGGATTAAACATATCAACAAGAATATCACGGCTTCTGATGTATCTGTCTCTGAACTAGCAGCATTTGTCAAAGTGTGTTCTTTGATGAGTTCCATATGCATGCCCTCCAGGAGATTCACAGAGCACATTACCATATTAATGTTTTGAGAATGCTTTTTTTTTTTTGAGACGGAGTCTCGCTCTGCCGCCCAGGCTGGAGTGCAGTGGCCGGATCTCAGCTCACTGCAAGCTCCGCCTCCCGGGTTCACGCCATTCTCCTGCCTCAGCCTCCCGAGCAGCTGAGACCACAGGCGCCCGCCATCTCGCCCGGCTAGTTTTTTGTGTTTTTTAGTAGAGACGGGGTTTCACCATGTTAGCCAGGATGGTCTCAATCTCCTGACCTCGTGATCCGCCCGTCTCGGCCTCCCAAAGTGCTGGGATTACAGGCTTGAGCCACCGCGCCCGGCCCAGAGAATTCTTAAAACAAAACAAAACAAAACCATTTAACTTGAGTTCAGTGTTTCCAACCTCTTTAAACATAGAAACCTTCCCTTACGTACTACTACGTATGAAAATCTGAAAACCTAGCAAAAGTTGGCCCAAAAAGATCTTAACTACAAATCTCATAACAACAAGAACTGCTTACAGACTATTCTCCTTTGCAAGAGACTCTTTCCTTCCTTTGCACTCAAAGCACCCACTCTCCAATAATTCACCTGGCAATTCAGCATGCAATTCCTTACAGCTATTACATTTAAGGATTAATTTTTATTTAAACCTTGTGTCCTCAACTACACTGTGAGTTCCTGACCTCAGGAATTTTGTCTGTTCTTCCGAGAGCTTGGCAATACTACTGACTGGTGCACAGTGAGTGAGAGATAGCACGTGCAGACATTTCCCGTTTTTATTTGCATTCTGACCAACTTATGATAAAGCAAAGTTTTGTAAACACCATTTTTCCATTGGCTAACAACAATTGAATTTCATGTTTTTTCACAGTCTAACAATGTCCACTTTCAGTCACCTCTGGCAGTATCATTTCCCCACTATCAAGCCTGTATTTGAAGTAGAAGTACCTCCATGAACTAACTGGGTAACATGGGTTGGGAGAACCACTAACACATAGTTTGTTCATACTTCTAGGGCTAGAGAGAAAGGGAAGCCATCTGGTAACAGGCCCCTGTTATTTCCCAGGGTGATCTTTAAAAAACTCACCATGATCCAAGGTAAAATTTCTTAAGGCAAGAATCAAAGAAACACGGGCTATGGCAGCACTCACTAGTATCACAGTATTGATGGAAACTTGTAGACGCCACACATTTGGACCCAAGCACCTAAAGAACCTTATCCTATGTGGCACCACACCCTGACTCATGGTGGCCAATTATGTTTCTTTTGGAAACACCAATGAAGGCTCTGGCTGTCTTGACCTTGGAGAAGCATTTCTACCTTAGAAAAGCAAAAAAGTGCCATTCCTGCAATGGGGGAACAAGGTAGCAGCAACAGCTCACCTCCCAACAGGAATATCACTGATCAATTTCAAGCTTGGTTAGGTAAATCACTTTTCAAAAATTTAGAATGCCATAAATTCTAAACTGTTATACCACTATCAAATTTCAAGAATATGCTTACCAACAATTACATTCTTAAAGAATCCTCACTCAATGTATAAGAATATATATATTACAAAATAAATGCTTAAATACATACATGAAATCTGAAATCCCCCCTCAGCATGGAACAAAGATCCTCTGCTACATCAGACATGCAGGGATGCAATGTAGCAACCAATCTTGCATAAAATGGTAGCAAATCCAACCTGCAAAAGTTATATGTGATATGTGTCAAAGGAAAGACATATCAAAAATAATTCATTTTAAAATTTAAACTTTTTCAGATGTATTCACACATTAAATGATTTTAAAACTCATAATCATACAGACATGCCTATTTATTGCCATCATAAAGAAGTGTTTGAAAATTCAATGAGACTTTTGAAATTTTATTAATATTCTGGCATTCCCCATTCCGTGAATTTACTGCATAGCTATAATTTTATTGAATATGTAATTTTGATAAAATATGAAACACCACGCACACACACAAAAAACAACAGTATGTTTTGACACGACTTAAATTTTTAATCACATAATTACTGAGTAACTGCATATTTACAAATCTCAAGGTAACTTCTTTAGTGTAAGACAATATCCTTTAAAGCCATTTCCTTCATCTCAGGGTAAGTTATTTGGAAACCCCAAGGTCTAAAGCAAAAAGGTAATCAATAGGCTGAGTGCGGTAGCTCACACCCGTAATGGGAGGCTGAGGCAGGCGGATCATGAGGTAAGGAGATCGAGACTATTCTGGCTAACACGGTGAAACCCTGTCTCTACTAAAAATAAAAAAATTAGCTGGGTATGGGGGCATGTGCCTGTAGTTACAGCTACTCGGGAGGCTGAGGCAGGAGAACTGCTTGAACTTGGGAGACAGACGTTGCAGTAAGCCCAGATCACGCCACTGCACTCCAGCCTGGGTGACAGAGCAAGACTCCATCACACGAATGAATGAATGAATGAATGCTACTCAGAAACTGAAAAAGCCTCGAGGACGGCAAACAATATTACAAAATCTATACACTAACTTACATATTTCACTCATTACAGAACCCACTCAGATCCTCATTCAGGATCTTAATTTGGACAGTAAATGGCAAATATGTGGCACTCACACTGCCACCCTCTTCCACTGTCAGAGCACTTTTTCCCATTACACAGGAATGATGCTCCAGAATCCTGCTTAGCACAGCACTCCAGGTGACCACTACTAGTTGGAATCAACACACAAGCTAAAATTTATTTTCCATTCCTGTCATAGATGTTATTACTCAATGATTCAACACTCAGCAGATCAGACTCTGAAGATGAGAAGTAGTGAGGAACTGATAAAAGCAGCTGTACTGACAGCAGCAAGTAATGGAGCCAACAGTGAGAGAGGAAGCTAAAAACTATAAAATTACAAGAGCTTAAAAATTATGACAGCTTAAAGCCAATTAGAACAGAAACAAATAATCATACAAGTCTTAATTATTGCTGAGTAGAGGCCGGGCACGGTGGCTCATGCCTGTAATCCCAGCACTTTGGGAGGCTGAGGCAGGCAGATCACCTGAGGTCAGGAGTTTGAGACCAGCCTGACCAATATGGTAAAACCCGATCTCTACTAAAAATACAAAAATTAGCCGGGCGTGGTGGGAGGTGCCTGTAATCCCAGTTTCTCGGGAGACTGAGGCAGGAGAATCACTTGAACCCAGGAGGTGGAGGTTGCAGTGAGCCGAGATCACGCCACTGCACTCCAGCCTGGGCAACTAGAGCGAAACTCCATCTCAAAAAAAGATTATTGCTGAGTACATTACTGTACCATACAATAATATATGAAAATGTTTGATCATCAGGAAAAAACCCGCATAATTAGATCTGGAAAGCTCCTCAGATGGATACATTAACCCTTAGCTAAAGGGACACAGAGGAAAAAGAAGGATGGAAATAAATTTGAAAAGTATGGTTAGGCAGGGCATGGTGGCCAGTAATCCCAGCATTTTGGGAGGCTGAGGCAGGCGGATCACCTGAGGTCAGGAGTTCAAGATCAGTCTGGCCAACATGGAGAAACCCCCATCTCTACTAAAAATACAAAATTTAGCTGGGTGCGGTGGGGCCTGTTTGTAATCCCAGCTACTCGGGCCTGGGAGGTGGAGGTTGCAGTGAGCCAAGTCCATGCCATGGGACTCCAGTCTGGGCCACAGAGTGAAACTATCTCAAAAAGATTAAAAAAAAAAATTGAAAAGAAGAAAGGTATGGTTGAAAGGAGGAAACTGGTTAAATTCATACCTAAAAGTCTCAAAAACGTGGCACTCCTCAAAAACTTGGGCTATTACAATTTCTAAGCAAAGTAGTTCTTACTAATGTGCTGGGCCCTGTCCTAGGCCTAATATATATAACTCAATTTGTTAAACCTAATAACCACTCTATACAGTGGATATTACACTCACCATTGCAGAAATAAGACAGATGCTGAGAGAAGCTGGCAATATGATAGCTTTGTAGCAATACCGCAATAATTTTTTAAAATAAATCATCCTTCTTTAAAGAAACAGTGAAAACTATAATCCATTATATAAAAACATTTAATGCTAAAATTTAAATGTTTATTTAAAATATTTTTAAGGTTTTATCAATTAAAGTCTAAGCTGCTATCACATGGAATCCAACGCACAAAAATAGGTCCCACCACTCTCTAAAGATATTACAAAAATAAGGTGTCCCGTAAGGTTTTTTTTTTTTTTGAGACGGAGTCTCATTCTGTTGCCCAGGCTGGAGTGAAGTGCAGTGGTGCAATCTTGGCTCACTGCAACCTCTGCCTCCCGGGTTCAAGCGATTCTTCTGCCTCAGCCTCCCATGTAGCTGGGATTGCAGGCGAGCACCACCATGCCCTGCTAATTTTTGTAATTTTAGTAGAGACAGGGTTTCACCATATTAGCCAGGCTGGTCTTGAACTCCTGACCTCGTGATCCACCTGCCTTGGCCTCCCAAAGTTCTGGGATTACAGGCGTGGGCCACCGCGCCCGGCCCCTATAAGTTACTCTTATAAACATGTAATAATTTCCCTAATGTTGCTAGCGCTAAAAAAAAAAAAAAAAAGGCTTGGAGCAAATGATCATTTAATGTTCTTACATAATAGATGAATTTACACTAACATTACATTTACGAATTTTAGTTAGAATATTAGGTTCTTCATTTATTTTCCATATCCATTTTAACAACAAATAAAGTATTCTTTTCCAGCTCATAATCAGTTGTCAAATTCAAATATAGGATTTAAATTTATGCAGAGGTTCTTTTGCTGCCATTGCTACAATTTCAGGTCAGAAAAGTACAAGTACCAGAGCAAAGGTAACAAGATGGCAAAGCAACACACTGGGAGTGAGGAGGCCCAGGTATAAACTCTATAGCAGCAAACAGCGTCTCCATGACCTCAGGGACTGATCCACCCTCTTCTCCCATACCTCCCAGCTTGCCTGCACCAGGCCCACTGGCTCCTCGCTGAGGATCTGACTCAGGGACTCTGGAATGGTCCTTGACTTGGGCTGGAATATGCTTTCCCTAAATATCCATACTGTTTACTCCCTCCCTAAGGGGAGTCCCAGTCTCCATGTTTTGACCCATTCTGAATACTCCAAGGAAACTGCACCTAACCCATCCTACCTCTCCCAATCCCCTTACAAAACTTTTTTTTTCGAGACAGAGTTTCAGTCTTGTTGCCCAGGCTGGAGTGCAATGACGCAATCTCGGCTCACTGCAACCTCTGCCTCCAGGTTCAAGCGATTCTCCTGCCTCAGTCTTCCAAGCACCTGGGATCACAGGCATGCACCACCACACCTGGTTAATTTTGTATTTTTAGTAGAGACTGGGTTTCTCCATGTTGGTCAGGCTGATCTCGAACTCCCGACCTCAGGCGATCCACCTGCCTCGGCCTCCCAAAATGCTGAGATTATAGGCATGAGTCACTGCACCCAGGCCTACCTGCGCTACTTTTAAAAATGGAATTTACCACTTAAAGTAGTAAATAATTGATTTGTTATGGTTAACTCATTTGTTACCCCTCCCCACCAGAAATGTTCAGTTCCATGGCAGACAGTTTATCAGCACTCAAACAGTGCCTGGAACACAGGCAAATACTCAATATACACATTTGTTAGATAAATGAATATCTCTGGTAACTCACTCTTAAGTATACTGCTAGCATTTAGTCTAAGACATTCTTCCTCATATTAAGGAAGTAGCATCTTACTTTTGTAATAATATTACATTTTACCAAGCAAAAGCTAACTTATCAAATTATCTTTTAGCAATTAATGGGACATTCACATAGTTGCTTCCTTTCCTGCTGATGTTATATATGTTAATAGATTGCCTGTGTTAGAGCATCCTTCCATTCCTATGATCAATCTTCTTTGGTCATGCTGGATTCTTATTTTTTAATATGCTATGCATTAAATATGATTTGCTAGCGCTTCACCTGGAATTTTTATATTGACATTCGAAAGTGAGACTGGCCGATGCTTGTGCTTTTCTTGCTCCTTCTTCTTAGAACTTTTAATATGTGAAATAACAAGCTTTCTATGCTCTGGAACAAGCGATATTATTTCTTCCTTGAAAGGCTAAAAATACTCAGTTAAGCTTTCTAGTCTTATTCTATTTAAGATGAATTTTTTTTTTTTGAGACGTAGTTTCATTCTTGTTGCCCAGGCTGGAGTGCAATAGCGTGATCTCAGCTCACCGCAACCTCCACCTCCCAGGTTCAAGTGATTCTCCTGCCTCAGCCTCACGAGTAGCTGGGATGACAGGCATGTGCCACCACACCCAGCTAAGTGTGTATTTTTAGTAGAGATGGGGTTTCTCCATGTTGGTCAGGGTGGTCTCGAACGCCTAACTTCAGGTGACCCGCCGCCTCGGCCTCCCAGAGTGCTGGGATTACAGGTGTGAGCCAGTGTGCCCAGTCAATTGATAAGTTTAACGCTTTCTTCCATGATTACTGTTCTATGTGGGTATTTTATCTTGAATGAATTTTGAAAATGTGCATTTTTTTCAAAACATTATGCTTCACTGAGATTTTCAAGTGGTTTCAAAATATTTTAAGCATATCATCTGCTCATTTCTTAAACTTTTTAATGTTCTTTTTCTTTAAACTATATTTTCTACACACTTCTCTATTTTGATTTTTCCAAGAACCAGATCTTGAATTTCTAAAACTTTTATCTTACTTGTCTTTTTCAATGTATTTTTCAACAAAGTTTGAGGTAAAACAGCATCAGCTATTCTTAAACTATGTCATTTCACTTTTCTTCTTTTTTTCCTTCCTCGTGCTACCTAGTCTAAGATCATTTCACTTTTCTTCTTTTTTTCCTTCCTCGTGCTACCTAGTCTAAGATCATTTCACTTTCTTCTATTTGTTGGCCTGTCCTTTGCACTTCACTTCATTTACTTCTCCCAAGTGGCCCAATCTACTTTGAGACTTTTTATGAGTTCCCCCAAAAATGTTAATATATAGCTATTTTTTTTTTTTTTTAAGAGTTGGAATCTCACTCTGTTGCTCAGGCTGGAGACTGGTGGCAGGTTTTCAGCTCACTGCAACCTCCGCCTCCCAGGTTCAAGTGATTCTCCTGCCTCAGCCTCCTGAGCAACTGGAACTACAGGCGCCCACCACCAGACCTGGCTCATTTTTGTATTTTTAGTAGAGACAGGGTTTCACCACGTTGGCCAGGCTGATCTTGAACTCCTTACCTCAAGTGATCCAGCCGTCTCAGCCTCCCAAAGTGCTAGGATTAAAGGCGTGGGCCACTGCACCCGGCCAGCTATGCATTTTATTTTATTTTATTTTATTTTTGAGACGGAGTCTTGCACTGTCACCCAGGCTGAGTGCAGTGGCACGATCTTGGCTCACTGCAAGCTCTGCCTCCCGGGTTCATGCCATTCTTCTACCTCAGCCTCCTGGTTAGCCTGGACTACAGGCACCCGCCACCTTGCCCGGCTAATTTTTTGTATTTTTTAGTAGAGATGGGGTTTCGCCGTGTTAGCCAGGATGGTCTCGATCTCCTGACCTCGTGATCCATCCACCTTGGCCTCCCAAAGTGCTGGGATTACAGGCGTGAATGCCCGGTCCAGCTATGCATTTTAAAGAAGACAGTTTTGTGCTACCTGTTCAGGCACAGGTCAGTGAGGTAACAACGCAGTAAAATGTTTTCAGCTTTAATAGGGATTTTTAAAATGAGTTAAGGAAGTTATGAGTTAAGGAATTATGAAAGTCAGACACTCCATTTTCTCGGAATCCTCTACCCCTGTAAAAAGGAGGGCTGATACAAAATATCACCCTGCCCTACTGAAATCTTGAAGTCCTATGTCTGTTCATCCATTATTCACAAAATAAAATCCTTTATGTTGTAAATAATCAATTATATGGTTGTTCAGTGCTAGTCCTGCTTAAGAATGCTTTCTGCCTGTTCTGCCTTCCAAAGGGCACACAAGCTCAAAAAGGGGATGGAGTGCAAAGTGCTACATCAGTCACATGAAAGTTATTAATAACACAAAATATTTTCATCAACATAAGCTACAAATTTGTGTTAAATTTTTCCATTTTTATTTTTTTTGAGACGGAGTCTTGCTCTGCCGCCCAGGCTGGAGTGCAGTGGCGCGATCTCGGCTCACTGCAAGCTCCGCCTCCCGGGTTCCCGCCATTCTCCTGCCTCAGCCTCCGGAGTAGCTGGGACTACAGGCGCCGCCACCTCGCCCGGCTAGTTTTTTTGTATTTTTAGTAGAGACGGGGTTTCACCGTGTTGGCCAGGATGGTCCCGATCTCCTGACCTCGTGATCTGCCCGTCTCGGCCTCCCAAAGTGCTGGGATTAAAGGCGTGAGCCACCGCGCCCGGCCTAAAATTTAAGCTAGATGGATATTTCATCTAATTTGAGTGTTATGAAAAGCAACTGAAAAATACTTAGATCCTTCCTTTCAAAACGGAATTTTATAATCGTACAAGATGATGACAATTACATTTACCAACAATGAACAATGAACCACTTTAAAAGAATGCTATTTGTCCTTAAATAATAAAATCTTCTTTATGTTTTTAAGGTCTCGTGAATCACACATTTCAGTATCCTACTAGCGGTTAATGATTATCAAGTTAGTAAAGAGTCACTAACTACAAGTAAGCAGAAACAACAAGAATGCAGAAACACACAAACACTTTTGTTATCGAGAGGGAAAGAAGAAATTCTTATGGGGTTTTATCTCCTAATCAATTGACTTTTTAAAACAAATGTCTAGCTCTCTTTTTCTCTTTAAAATCTAAAGAAGTTGACTGTTGAAAGCTATTTAATTTTATCTCTGTGCTCAAAAATGCCTGGAAAAAAATGAATGTGAAAGAACACTGTTATGGTTCAATTAAAGAATACAAAGGATTTCATAGGAAACACTAAAGCAGAAGATGATTCCTAAAAAATGAAATATAATAAACAAAAGTCTGGGGTCATTTACTCTGAAATCGACAACCAAATGCCCTGTCGACTTTTCCACAATGCTGCTGTTTCCAACACAACAGCGCCACCAAGTGGTGCAACATGCTAACAGATTTCACTACAACATTCTCTCACAGTTCCAAATTGAGTGAAGGAAGAGGTCCAGTCAGAAAAGTTCTTACAAAAAGTCCAGCAAACTCTCCTAAAAGCTAGATCCGGAAAAGCTGTTCAAGAATTAAGCGCAGCACTTCACCTCTGAAGAGTATTCTGTTTACATTCATCTAAAGAGCCAACACTTGGCTAAAACAATACCAAGTGCATCTATACTTGAAACACAAGGAAAGAAGAGATTCTTACATACTTCCCATGATACTGACTGACTTTAAATTTTGGCTTAGGTGAGGGGCCTTCTGGGGTGCTGGAATGTCATATATCTTGATCTGAGTGATGGACACATATGTATACTTTAGATAGAAACAACTCAGGAAGAATAACTAGTGGATGCTGGGTTTAATGCCTAGGTGAAGGGATGATCTGTGCAGCAAACCACCACGGTACATGTTTACCTATGTAACAAACCTGCACATCCTGCACATGTACTCCTGAACTTAAACTTTAAAAGTTTAAGAAAAAAAAGATATAAACACTTAAAGTGAAATCTCAATTACTTGTGTGTATAGCTATGTTATAAATTACCTATAAAATAAAATGCAAATATCTAAGGGGATTTCTACATCTCAGTGGAGTCCAAATGAATGGGCTAAGAGAGGCTGGGCACAGAGGCTCCCAGTACTTTGGGAGGCCAAGGTGGGTGGATCATTTGAGGTCAGGAGTTTATGATCAGCCTGGCCAACATGGTGAAACCCTGTCTCTACTAAAAAAAAAAATACAAAAATTAGCCAGGAGTGGTGGTACATGCCTGTAGTCCCAGCTACCTGGGGGGCTGAGGCAGGAGAACCTCTTAAGCCCAGGAGGTGGAGGTTGCAGTGAGCCAAGACCACACCACTGCACTCCAGCCTGGGTGATAAAGCAAGACTCCGTCTCAAAAAAAAAAAAAAAAAAAAAAAAAAGACTAAAGGATATAATGATAGGTTTTTGAGATTTTTTCATCATTATTTAATGAAGGAAGAATGCAACTGAAAGTTAAAAAACTGCTTCAGATCAAACCTTTAAGAACTGTAAAGATGAACTACATCAAACTTTAAAAACTGTGCTGCAGGCCGGGCGCGGTGGCTCAAGCCTGTAATCCCAGCACTTTGGGAGGCCGAGACGGGCGGATCACGAGGTCAGGAGATCGAGACCATCCTGGCTAACACGGTGAAACCCCGTCTCTACTAAAAAATACAAAAAACTAGCCGGGCGACGAGGCAGGCTGCCTGTAGTCCCAGCTACTCGGGAGGCTGAGACAGGAGAATGGCGTGAACCCAGGAGGCGGAGCTTGCAGTGAGCTGAGCTCCGGCCACTGCACTCCAGCCTGGGCGACAGAGCGAGACTCCGTCTCAAAAAAAAAAACAAAAACAAACAAACAAAAAAAAACTGTGCTGCAAATTATACTACCAAGCAAGTGAAAAGACAACTGAAGATGGGAGAAAATACTTCCAAATTACATACTGATAAGAGATGTGTGCCCAGAATACATAAAGAACTCTTACAGCTCATTCATAAGAGGACAAATACAATTTTAAAGGGGCAAAGGCTGTGAATAGATACTCAGAAGATATGCAAATAGCCACTAAGCACATGAAAAGATGCTCCACGTCATATGTCATTAGGGAAATATAGTCATCCCTAGGTATCCGTAAGGGACTGGTTCCAGGAACTGCTACCCCCACCCAAAAGATACCAAATTACTTATAATGCCTAACACAATGTAAATGCTATATAAATAGTTGTTATGCTGTGTTTATTTTTTAAATTTTCTTAGAGACAGAGTCTCACTCTGTCACCCAGGCTGGAGTGCAGTGGTGAGATCAGAGCACACAAACTTCAAATTCCTGGGCTCAACTGATCCTCCCACTTTAGCCTCCCAAGTAGATGGGACTACAGGCACATGCCACTATGCCTGGCTTATTTTATTTTTTATAGAGGATGGGGTCTCACTATGTTGTCTAGGCTGATCTCAAACTCCTGGCTTCAAGCCATCCTCCTGCCTTGGTCTCCAAAAGTGTTGGTCTTACAGGAGGGAGGAAAGAGCATGCCACAGAGGACGAGCATCTGACTAAAGGAGGCCCAAACAGGCTGGGTGGGTATGGGTGCAGGACTAGGCCAGGATGCCAAAAGGTGATAGCATTTCCTTGCCCCCTCTCCCAAAGTGTTCCAGCCTGCCCCAAATGCCAAAGACGCGAAGTAACTTGCTACCTCTAATACCATTTCACTGTCTACCCAGGAGAATATTCGAGCCTGCTTACTCTACACTCAACTCTCTTTACTCCCCTTATCTCCCCGTTTGAGGGCTATCAGTCATCACTATCACTCAAAGGATAGAGAAAGCTGTGGGAATATATGGGTTCTGGAAGAATCAGAAATGGGATGACAGGGAATTGATTGGCACTTGATTATCATCTTTCTACTCCACGCTCCCTAGGGATCAAGCCGTCCCCCTCAGGGATAAGCCAAATCCTGCAGGTAGGGTAGAAATCTACCTGGGAGAGAAGGACAAAAGAAGACCTTCAAAATGAAAGGCTTTTCTGATCAATAAAAACATACAGCCAACCAGGAAATGTCAACCTGGTCCAAGTCCCTCCCTATTACCTCATTTTACAGATCTGTAAACAGAGGCCTTGGCTTTCCAAATCCCACAGTAATGAACTTCAAAAAGATTGAGACAGTTTTATTTAAACACTGGAAAGACTATACAGAGTACTATTAACATGAGAAATGATTATAGATTTTGATACAATTCAATTGATTAAAATCTACATAAAATACAAAAATGTGCCAGGCATGGTGGCACATGCCTATAATACTAGCTACTCAGGAGGCAGAAGCAGGAGGATCACTTGAGGCCAGGAGTTCAAGAGCAGCCTGGGCAACATAGCAAGACCCTGTCTCTTAAAAAATAAATAAATAGAAATGTAAAGAGTAACAGTCAAAGCTAGGTATAAATTACATCCTTCAAAAGACTGTCCTCTACCAGCCAAATCATGAGTATTTCTTTTATTGTTTTCAACAAGATAACTTACTAGAGGAATATTATTAACACAAGTCTACTGACTGAAAACAAATCCCTGTGAGTACTTCTGTAGTAAGGGCCACAATGTTACCCCAATGCTTCACATGCTTCCCTACATTTTCTAAATGCTCTTGCTGTCCTAGACAATAGGCTAAGAATAAAAATGACATGGCACTTCTTGTCCAAAGTATCGAGGACTAAGCTGAGTTCACACGCTTGCCTCCCATGCCATGGCCACCTAGAAGCCATGCTAGTGATGTAGATGAAAGTAGTCTGGATCCTTGAGTCACCTCCTGAAAGGGTACTCTAGGGAGCCCACCAAACCCAGAGGACTTCAAGAACCTCAGATTTCAGGTTTGTAACATCCCTAGCCTATCCTGGCTTGTCTGTCTTCTCAGGAAAAGTAACGCCCCACACCAATAAAGCTGAAAATAGTTTCTCAGTTATAGGAAGCTAGAATGATATTAATGTAAGAAAACATGTACTTCAAAAAAAAAGTCTGACTGAAGCCACCCAATCTGTCCAGATTTGCTTCAAGGTAAATTACAGCAGGATGAGCAAGTGAAAAGAAAAGGGAAAGCTGGCCCAAACAGGGCAGATCTTCAAATATGCAATCAACATGCTTCTTTCAATGACAAACACATATTGTTTCTCTATAGTTTGACCACTTATCCTCAAGTTCTATCTTTCAGTGATAAACCCATATTCCTGACATACAACAAAAGCTTAGCATCTGGAAAGGCAGGGCAAAGACTGAGCAAAAGCTCCAGGAGGAAATGCAACGCCCATGCAGAACAGAGAAATGGCCCCCAAAGCAACCAGCATCAGAAACCACAGCAAAAATCTGTCCTTAAAAAGGAAACCTGTTGGCCGGGCGCGGTGGCTCACGCCTGTAATCTCAGCACTTTGGGAGGCCGAGGCGGGCGGATCACCAGGTCAGGAGATCGAGACCATCCTGGCTAACACGGTGAAACCCCGTCTCTACTAAAAATACAAAAAGATTAACAGGGCGTAGTGGTGGGCACCTGTAGTGTCAGCTACTCGGGAGGCTGAGGCAGGAAAATGGCATGAACCCAGGACGCAGAGCTTGCAGTGAGCCAACATGGGGCCACTGCACTCCAGCCTGGGTGACAGAGCGAGACTCCGTCTCAACAAAAAAAAAAAAAGAAAGAAACCTGTTAATAACAAAGCTGAGCAAATCTAACTCACGATATGTAATAAAAAGAGGGTAGGTACAGCATCAATGCAAAGGCACTGTCAATTTTTTTAAATTAAAAACATTAGAAAGAAAAGAACAAACTCCTCAAAACCTACCAAACAAAATTCTCCAGAAACATACTGCCATGAAATATATGAAAATTCTGGCCAGTTTTCCACGCGTTTTTAAAAAAATTGAATGAACTGAAACAAGAAATGAGAAAAAGAGTAGTAGAGGGAAAAGACTTTGCAGAATGCTGAGTAAGAAAAAGACGACACTGAAAAAAGTGATAGGTAAGAATAAAATAGCCAGAAAACAAGCAAAGCACAGTTATGCATCACTGGGGTACCTAAAAAAGAAAGCCAAAACAAGAGAACAGAACTAGTATTTAAATATATTTGAGGAAAAATAAAATAAAATAAAATTCCCTGAATTTTTCAATATGAAAATGGAAACGGCATGAAGAAGGAACCAGAAGGATCAACACCAAGAACGATCTATCCTAGAAAAGTTACTGGATTTACTTGATTAATTAGAGAAAAAATTACTTGGGCAGTCATTTAAATGACCAATTCAATTTTAAGAGAGGAAAAAAAAAGGCCAGCTGGCCTAGATTTCAACACAGTAATGGCAAATGCCAAATGACTACTGAGTGACACCTACACGATATTTAGGGTTAAAAGGTATGAGCTATGGATCCTCCACTATAACCAGTCAAGCAGCCATTCAAGTAACATAGCCCCAATTCTGAACATAGAGAAATTCAAGGCATATTTTTTCCCCAACAACACTTTTTGAGAAAATTATTAGAAATGAACTTCAGGCCAGGCACTGTGGCTCACACCTGTAATCCCAGCACTTTGGGAGGCTGAGGTGGGCGGATCACCTGAGGTCAGGGGTTCGAGACCAGCCTGGCCAACATAATGAAACCCTGTCTCGGCCGGGCGCGGTGGCTCAAGCCTGTAATCCCAGCACTTTGGGAGGCCGAGACGGGCGGATCACAAGGTCAGGAGATCGAGACCACCCTGGCTAATACGCTGAAACCCCGTCTCTACTAAAGAATACAAAAAACTAGCCGGGCGACGAGGCGGGTGCCTGTAGTCCCAGCTACTTGGGAGGCGGAGGCAGGAGAATGGCGTAAACCTGGGAGGTGGAGCTTGCAGTGAGCTGAGATCCAGCCACCGCACTCCAGCCTGGGCGACAGAGCCAGACTCCGTCTCAAAAAAAAAAAAAAAAAAAAAAAAAAGAAACCCTGTCTCTACTAAAAATACAAAAATTATCTGGGCGTGGTGGTAGGCGCCTGTAATTCCAGCTACTCAGGAGGCTGAGGCAGGAGAATCGCTTGAACTGGAGGTAAAGGTTGCAGTGCACCAAGATCACGCCACTGCACTCCAGCATGGGCAATAGAGCAAAACTCAGTCTCAAAAAAAAAAAAAACAACAACGAAAATGAACTTTAGCAAATAAAGGCATTACAGCAAGAAATTTTAATATAAATGTTTTATTCCCTATCAGGATATGTCATCAACATAAAAATAAGTGAGGGGGGCTGGAAAAGCAGACAGGAAGTCAGGTGTGCTGCTTCCCTACTTGTAATGCTGAAAGTTAAATATCACTCAAATACAAGAATAAGTACATTTAAGAGTAAAAAGGAAAATACTAAGGAAGAAAACATTATTAACTAATATCAGATGAGTGACTAAAGAGAATAAGAAAAGAAGACACCACAAACTAATTTTACCAATGCTCATGGTAGAAAACAAGAGACTGTCTAATCACTAAGCAAACTTACAATCATAAAGTACTAAAATAATAATGCAAACCTTCCTAAAAACAAGAAACACACACTCATGCACGCACACTAAATTAAAAAATATAAAAGACCACACAATGAAAGTCTTTTAGGAATTAAACCAAAAAGGAAAATATTATAGAACTCAAGCCAATCATAAATAGCCTAAATTATTTTCATTAAAAGAAACGTGTTTTCAGAATATGTCTGAGAGTAAAATTCAATTCAATTGTACATAAAAGAGACTCAACTAAAATAAAATGATTCTGAAAGGCGGAATATAAAACAAAGGGCACAGGTATACCAAACAAAACGCAAATAAAAAGAAAGCAGCGGTCAGGTGCGGTGGCTCACATTTGTAATCCCAGCACTTTGGGAGACCAAAGCAAGTGAATCACTTGCGGTCAGGAGTTCAAGACCTGCCTGGTTAACATGGTGAAACCCCGTTTCTACTAAAAATACAAAAAATTACCCGAGCGTGGTGGTGGTGCACGCATGAAACCCCAGTTACATGGAGGCTTAGGTGCGAGAATCACTTGGACCCAGGAAGTGGAGGTTGCAGTGAACAGAGATCACACCACTGCACTCCAGCTTGGGTGACAGAGTGAGACTCCACCTCAAAAAAAAAAAAAAAGGCAGCAATCATAATCATTAATATCAGATGAGTCGGAATTCAGGCCAAAAGGCATTAAATAAGACCAAGAAGAACAATTTATAATGATAAAAAAAGTATGTAATTAACAATTAAGTTTTATATATACAACAAATAACACAACAGTAATATACAGAAAGCTGGAATCACAGTAGCTATTAGGAGAAAGGCAACACATCAGGAGTCACAGTCTTGACTCCACCTCTCAGGCCATGACCTCTGGTCAAATGGCCAAAAATGTAAGAAAACAGATCTGAATCATTATTTAATCATGTAAACCTGATCAGTACATTTACTGACTATATAATTAGAGACAAAGTAAACTTTAAAACTTCCAAAAAAAAAATAAAAATAGACAGTATTCTCTAATCAAAAAGCAATAAAAATATAAATTATTGACAAAGCCACAAAACGAAAAAAAAGCCCCTCTACTTGGAAATTTTGAAACTCGTTGGGTCACAAAGGAAATAAAACTAAAATTACCACATGTTAGAACTAACAGATGGCCGGGAACAGTGGCTCAAGCTTGTAATCCCTGCACTTTGGGAAGCCAAAGCAGGAGGAGCTGCTTGAACCCAGGAGTTCAAGACTAGCCTGGTCAATATAGTAAGACCCCGACTCTACCAATAATAATAATAATAATAATAATAATAATTTAATGTAAAAATTAGCCAGATATGGTGGTTCATGCCTGTGGTTCCGGCTACTTGGGAGGCTAATGTGAGAGGATTGTTTCAGCCTGGGAGGTTGAGGCTGCAGTGAGCCGTGATCTCACCACTGCACTCCAGTCTAGGCAACACAGCAAAACCCTGTCTCTAAAAAAAGAACCAAGAGACATGGCTTAAACTATGCTCAATGGACAACTCATATGCGAAGTGCCAGAAAATAAACAAAATAAATGGAAGAAACCCAAAAGAAGAAATTAATAAAGAATAAAACCAAAAATAACAGTAAGAAAATCATTACAGAGAATAAATAATAAATCTAAAAGCTGAGTTTTTTTGGTAGGAAAAAACTAGGTAAACCACTAGCTAACATAATCATGAGGAGAAAAGAGGAAGTACAAATTCAAACATGGCACTGTTTGTAATGGCAAGACTGGAAAGTCTGAAACGGTTAAATATAGTACATTCATCAAAAGAAACACTGCAACTTTAAAATAACGAACAAGGGAAATCTTTATGTCTTGAGATGAAAAGATATGTATCAGTTACACACTGTGTTAAAAACAGGGAATAAGAATCTATAATTGTATTTTCTTGTATATGCAAAAGAATCTTTGGGAGAACATATAAGCATCAACATACTGATTTCCTACTGAAAGGAGTGGAAACTGGGCAGATGGGAAGGCAAGAATAAGGATACTTTTCATCATATAACGTTTTCTACTTCTGGATTTTGAGCTATAGGGCTGTATCACTTATTATTTAAAACTGCATATGACCAAGATTAATTCATCAAATATTTTAAGGTTGGACTATATGCCAAACACTATACTTGGTGTTGGAGATGCAGAAAATGAAAAGATGGAGTCCTCTTTCCTAAAGAGTGATAGTTTCAAGCCTGGCAGAGAGACAGGAAGCAAACCAACATGAAGTGCTATAAAGAACATCTCTATCTACACAAAGGAAAAAAGGAAAGCTCTTCATAGAGGATAGCTCTTGTTAAAGACTTAAAGGTGAGTCAAAGATTTCCAGTGGAAACATAAAGGACATCCCAGATAAAAGCAGAAAGCAGCGGCAAAGGCATGGGAGTAGAAAGAGCAAACGGTATTCGAGAAACCATTATAGATCAAGATTCGGCAGGAGGAAGAATGGCTAGAATTAAGACTGAAGAAGCTGAAAACCAGCTAGCTAAGAAAGGGCATTACATATCATGTTGCCTAATTTTATCACCTTTTATATGACAGGTATTGCGCTATGTGCTGGGTATAAAGCAGTAAACATGGCCTCCTTCCTGCAGTTTACAGTCTAGAGGACAATGTCAAAAAATTTAAGAAAGAGGTTTGGCTGGGCACGGTGGCTCACACATGTAATCCCAGCACTTTCGGAGGCCAAGGCGGGCGGATCACAAAGTCAGGAGTTTAAGATCAGCCTGGCCAACAGAGTGAAACCCCATCTCTACTAAAAATACAAAAATTAGCCGGGCATGGTGGCGGGAGCCCATAGTCCCAGCTACTTGGGAGGCTGAGGGAGCAGAATCGCTTGAACCCTGGAGTCAGAGGTTGCAGTGAGCTGAGATTGCATCTCTGCACTCCAGCCTGGGCGACAAGCGAGACTCTGTATCAACAACAACAAAAAAAAGAGGCTTTACCAAGAGTTTCCAAGAGTTTGATGCCATGACCTTTCCTATCTCTGTCTCTCTGCACATACTGTGTTGCCTCTGTCAGCAATGCTCTCCCTACATTCCCAATCCCCACCCATCCCTCATCTAGTCCGTCCTTCTCAGGCCTCAGATTAAATGACCCTTGTTCCAGGCAGTCGTCTCTGACTCCTCAGACTCAATCAGTCAGTTCCACTTGGCTCTATGCTTCAAAGCATGCTGCCCTTCTTCTTGACAACGGCACTTAGAATTACTCCTGTGTTTGCCTCTCCAAACTGTAAGCTGTATGAATACAAGAACTAAGATGATCTTGTTCACCCCTGTACTGTATCTCCAGCATGGATCACAATACACAGCAGATGCTTAATGAATTATTTAATGAATGATTAAATTTTAGAATAATATAACAATCTTTCCTGATTATCAGGCTGATTATAATATACTTAATTGTATTTATATACCACAAGGATATAAGACTATGAGATCTATTCCTCATGGCTCTAGAATACTTGCATCTTTTTTTAATACTTATGATAAACTGTCACTTCATTCCACCCTTTTTCTGAGATGGAATCTCACGCTGTCGCCGAGGCTGGAGCGCAATAGCATGATCTTGGCTCACTGCAACCTCTGTCTCCTGGGTTCAACCGGTTCTCCTGCCATGGCCTCATGAGAAGCTGAGTACGGGCATGCACCACCACACCCTGCTAATTTTGTATTTTAGTAGAGATGGGGTTTCACCATGTTGGTCAGGCAGGTCTTGAACTCCTGACCTCAGGTGATCCACCAGCCTCAGCCTCCCAAAGTGCTGGGATTACAGGCCTGAGCTACTGTGCCTGGCCTGAAGTACGTAATTTTACATTATAAAAATATTCATCCATATGACTTCTTCAATTACATAATTCTTAATTATCTACTCACTACATTAACACATTCCCTCTCCCTTGCCCCACTAAAATGAATTAATAATGCTAACAGGAGATTAAAAACTGATATGAAAGAAAAAAGGCAAGTAGTGATTTGGTTTCACTGAGAAATCTTACCATTATCAAGAGATCATGGGCCTCCATCAATGAATGAACCTCATTAAAATTCTGCTGAAGAAACCTTCAATGAAATCTCTCAGAATCCTTATCTTGTGGGGAGAGTATCTGTCTTAGCTACATCATATGTAATCATTTTAATAGTTAACAAAATTATTTAATTATTTATTGTTGAATAAACAGAAATAGATCTCCTCCAGGATTCTAAGGTCAACAGTCTATAAGTGGTCCTGAAATGTTCAGGTAAGTAGAAAATTTAATTTAGTGTAATATAATGCATCAGAATTATCTAAAAGCATTGTGCAACTGAGTATGTGTCTTGAATTACTAGCAACATAATCATTAGTGTGATTTCCAACTCTATCCAATGAGTCTCTAGGCAGGCTATCATATCTCTGAACTATTATAATTACCTAAATAACTTGAAATTTTTCATTTAAACATAAATCTAAGAACTAGATATATCACATTAGCCTGATCTTTGCACAAACTAAAAACTCTCCAAAAAAATTATGTTCCATTTATTGCTTTTTCTTCAGATGCAAAAATACAAAACAAGTGCTTCTAGCAATTCTTATTCTTCTTAAGCTACTCTTAAACATTTTCTCTTAAAATAATGAGATATCAGAAGAAATATCCCCATCAGAGCTAACAAGCAGTGAACAAAAATTAATGGGAAACAAGTTCTAAAAAATACGCTAATAATGCTAATGACCTACAGAGTGAGTAAAATCAAAAGCAGTATTTTTAAAGAGATAAGAATTTTGATCTTACAACCAGCACTACAGAGTAAAAACGCTAATACATTTCTCTTTTATAACACTTACCTTTGTCTAGGAACTATGAAGAGTGCCCGTACCAACTTCTTCCTGTTTGCCTTTGTGTTCATGTTCATGCAAAAATCCATTGCTGCCTATTGGGAAAAAGCAAACTTTTTCTTTAAAAACCTCTATTTAGTTACAGAAAGCAGAAATCCTGCCTACTATGATATCTTTATTTGCTGTTAAACATTTCAAAATGGTTTTAAGAAACTAGTATTGTTAGTATCAGGAAAGTTTCCTGATAGAGCTCAAAAGTAGCAAGAATAGTTACCAAGAGCCAAGAAAATTACTAACGCTAATAAGGATAACCAAAAAGCAGTAAAGGTGAATGAGGAAAGAGAAAGAGACAGGCACAAATTATACCCAAGAAGATGTAAGAATAACAAGTGTGCCCCCACATTCACTAAAAAAGTTCAGTGTTGACAGTCAGATTTGGTAATGTTAGGGTTTACAAAACAATACCCCAAAATATGGCTCTTTGGATGCTGAGTACTTCATTCGAACTAAGAAAATTGGAAAGCCTGATAAGTGGCCTCAACCAAGGTCTCTGACCATCCCTTGTTTCTCTTCCCAAGTAGAGGAAATGGCACTCTCTCTCTCCAAGATACCTTAACTGACAGAGGAGAATTCTTCCAAAAGAAACTCAACTGTCTTCAATCCCCTGTCTAAAATTTCATAAAACAGGGAATTTATCTAGATGACCATCACCACTTGGACAGACTCTTTTCTGAGACAAGGTCTCACTCTGTCGCCCAGGCTGGGGTGCAGTGGCGCAATCATGGCTCACTACAGCCTTGCTCTCCCAGGCTCAAGTGATCCTCCTGCCTCAGCTCCCAGCCAAGTAGCTGAGACTATAGGCATATGTACTTAAGGGTGAAACATAATAAACATCGCTCCTTGGCTGGGCATGGTGGCTCACGCCTGTAATTCTAGCACTCTGGAAGGCCGAGGCAGGCAGATCACCTGAGGTCAGGAGTTCGAGACCAGCCTGGCCAACATAGCAAAACCCCATGTCTACTAAAAATACAAAAAATTAGCCGGGCGTGGTGGCGGGCACCTGTAGTCCCAGCTACTCGGGAGGCTGAGGCAGGAGAATGGCATGAACCCAGGAGGCAGAGCTTGCAGTGAGCTGAGATCACGCCACTACACTCTAGCCTAGGCGACAGAGCAAGACTCCGTCTCAAAAAAAGAAAAAAATACAAAAATTAGCTGGGCGTGGTGGTATACGCCTGTAGTCCCAGCTACTCAGGAGGCTGAGGCAGAAAAATTGCTTGAACCTGGGAGACAGAGGTTGCAGTGAGCCAAGATCATGCCACTGCACTTCAGCCTGGGCAACAGAGCAAGACTCCGTCTCAAAAAAAAAAAAAAAAAAAAAAAAAAACCAAAAAAACCTCATTTTTATGGACTCAACAAGGAGACTCTTAAGTGAAAGTGGCACTGTTTTTTAAATCACAAATGCATGGTGAAAGTATAATGGTACTGGTATAATTTGGTACCACTACCTTGAATTATGATAAAATGCTAGTAGCTCTACCCACCATCACTTTTGCAAATGTCAAAACAGTAAAAAAGAAAGAAAAAAAAAATCAGCCTGGTGCGGTGGCTCATGCCTATAATCTGAGCACTTTGGGAGGCAAAGGCAGGAGGATCACAAGGTCAGGAATTCGAGACCAGCCTGGCCAATATAATGAAACCCAGTCTCTACTAAAAATATAAAAATATTAGCAGGGCACGGTGGCGCATGCCTGTAATCCCAGCTACTCGGGAAGCTGAGGCAGGAGACTTGCTTGAACCTGGGAGGTTGAGGTTGCAGTGAGCCGAGACACACCACTGCACTCCAGTCTAGGCGACACAGTGAGACTCCATCTCAAAAAAAACCAACCAAACAAACAAAAAAACCCTCATTTTTATGGACTTAACAAGGAGACTCTTAAGTGAAAGTGGCACTGTTTTTTTATTTTTTTTAAATTTTTTTTGGAGACAGAGTCTCGCTCTGTCACCCAGGCTGGAGTGCAGTGGCCGGATCTCAGCTCACTGCAAGCTCTGCCTCCCGGGTTTATGCCATTCTCCTGCCTCAGCCTCCCAAGTAGCTGGGACTACAGGTGCCCGCCACCTCGCCCGGCTAGTTTTTTGTATTTTTTTTTTTTTTTAGTAGAGACGGGGTTTCACTGTGTTAGCCAGGATGGTCTCGATCTCCTGACCTCGTGATCCACCCATCTCGGCCTCCCAAAGTGCTGGGATTACAGGCTTGAGCCACCGCGCCTGGCCGGCACTGTTTTTTTTAATCGCAAATACATGGTGAAAGTATAATGGTACTGGTATAATTTGGTACCACTACCTTGAATCATGATAAAATGCTAGTAGCTCTACCCACCATCACTTTTGCAAATGTCAAAACATTAAAAAAGAAAGAAAAAAAAAATCAGCCTGCTGCGGTGGCTCATGCCTGTAATCTAAGCACTTTGGGAGGCAAAGGTAGGAGGATCACAAGGTCAGGAATTCGAGACCAGCCTGGCCAATATAATGAAACCCAGTCTCTACTAAAAATACAAAAATATTAGCAGGGCACGGTGGCGCATGCCTGTAATCCCAGCTACTCGGGAAGCTGACGCAGGAGAATTGCTTGAACCTGGGAGGTTGAGGTTGCAGTGAGCCGAGATCACACCACTGCACTCCAGCCTAGGCAACAGACTGAGACTCCATCTCAAAAAAAAAATCTTAGTATTATCATCAAAAGAATTTTTGACCTCACAGAACCCCAGGAAGTGCCTCAAAGCCATTAAAAATCCAGAAACCATACTTTTAGCACCTTTGATATAAAACAATATTTTCCAAACTCTGGGATCCATATATGAACAGGACAAGATGCTATAGCCAATTCTATACCCAAACAGAGCATCTAGGAATTACATCCAATTTTGTCTGCTTATGCGGAATTCCCATCTAAGACTTCATTTGAAGAAATGGTGGACTTTATAGCGCAAATAGTCCAAAAACCATAGACATTCCTTATCCTACAAGGTGCATGTGCTTGAATAAAGTTACACGGAGATACCAATACCTTGTCTATCAGATCTCGGTTGACACAGTTGGGCAACTGCTGTAGGAAAGCATCTACTATGAGCTTGAGATGAGATCCAGTGCTGGCTTCCTCATCTTCTTGTTCTAATGTAAAATTAGTTTTCAAATAGGTTAAAAAAATACACAGAGAACACAGAATAAAAATATCCAATGATTAATTATTTGGAAAATAGATAATCTAGACCAGTTTTTGTGCCCAGGAAAACATTAGTCATTTTTTAGAATATTATCCTAGAAAGTTTAGGTAACTCTAGAATCATACCATCAAGTCACTACAGTCTTTCAGGTATCAACTATAAAAAGTCAAACTTTTTGCATGAGGCACAAAAACTTGGTCAGAAAAAGCATGCAGTGTTATGGTAAATATTATTTGTATCTGCCCGGCATCCCTTCCCCTATGTTCTTCAATTAACAGCACTCCCAATTCTTGCCTTTGAAGCACTAAGCCTCCCTATTCCATGTGATTCTAAGGAGGGTGGCTGGTTTACATAGAGAAAGAATCTGCAGTAAGATAGGGTTAAGCCAACAAAGAGAAAAGCAATACTGACAGAAGGTATCCTTCTAATAAAGAATCTTGGTCAGGTGTGATGGCTCATGCCTATAATGCCAGGGCTTTGAGAGGTTGAGGCAGGAGGATCACTTGAGGCCAGGAGTCCAAGACTAGCCTGGGCAACACAGCAAGACCCTGTCTCTAAAAAATATAAAATAAAATAAAATAAAAATAAAAATAAAATAAGCTGGGTGTGGTGGTGCACATCTACAGTCCCAGCTACTTGGGAGGCTGATGCAGGAGGATGACTTGAACTTGAAGAGTTTGAGGCTTCAGTCAATTACGATCATGCCATGGCACTCCAGCCTGGGCAAGAGTGAAATCCTGTCCCAAAAAAATAAATAAAAGAATCCTAGCTAATCAACTCAAAGCTTGATAGGAATTATTTAGGGAATAAATGTAATATTTGTATTACTGAATACAAAACACAACTCAATTATAAACACAGATAAAATGAATAGATGAACTGATAAGCTAGTCATATTCCCACCCAGTAATAATTTCAGAATAACTTTCAAATACATTTATGTTGTTTGTAAAGATTACGTCATATAATTAAATCAATCAGGAGAATGCTATCAAGTTATCAGAAAAGTATTAAGTATCGTTATTCCATCACAGAAGGGGTAGCGAGAAAAATTTATTTTGAGATATTTAGGGCCAGGTACAGTGGCTCATGCCTGTAATCCCAGCAGTTTGGGAGGCAAGGTGGGTGGATCACCTGAGGTCAGCAGTTCGAGACCAGCCTGGCCAACATGGTGAAACCCCATCTCTACTAAAAAATACAAAAATTGGCTGGGCAAGGTGGCAGGCAGCTGTAATCCCAGCTACTCGGGAGGCTGAGGCAGGAGAATTGCTCGAACCCAGGAGGCAGAAGTTGCAGTGAGCCAAGACCGTACCATCGCACTCCAGCCTGGAGGACAAGAGTGAGACTTCGTCTCAAAAAAAAAAAAAAAGATATTTAGAACTAAGGTATTGAAAATTTAGATGATCATTAAAGCTTGCAGACATATAATACTGGGTATGTAGTGTCCTGTTATAAATCGAATTCCACAAACAGTGATGGACTGAAAACAACAGAAAACAAGGGATTAAAAAACACAGAATTAAGGAGAAAAGATCTGCATTCTTAGGCAGGAGCTCTGTGTGTAAAAACCAATTAAAAATGAAAGTTGGTAAAATAGTTCTTTACCTTGTTCATCAAGAAGTTTCTTTGTAAGATCTTCAGCTTCATCTCCACCCTCTAATTCTAAGGTGTCATCATTAATTTCTAGATTCTCCAACTCAAGTTCCAAATCATCGGGACTTGATACCTCCTTATTATCCTTAGATTCTTTTGCCTCTGTTGAAAAACAAACAAGTATACCTAAATTCAAAGTCATATTAAAATCCTGCTACACAAAAGTAGATAAAGACTCACAAAATCTGCATCACTTCTTTTAAAACCTGCATGTATAACTGGCAACTGAAGTTAATATATTTAGATTTTATAAAATACATTATGCTCGGCTGGGCATGGTGGCTCACCCCTATAATCCCAGCACTTTGGGAGGCCCAGGAGGGAGGATCACCTGAGGTCAGGAGTTTGAGACCAGCCTGACCAATATGGTGAAACCCTATCTCTACTAAAAATACAAAAATTAACTGGGCATGGTGGTGCATGCCTGTAATCCCAGCTACTCAGGAGGCTGGGGCAGGAGAATCGCCTGAACCCAGGAGTTGGAGATTGCAGTGAGCCGAGATAACACCATTGCACTCCAGCCCGAGCAAAAAGAGCGAAACTCCGTCTCAAAAATATATATACATTATGCTCATTGAGAACGAAGGCTGTATCTTCTCTGATTATGTATACCATGTGTTAACTGAAGAGATGGACGGATGACTGGATGGAAAGATATATGTGTGGATGAGGACTTATATGGCGTGAAAATCTATCTATGCTAAAGATGGCAAGGGGGAGAAAGGCTGATTAAAGTGGACTCACATTAAGAAGGGTCTCAAACTCCCAGATGAGGATTTGAGAGTTTCTCCTTTATGCAAGGGATAACATTTAAAAGGGAACTGATGTGAAAATTAACTTAGCAGCAATATATAAAATCAATTAGAAAGTCAGGAAAGGGTAGATGTAGAAAGACCAATTAGGAAAATACCCTTATCATTTAAATGTGAAGGGTTAGAGAAAACCAAAAAATGAAACACAACAAAAGAAAATGACCAGTAACTGGTAAAAGGCAAAACAGGAAGAATAAAAAAGAAAAGAGAAACCAAACCTTAGTTGAATAAGAGGGACAAAATGTTAATAACTGAAGTTGAGCGACAGGTAAATGCAAGTTCACTATAACAGCCTTCTTTTGTGTTTGAAAATTTTTGTAAATAAAAAACAAAAGCCAATAAAACCTGAGTTCAAGAATATATACCTAAACTGAAAGTATGGTAAATTTCTCAGCTTCATCTCTTATAGTCTCTAATCTCCTAATTTCTGCATTGAACACAGAAAGTGTCTTACTGATACTTGATGTCATATCTTATTTGGGAGGATGAAAACTCTAACTAGTATGAATCAGTTTTGCTACCTCTAGATGAAAACAGACTACTACTTTCTCATTCATTCATCTTTTCATTCTACTTTTACTGAATACCTACTATGTGTTAGGTATTGTTCTAAGCACCAGGAATATACCTGTGAGTACAGCAGAGAAAAACTCCTGCCCACATGGAGCATGCATTCACTCCCCAATGTCCCCTGGCGTCTGGCTATGAAAACATCTACTAATCAGCTACATGTTCAAAATGATGCTAAGGTGTCAGACATTCTGAAAAAAACTTAAAATGTGACCCTTGCTCTCAAAAAACATACAATTTATCTGAGGAAATTAAACTAATATGCATAAGGTAGTCAAATAGGGTATGGTGGGTTCCAAGCAGAAAACAGAACAATGCAGGAAGGCAGGAAGGCAGGAAGGCAAGAAGATGGGCCCATTTCAGAGACTGAGAAGGATGGCAAATTAAGGGTAACAGAGTTGTAATGGCAAACCCGAAACTATGCGGGTCTTAGAGACAATGTTAACAATTTTAAATTATATTCCAAGTACATGTAAAGTTATTCAAGGACATCAGGTAGGCAGGAGAGTAAAATTAATGTTTAGGAATGCATAGGCCGAGTGTGGTGGCTCACGCCTGTAATCCCAGCACTTTGGGAAGCCAAGGTGGGTGGATCACTTGAAGTCAGGAGTTCAAGACCAGCCTGACCAACATGGTGAAACCCCGTCTCTACTTAAAATACAAAATTAGCCAGGCGTGGTAGCACACTTCTGTAATCCCAGTTACTTGGGAGGCTAAAGCAGGAGAATCACTTGAACCTGGGAGGCGTAGGCTGCAGTGAGCCGAGATAACACGACTGCACTCCAGCCTGGGCAACAAGAGCAAAAACTCTGCCTCAAAAAAAAAAAAAAAGGAATGCACAGAAGGAAACAAAGCAAATACAGGGCAACCAGGTAAGAGGTATTACAGTAACCCAAGTGAGAGAGGATGGGAGTTAGATTAGAATAGCAGCAGCAAATATAAGACAAACCTGAGAAACACAACATAACTGGCATTCAGAAACTCCCACTCTATTAATGACCTAAAAGCTCTGACTTCTCTAAAGTCGCTCTTCTTCACAAAGAGTTGGTTCTATCTAGCCTAGAAAAGGCAGTACAGGCAACGAGCACCTAGAACTAACACCTGCCCTAACAATCTACCTGGGGGAAATGCGTGTCTTACCAAGACCTCACATGAATTCACTACAAGACATTATAAACAAACACTTTCAAATTAATTCACATTAACTTAAAAGTATCAGCATTGTTAAAAGTATGTCAATTATCATCCTTTAATGTTCCATCATTCCATATAATTCTGTCACTCATTTACTCTAATGACTCAATGTTCATATTACAAAACTATAAACTTTTTTTTTTTTTTTTTTTACAAATACTATTTTGAAGCTAATTCTTGTAGCACTTAATGTAAATATTTTTTCTCTAGAATTTACCTTTGGTATCATCTTTGTTGGACTCTTTATTCTGACAACTTTTTTCATTGTCTTTAAACAAGATGGCTGGGACAAAAGCCTTCAAATCAATGAGGTTCTCATAAAAATTCCGAGCATCTTCATCTTCCCATATACCACCTTCCAAGTCATATTCTCCAGGTTTACCAGGAGTGAATATATCAATTCCAGGCCCATGTTCTACCATAAAATAAATCACAAGTAATTAACATAACCTGAGGTTATAGCATGATAAACAGGACATTAGTTATTTTTTCAGTTTTATAGCTATTGAATCTTGAGTGTTTCAACTGACAGGAACTTCTTCAATTAACAAGCACATGTGACCATTTTCAACACCAAATCAAAAACTGTGTTTTAAATAAAGCCCTTTAATAAAACAGACTAGAGAACAGCATAAATATTTTTTGCTCTTACACTTGTTTTAAGCAGTTAATATGAGATTAAGTAGCCATTTGATAAATTAGGTCTACTTTCATGAAACTTAAAAGTCAAAAAATAAAATATATAAGTCTGGCCACTCCTAAGACATCCGTTTAAAGTCCCACCTCCCCCATGAGTATTTTTTTTTTTTTTTGGCAACTCATAATCCTCTATACTATTTACATCATATTTATATACCATTTATATCTCCAAAAACAGACCATAAACCTTTAATTAAGAGGCATTCCTCCTTTTGGCATAATCCTTAGCACATGGTAGATTGCCACTGTCAACCTAAAACAACCAAAAAGGTCAGAATCTAGTTTTAAAGAGAGTTTATTCGATTGCAAAGTTTGAGGACAGCCTCCCAGGAAGCAGAGATTCCAAAGAACAGAAGTCAGTGTTTCAAAGTGTAGAAGTTTGAGATTGTTTATATAGAGAAAGTTTAGGTAATTTCAACATCTTTCCACATAAGGCTTCATGCACAGTTACAACTATCTGATTAGTAGAAGTCGTCTTTTTTAGGAAAGATACACACAGGTTATGTAATTCAGTCTCCAAGGCTTAACTTCCCCCTTGCTATAATAAATTTAGAGGGTCCTGAATTTTTTTTTTTAAACAGAGTCTTACTCTGTCACCCAGGCTGAAGTGTAATGGCCCGATATCGGCTCACCACAACCTCCACCTCCCGGGTTCCAGTAATTCTCCTGCCTCAGTCTCCCAAGTAGCTGGGATTACAAGTGCCCGCCACCACACTTGGCTAATTTTTCGTATTTTTAGTAGAGATGGGGTTTCGCCATGTTGGCCAGGCTGGTGTCAAACTCCTGACCTTGGCTGATCCACCCGCCTCGGCCTCCCAAAGTGCTGGGATTACACGCATGAGCCACCACACCCAGACTGTATTTATTTATTTATTTATTTTGAATTGAGACAGGGTCTCACTCTGTTGCCCAGGCTGGAGTGCAGTGACACAATCATAGCTTACTGTAGCCTCAAAATCCTGGGCTTGCACAATCCTCCTGCCTCAGCCTCCTGAGTAGCTGGGACTACAGGCATGTGTCATCAAGCCCAGCTTATTTTTCTATTTTCAGTAGAGATGGGGTTTCATTATGTTGCCCAGGCTGGTCTCAAACTCCTAAATTCAAGGGATCTACCCGCCTCATCCTCTCAAAGTGCTGGGATTACAGGCATGCGTGACCACACTCAACCTTTATTTTCTTTTATGCCATAAATGTCAGTCAATTGATAACTGGAAAAGAAGGGAAGAAAGATGAAGTGTACAGATCTCTTATCAGAGAATGGAATGTATATATTTACACACACGCAGTACATACAACTATAGATCATAAACTCAGAACACTGAAAGTAACTTCCTACTTTATGATTATGAACTCATTCATGAATGTATCTATTCTTACACGCTTCTCTTCAAATGAGAATTATAGAGTGATTATGTAAATTAAAATGAACCCTAAGTTAGATTATCCATTAAATGTGATTTATGAAAATAAGAACACCAAAACCAAAAAAACACTGGCTGCTTGAAACTCCTTACTTCCCTTAGAGAAAATATATTTAAACACAGACTTATTAGGACACTAAACCAATACACCAAAAAAAAAAAAATGACATATTTACAACTTCTGTTTAATGAAAAGTATAAACAAAAGTAAAAAACAAACCAGAAGACAATATTGACAATATTTAAAGAATACATCCATAATATATAGAGCATGGTATAATAAATATATTTGGTGTTTGTCTTTGGTTCCTGGCAGACCTCCTAAAACCCTTGGAATTTCCTGAGTGAAAGTAATGTAATCTGTTATTCATAACTAGCTTATTGACCCTACCTCAGCTGATGCTAATGAGGTGACTTAGGGTGGAGCCTCTGGATAGTCTCAGGATGGAGCCAGTCACCAGAAGGACCAAGTGACTACAGGATTAGAACTTTCAGCCCCACTCACCACCCATCTATGAAGCCGAGAGTTCTCGCCAGACACCAACTTGGCTGGCACCTTGTTCTTAGACTTCCCAGACTCCAGAGAGGAGGAGTAAGTTTCTGCTGCTCATAAGTTGCCCGGTCTAGGGTATTTTGTTACAACAGCCTGAAAAGACTAAGACAACTATGTAACATTTATCAGGTGTTAAAAGGAATGAGATATATCTACAAGAACCGACTCAGACAGCTCTCAAAAATAATTATTGAAACAATTAAGAGGCCGGGCGCGGTGGCTCAAGCCTGTCATCCCAGCACTTTGGGAGGCCGAGACGGGCAGATCACGAGGTCAGGAGATCGAGACCATCCTGGCTAATACCGTGAAACCCCGTCTCTACTAAAAATACAAAAAATTAGCCAGGCATGGTGGCAGGCGCCTGTAGTCCCAGTTACTCGGGAGGCTGAAGCAGGAGAACGGCGTGAACCCGGGGGGCGGAGCTTGCAGTGAGCTGTGAATGCGCCACTGCACTGCAGCCTGGGCGACAGAGCAAGACTCGGTCTCAAAATAATAATAATAATAATAATAATAATAATAATAATTTCCTTAATTACAAAGTGCTTTCTTTTTTTCCCCTGAGATGGAATGTCACTCTGTCACCCAAGCTGGAGTGTAATCTCAGCTCACTGCAACCTCCGCCTCCTGGGTTCAAGCAATTCGCTCACTTCAGCCTCCCAAGTAGCTGGGATTATAGGCGCGCTCCACAACACCTGGCTGATTTTTGTATTTTTAGTACAGATGGGTTTCACCATGTTGGCCAGGCTGGTCTAGAACTCCTGACCTCCAGTGATCCACCCACCTCGGCCTCCCAAAGCGCTTTTATAAATCAATTTTTAAAAAAGATACAAGGGGAAAAAGGGCGGGGGTACAGGTATCGAAGATTCAAATAGGAATTTCACAGGAAAAATAATACATTTATAAAACAATCAATAAACCTAAAGATGCTAAAACCTGACTTCAAATTTTAAATTAAGAACTGCAATCTGGTAAGAGTGTAAAGAAACAGTCATTCTCGGGCCAGGCACGGTGGCTCATGCCTGTAATCCCATCACTTTGGGAGCCCAAGGTGGGCGGATCATGAGGTCAGGAGATTAAGACCATCCTGGCTAACACAATGAAACCCTGTCTCTAGAAAAATACAAAAAATTAGCCGGGCATGGTGACACACGCCCGTAGTCCCAGCTGCTCAGGAGGCTGAGGCAGGAGAATCACTTGAACCCGGGAGGCGGAGCTTGCAGTGAGCTGAGATCGCACCACTGTACTCCAGCCTGGGTGACAGACGAGACTCTGTCTCAAAAAAAAAAAAAAAAAAAAAATGAAACAGTCATTCTCATATACTTAGTGGCATGTAATTTTTTTTTTTTTTTTTAAGTTCCAGGATACACGTGCAGAACGTGCAGGTTTATTACATAGGTATACATATTGCATGGTGGTTTGCTGTACTTATCAATCCATCATCTAGGTTTTAAGCCCCGTATGCATTAGGTATTTGTGCTAATGCTCTCCCTCCCCTTATCCCCCACCTCCAACAGACCCCCATGTGTGTTGTTCCCCTCCCTGTGTCCATGTGTTCTCACTGTTCAACTCCCACTTATGAGTGAGAACATGTGGTATTTGGTCTTTTTCCTATGTTAGTTTGCTGAGAACGAGGGCTTCCAGCTTCATCCATGTCCCTGCAAAGGACATGAACTCACTCTTTTTTATGGCTGCATAGTATTCCATGGTGTATATGTACTACATTTTCTCTACCTAGTATATTATTAATGGGCATTTGGGTTGCTGTAAATTTCTTTAATAGAAAATATGGCATTATATATGTATATGTTTTTTTTTTTTTTGAGACAGAGTCTCGCTCTGTCTCCCAGGCTGGAGTGCAGTGGCACGATCTCCGCTCACTGCAAGCTCCACCGCCTCCCGGGTTCACGCCATTCTCCTGCCTCAGCCTCCCTAGAGGCTGGGACTACACGGTTCCGCAGCCACCACGCCCTTGCTAATTTTTTGTATTTTAGTAGAGATTGGGAATACCAGAGCCAGTCCTCCCCGAGTTGAGGATGAGAGCTGAGAGTCTGGTAATACTCTACCCAAGGCAGGTAGATTTTTACAGGAATCCACGAGTACCAGAAATGATAAACCAGCACAAAGAATTAGAGCTGTTCAAAAGAATTTTTGGCAGAGTCGCACTGGAACATTTCAAGCTGAGTACTGATCGGCTCCTATGTATAAGGAAACAAAGTGTTCACCTGAGTACTGATCAGCCTCTACATGTGAGGAAACTAGGTGAGACTGGGAAAATAACTACTGAAAAGAATTAAGACTCATAGAGAGGCTCATGGGGCCAGGAATAGTACCCACCAGGCTGACTGAAGAATCTTTCTTTTTTTTTTTTTTTTTTTTTTGAGACGAGGTCTCGCTCTGTCCAGCCCAAGGCTGGAGTGCAGTGGCCGGATCTCAGCTCACTGCAAGCTCCGCCTCCCGGGTTCACGCCATTCTCCTGCCTCAGCCTCCCGAGTAGCTGGGACTACAGGCGCCCGCCACCTCGCCCGGCTAGTTTTTTGTATTTTTTTAGTAGAGACGGGGTTTCACCATGTTAGCCAGGATGGTCTCGATCTCCTGACCTCGTGATCCGCCCGTCTCGGCCTCCCAAAGTGCTGGGATCACAGGCTTGAGCCACCGCGCCCGGCCAAGAATCTTCTAAGACTCTACTTTATCAGATAGAGTCCAGAAAGGTACTGCCTCAGTATTAGGAAAAATAAGCCCTAGATTAAAGGCTGCTCTGATACCTCCTAACAAAGCATCCTTTCAAAGATGAAACTATTTCCAAGTAACTTAACTGAACCCCAGGATGAAGCTTAATGATATTTATAAGAATACAAAAATATCCAGGACACATCCAATAAAACATTAGCAGGCATGAAGAAAATAGGGTAAGATAAAGAAGAAAAAGAAAATATGACAAGATATAGAAGAAAAAGAAAATAAGACAAGATATAGAAGAAAAAGAAAATATGACACGATATAGAAGAAAAAGAAAATATGACAAGATATAGAGATAACAAATGACTTCTCTAAATGGAATTAAATTATTGGACACTGTAGAAGAAAAGATTAGTGAACTTGAAGACATAACAATAGAAACCACCCAAAAGGAAAGGCAGGAAAAAATAATGAAGAACAAAAAGGACAGGACATTAATAAGCTGTGGGACAACTTTGAACACCTAAAATACCTGTGATTGAGTCCCTGTAGGAGAGGTGACAAAGAAGGAAAGAGAAAACACAATTGAAAATAAAGGTCAAGATTTTCCTAATTTGATGATAACTATACACCCACAGATCCAGGAAGTTCAAGGAACCCCAAGTACAAGAAATGAAGAAAACCATACCAAGCCACACCATAACTAAGCTGCTTGAAATCAGCGATAATGAAAAAATTTTAAAGCAATGAGAGAAAAAAATATATAAATTATATAAATAAGAACAAAGGTAAGAAAGGTAGGAGCACTCTTGATGGAACAATGCAAGCTAGAAGACATAGAGGAGTAACATCTTTAAAGTACTGAAAGGAAAAAAAAAGCTCTCGCCCTTAAGTTCTATGTCTGAAAAAAAAAAAATTTTTTTTTTAAGATACAGAGTCTCATTCTGTCACCCAGGCTGAATATCTGGGCTCATGCAATCCTCCCACCTCAGCCTCCCAAGTAGCTAGGACTACAGGCTTGTGCCACATGACTGGCTAAATTTGTTTTTTTTTTTTAGTTTTTTGTAGAGACAGGATTTCACTATGTTGCCCTGACTAGTCTCAAACTCACCTCAAACAATCCTCCTGCCTTGGCCTCCCAAAGCCCTGGTATTACAGGCATAAGCCACCATGCCTAGACAAAAAGATCTTTTAAAAACAATGACAGGGCTGGGCACAGTGGCTCAAGTCTGTAATCCCAGCACTTTGGGAGGCTGAGGCAGGCAGATCACTTGAGCTCAAAAGTTCGAGACCAGCCTGACCAACATGGTGAAACCCCATCTCTACTAAAAAGGCAAAAATTAGCCGGGTTTGGTGGCGCATACCTATAGTCCCAGTTATTGCTTGGGAGGCTGAGGCACAAGAACTGCTTGAACCTGGGACGCAGAGGTTGCAGTGAGCCAAGACTGCACCATCGCATTCCAGCCTGGGTGATGGAGTGACACTCTGTCTCCAAAAATAAAAATAAAAACAATGACAGAATTTTTTCAAGGTCTATTAATTCTGGAAGATGTCTAAAAATACATTTAAAGGCATGACAGAGGGCAGTGGCTCACGCCTGTAATCCCAACGCTTTGGGAGGTCGAAACGGGTGGATCACCTGAGGTTAGGAGTTTGAAACCAGCCTGATCAACATGGAGAAACCCTGTCTCTACTAAAAATACAAAATTAGCTGGGTGTATGGAGAAACCCTGTCTCTACTAAAAATACAAAATTAGCTGGGTGTGGTGGCACATGCCTGTAATCCCAGCTACTCAGAAGGCTGAGGCAGGAGAATTGCTTGAACCTGGCAGACAGAGGTTGCAGTGAGCCGAGATCGCGCCATTGCACTCCAGTCTGGGCAACAAGAGCGAAACTCTGTCTCAAAAATAATAATAATAATAATAATACATTTAAAGTCATTTAAAATGAAAAGAAAAATTAGCTTAAATTTCAGTATGACAATTAGAGGAAAAGGGTAAAGAAACCAACTAAATTAATCCCCAAGTATGCTAATTATTATTTTTTTTTTTTGAGACGGAGTCTCACCCAGGCTGGAGTGCAATGGTGCAATCTGAACTCTCCACAACCTCCGCCTCCCGGGTTCAAGCGGTTCTCCTGCCTCAGCCTCCTAAGTAGCTGGGATTAGAGGCACACACCACAATGCCCAGCTAACTTTTGTATCTTTAGTAGAGACGGGGTTTCACCACCTTGGCCAGGCTAGTCTTGAACTCCTGACCTTGTGATCCGCCCGCCTTGGCCTCCCAAAGTGCTGGGATTAGAGGCGTGAGCCACCATGCCCGGCCATATGCCAAATATTATACAGAGATTTTGGTTCTAAAATATCATAACAAATATACTGAGAAAGTTCTGAGAAACAAGCCAGGGTCAACCAAAACACAAATTCTATGATGAAACTTTTTTAAAACATTTAAAAACTTTGGCCGGGCATGGTGGCTCAAGCCACCGTAATTCCAGCACTTTGGGAGGCCGAGGCGGGCGGATCATGAGGTCAGGAGATGGAGATCATCCTGGCTAATACAGTGAAACCCCGTTTCTACTAAAAACACAAAAAATGAGGCAGGTGTGGTAGCGGGCACCTGTAGTCCCAGCTATTCGGGAGGCTGAGGCAGAAGAATGGCCTGAACCAGGGAGGCAGAGTTTGCAGTGAGCGGAGACAGCACCACTGCACTCCAGCCTGGGCAACAGAGAGAGACTCCATCTAAAAAAAAAAAAAAAACAACACATTTAAAAAGTTTGATTGAGACTGAGTTTTTGAGATACTGAATAGGAGGCTGGGTGCAGTGGCTCACACCTATAATCTCAGCACTTTGGGAGGCCAAGGCAGGAGGATTGCCTGAGCTAAGGAGTTTGAGACCAGCCTGAGAAACATGGTAAAACCTTGTCTCTAATTAGCCAGACATGGTAGTGCACACCTGTAGTCCCAGCTACTTGGGAGACTGAGGCAGGAGAATCATTTGAGCCCAACAGGCAGAGGCTGCAGTGAGCTGAGACTGTGCCACTACATTCCAGCCTGAGCAACAGAGCAAGGCTCTGTCTCAAAGAAAAAAAAGTGTAAGAATTATGTACATTATTATATATAAATATAATAAATGCATTCACAGTATACAACAGGTATTTCTTACCAAGAATATTAAATATAAATTTTTCTTTAATTACAAAAGGATATTTTACAAATACTTCACCCTTAAAATTTCTTTTTTTTTGAGACAGGGTCTCACTCTGTCATCCAGGCTGGAGTGCAGTGGCACAATCTCAGCTCACTGCAACTTCTGACCCCCATGTTCATGTGATTCTCCTGCCTCAGCTTCCTGAGTAGCTGGGACTACAGGCACGTGCCACCACACCAAGCTAATTTTTGTGTTTTTAGTAGAGACGGAGTTTCAGTGTTGGTCAGGCTGGTCTTGAACTCCTGACCTCGTGATCCTCCCGCCTCGGCCTCCCAAAGTGCTGGGATTATAGGAATGAGCCACTGAGACCGGCCACCCTTAAGATTTCTAAGTAAACAGAATTGCCAGGAAATTCAAAGATACCTATCTATTACACAAGAATCTGAATGAACTCATCATATTGTCATATGAGTTAATTATTATTTTCTATGTCCAGAGACTCTTCCATTCAGGGATCATTTCAAATAGCTTTTCAAGGTTATCAATAGGTTTTAACACCATTTCTTTATTTAAAAACTTCTTTAAAAAACAGAGATGGGGTCTCACTATGTTGCCCAGGCTGCTGTCAAAACTCCTGGTCTCAAGCGATCCTCTTACCTTGGATTCCCAAAGTGTTGAGGTTACAGGCATGAGCCACCATGCCTGCCCATTTTTAAAATGTTGAAGCCATTTTAAAAATTTAAATTCGCAATACTGCACATCTGACAAGCCTAAAGGTAAGTGACAGTGCTTATAGAAAACACAATGTTTGTTTTTAAGGATATCTTACCTTCTGGTGTTGGTTTGTCTTGAGGAAGATCTGGCATATTTTCATCCAAAAGGTCTGCTAAGGATTGAGAATTTGCCAGCAACTTCTGGTAAGACATAGCAAATTCCTCATACTGTTTATGTCTATCTTCACTGAGCTCCCCTTTAGAATGTAGAATGCGCCTATAAACAAATAAAATCATCTGACAGTCTTATCAAAATAGATGTGATCACAAATTGTTACATATGAGAAACATTCCATAATTTGATTTTCTCATACAAATTTAGTATAATTTTCATTTTTATTTAACATTTGAATCTACTATTTTCAAAATGTATCTGAAATGCATAATCAAATTTACCTGAACATTTAAATTTTAACACTGGTTCCTCAAAGAATATGAAGAATGCTTGCTGAAATACCATAATATTTAACAATACACATCTAAATAATTTTAAATTATTCAGTATTTTATTACAGTCACACTCTTCTCAGATAAAGTTAACCAAAACTAACACAACTACACAAGCCAATTTTCAAAAGCAACAGGTTATAGAAAGAATCAATTATTCTTAAACCTCCATGATTTGAATCAGAAATATCATTATTTAACAATATATCACAAAATAATAAAAAAATTTGGTTTTTTATTACTGTCATACTTCCCTCAGACATACAGAGCTAACCAAAAATATATATATATTTTTTGAGACAGAGTCTCGCTCTGTCGCCCAGGCTGGAGTGCAGTGGCCAGATCTCAGCTCACTGCAAGCTCCGCCTCCCGGGTTTATGCCATTCTCCTGCCTCAGCCTCCTGAGTAGCTGGGACTACAGGCGCCTGCCACCGCGTCCGGCTAGTTTTTTGTATTTTTTAGTAGAGACGGGGTTTCACCATGTTAGCCAGGATGGTCTCGATCTCCCGACCTCGTGATCCGCCCATCTGGGCCTCCCAAAGTGCCGGGATTACAGGCTTGAGCCACCGCGCCCGGCCAACCAAAAATATTTAACACAACTACACAACTCAGTTTTCAAAACCAATAGACTTTGAACAGGTTCAAAAACAACAGAATCAGTTATCCTTAAACTTCCATAATGATTTTAATCAAGATTATCTTTTGAAAAAGCCCACAATCTTCCCCACAGCCAATTCTCAATCTACTGTGCAAGTACTGGTTATTTATCCAGGTAATGGAGAAGTCCGCTTACTCACGCCAGCCCGTATCAAGGAACTAAGGACATTACCACTCTTCCACTTTGCAAGAATACACCAATAAGCCCATAACTACAAATGCAAAACTACTGAAAACACCAAAATGTATAGAGTAAAAGTCTTATTATATTCGTGTAAATCATTGAGACTTATATAGCTGGATCCAATTTTTTACATATAAAATATCCATGTGGTACTATAATATTCAAAATTTATAAACCATAATGCAAATACAATGTTTCAAAAAGTCAATTATCAATTACAAAGTTATTTTTACAAGTAATACTTAGAAGTTTTTTTATTTCTTGTTGAGTTTTCTTCTGAACAGTGAAGAAAACAAGGTTTTCTGTAATGCCATCTTCCATCTTCTAAAAGTTACAGAGAAAAAGGCAGAAAAATAATGCCTATATTTATTCTTCCCAGATTATTTGAAACAATGTCAAAACTTTCCCATTTTACCCTATTTCTACTCACATGAGCTTTTGTTTAAATACTATAACAATTCAGCGTGGCATGGTGACTCACGCCTATAATCCCAGCACTCTGGGAGGATGAGGCAGGCGGATCACCTGAGGTCAGGAGTTTGAGACCAGCCTGGTCAACGTGGCAAAACCTCGTCTCTAATAAAAATACAAAAATTAGCCAGGTGCAGTGATGTGCGCCTATAATCCCAGTTACTCAAGAGGCTGAGGCAGGAGAATCGCTTGAACCCAGGAGGCGGAGGGTGCAGTGACCCGAGATCGTGCCATTGCAATCCAGGCTGGGTGACAGAGCAGGACTCCTGTCTCATAAACAAATAAATACTATAACAATTCAAGTAACAACATTTTCAATTTTCCAAATATTAATTCCCATTACAAGTGCATCAGTGCATAGATTCATGAAATCCAGTTATTTCCTCTTTTCAAATCTGGCCTATTAGTGTCTAAAATGAGAAATTTCATTTTCTTATGATTTAAATATACATTAGTTATCATTCTACCAACACATTAGTAAAATGTTAAAACAGTTTAACCATAACAATCCAGGCTAAAAAGTGCTTCTCTAAAAATATTGTCATTAGAGAGCATTTTTCCCTCTTCAAACATTTGTTTCAGACTACTGTTACAAATACAAAATTTTTTCAGTAATTTTATGAATGAATTTTAAAAATTAAAACAAAAACCCATAGCATTTTAACATATTCACACCTATGAAAGACAGCATTAGCACTCTGAATAAGCTTGTTAAAACTTTTAATCAGAAGTTCTAATAGAACTCATTTTGGATGTTAACAGTCATTAAAAAAATTTTTTTTTCTATTTACTTTTATTTTTTGTAGAGACGGGAATCTGACTATGTTGGCCAAGCTGGTCTCGAACACCTGGCCTCTAGCAATCCTCCCACCTCAAACTCCCAAAATGTTGGGATTACAGGTGTGAGCCACCACACTCAGCCAAAATTAAGTAAATTACTGAAATAAGCAATACTCAGAAGTAGGTTACTTAGGCTGGGCGCGGTGGCTCATACCTGTAATCCCAGAACTTTGGAAGGCCAAGGTGGGCAGATCACAAGGTCAGCAGTCTGAGACCATCCTGGCCAATTTGGTGAAACACTGTCTCTACTAAAAATAAAAAAATTAGCCGGGCACAGTGGCAGGCACCTGTAATCCCAGCTACTTGGGAGGCTGAGGCAGAAGAATCACTTCAACCCAGGAGGCAGAGGTTGCAGTGAGCCGAGATTGCACCACTGCACTCCAGCCCGGGCAACAGACTCTGTCTTAAAAAAAAAAAAAAAGAAAAGAAAAGAAGCAAGTTACTTAAAAATATCTGCAATGTAGGACTGGGCATGGTGGCTCACACCTGTAATCCCAGCACTTTGGGAGGCTGAGCCAGGTGGATCACCTGAGGTGAGGAGTTCAAGATCAGCCTGGCAAACATGGTGAAACCTCGTCTCTACAAAAACATAAAAATTAGCCAGGCATGATGGTGGGTGCCTGTAATCCTAGCTCCTTGGGAGGCTGAGGCAGGAGAATCATTTGAACCCAGGAGGCAGAGGTTGCAGTGAGCTGAGATTGCACCACTGCACTCCAGCCTGGGCAACAGAGCGAGACTCCATCTCAAAAAAAAAAAAAAAAAAAAAATCTGCAATGTTATTAAGAAAAATGTTAACAGGTAAAAATTGAAGAGTTTATTCCATGGTACTTTAGTTGGAAAAAAAATTAAAAAACAAAAACTGAAGAGTTTATTCTGAAGCAAATTATATTAAAGGGATAATAATGGCTCTAAGAGATTTCAAAACCCCTAATGACAATTACTATGTAACATTATTCCATACTTGAAATCAGAAAATATATCTCAGAATAACATAACCCAAAACTTTATTTCTCTTAACAAGTTCTGACATTCTGGTCATCCAAGGAACAAACATCCAGTCCACTGAGATACATAATCACACTAAGGATTTCTAATACATAAGCAGTAGCAAGGTGATGACTACCTTAGGAAAACAAAAATGAACAGTACTTTTCCTCACTTTCACATGGGGATTTGCCTGTGACTGTGCGCTGGCTCCATTAAAATTGATTTCATTCTATGATGGTTCCCTGAGTCTGGGTTCCAGTTCCTCTCCAGTCCTGCTGGAACCAAACTAAAACTATAAAGCTTCACTGATACTCCTTACCCTCCCCTTAATTCCATGATCAAATGCATTAACAGCACTAACTTACCTAACTAATGAGTAGGTACTTAAGTTACTATTCAGTGAAAATAGTCCTCAAGGAAAGTTTAGATTTGGGGTTTTGCCTGTCTGTTTTATAGCTCCATAAGCCTTTTACTACCATATTTTTTTATTATTATTATACTTTAAGTTCTGGGATACATGTGCCAAACGTGCAGGTTTGTTACATAGGTATACACGTGCCATGGTGGTTTGCTGCACCCATCAACCTGTCATCTACATTAG
Organism: Rhinopithecus roxellana; assembly: GCF_007565055.1. Classification (NCBI taxonomy): domain Eukaryota; kingdom Metazoa; phylum Chordata; class Mammalia; order Primates; family Cercopithecidae; genus Rhinopithecus; species Rhinopithecus roxellana. The sequence goes on from NC_044559.1 coordinate 88,035,214, forward strand.
GTATTTCTCCTAATGTTATCCCTCCCCTAGCCTCCCAACCCCCAGTTTTTATTCTTGTGTTTTGTTTCGTTTTTAATATCTTACACTGAGCACTTGGTTAACAGGACAAAATACCAATTAATACAATTATGACTTCTGTTATATATAAAACTGACAGATGTAGCCATATATACTTTCCTCGACATCTAAGTAATACACATTTACTGAACTGACTAAATCCACAGCATGCAGTAAGACGATACACAGATGAAGCAGAGAAATAACTAATTATAGTGCCTGAACATTTAAAGCCCAAGGATTGGCTAGGCACAGTGGCTAACGCCTGTAATCCTAGCACTTTGGGAGGCCAAGGAGGGTGGACTGCTTAAGTCCACAAGTCGGAGACCAACCTGGGCAGCATGGTAAAACTCCATCTCTACAAAAAACACAAAAATTGGCCAGGCGCTATGGCTCACACCTGTAATCCCAGCACTTTGGGAGGCTGAGGCGGGTGGACCACAAGGTCGGGAGTTCAAGATCAGCCTGACCAACATGGTGAAACTCCATCTCTGCTAAAAATACAAAAATTAGCCAGGCATGGTGGCATGCACCTGTAATCCTGGCTACTCAGGAGGCTGAGGCAGGAGAATCACTTGAACCCGGGAGGCGAAGGTTGCAGTGAGCCAAGATCACACCACTGCACTCTAGCCTGGGGGACAGAGCAAGACTCCATCTCAAAAACAAAAAAAAAAAAACAAAATCAGTTGGATGCAGTGGTGGGCATCTATAGTCCTAGCTACTCAGGAGGCTGAGGAGGGAGGATCACCTGAACCCAGGAGGTCAAGGCTGCAGTAAGCTGCAACTGTGCCACTGCGCTGCAGCCTGGGTGACAGAGTGAGACCCTGCCTCAAAAAATAAATAAATAAACCCAAGGATCATTTAGAAATTCTAATGAAATTAAACATGCTTATATGTAGGCTAAAAATGTCAGGGTATTTTTTGTAATTTTATGAAACTCATAGAAAAAGGTTTTCAGTTTAATTGTTTTTGAAAACCCATGTGAGAGAACTAAATATTACATAACACATGTGACCAACAAGTATCTCTGCTTTCTATCAGTTATCAAAAAATATGACCAAAATTTCTCATGTGAATTCCATGGGAATGTATCACAGAAAATATAACCAAAATCAAGCTGAAAACATGATTTTATCATATATTTTAATTACTGCCTTTTTAGAAATACATCAATTACATAAAGCTGAATTTAAGCCATTCTTTTGAGAATATCATGAAGTAGAGGTCAGCAAACGTTTTCTGTAAAGGGCCAAACAATGTGTATTTCAGTCTCTGCAGACCATTTGGTTTTTGCTGAAACTGCTCAACTCTGCTAACATAACACAAAAGAAGCCACAGATAATATGTAAACAAATGAGGGTGACTATAATAAAATTTTATTTATGAACATTGAAATTTGAACTTGAAATCATTTTCATGCTTCCCAAAACATTCTACTTTTGACTATTTTTCAACCATTTAAAAAAGTAAAAACCATTCTTAGGTGACAGGCTGTAGAAAAACTAGTCATATGCTTAATCTAGCCCACAAGCCATAGTTTGCCAATCTCTGTCACACTACTACATGTCTTATAAATTAGTGCATTCCCTCCTGCAATATCATTGCACACTAGAGAGGTACTTGTCCCCTTTTACAGATGTAAACAGTAAGTAATGAGAACAAAATCAATGCCAACTCTTACGCTTTGTTATAAAAATACAAAAAAAAAAAAAAATTGCCCTCCTTTCTGCAACATACGTGAGACATCACTGTCCAGAAGAATCTCTAAGGTACATCAGTCCTTGATTTTACGGAGTATTTTTTTTTTCATTTCATTTTGTTTTGTTTTTGAGAGGGAGTCTTGCTCTGTTGCCCAGGCTGAAGTGCAGTGGCGCAATCTCGGCTCATTGCAGCCTCCACCTCCTAGGTTCAAGCAATTCTCCCTGCCTCAGCCTCTCACATAGCTGGGATTACAGGAGCCTACCACCACACCCAGCTAATTTCTGTATTTTCAGTAGAGTCGGGGTTTTGCCATGCTGGCCAGGCTGGCCTCAAACTCCTGACCTCAGGTGATCTGCCCACCTCAGCCTCCCAAAGTGCTGGGATTACAGGCATGAGCCACCGCACCCAGTTGAATGTTTTTTATATTACTCATTTAATATTATAAAACCAACTAAAAAAAACCAGTCAATTTTTGAGTCAAGCATTATACATCATAAATGAGAAAATTCATTAATGCCTAAAAAATTATAATATTAAGAGAACTTTTTTCTTCTTTTCCATTTTTTTGACTTTTTAAATATTTCCTTCATTTTATTAATTTTTGTTTTGTATTATCCTAAAAAATAAATTTTATTTTTATTTATTTTTATTTTTTTGAGACAGAGTTTTGCTCTGTCACCCAGGCTACAGTACAATGGCACAATCTCAGCTCACTGCAACCTCCGCCTCCTGGGTTCACGCCATTCTCCTGCCTCAGCCTCCTGAGTAGCTGGGATTACAGGCATGCGCCACTACACCGGCTAATTTGGTATTTTTAGTAGAGACGGGGTTTCTCCATGTTGGTCAGGCTGGTCTCGAACTCCCAACCTCAGGTGATCTGCCAGCCTCAGTCAAGCTACTAAAGTTTAAGAAGTTTAACATAAAAATTTATAAAATCATAAAAAGACAGAAAGAGAAATTCTCATTCAAATGTCTTTCAGAAAGGTCAGGCAGGCAATCTATCAATAAAAGCTAACTAACATTTATTAAATGCTTACAATGTGCCAGACACTGTTATTAAGTGTTTTTACACATATGAATTCACTACATGATTCACATTTACCTCAGAGTTACAGAACTATTGTTATGTGCATTTTACAGATGGGAAAACTGAAGCAGAGATGCTAGGTAACTTGCCCAAGATTGCAGAATGTGCAAATGACAGTGCTCTAGCTCGCGTCCACGCTCTGAAATACTGGACTATGTTGCCTTTCAAATTATAATTATCCACTTTGTACATTCTAGTGAAGTTCAAATGTCTCTCAAACACATTCACGAAGACAAGCCTTCACCACAGAACAGCTTATTCTATTTCCTCTTCTGGGTCCCTCTCTCCTTTGGATTTGACTTGGTAAATATTGAGTGGCTAACATGTATACTATACACTTCAAAAACAAGTGCTAAATGTAAATATGGATGGATATTATATAATTGTGAAAAGTACAGTATGAAGAGGAAGAAAATAACCTGACTCTGTCACTCACTTTCCATGTTATATTGGGCAAGCCCTTTAATCCCTTTGTTTTACCATCTTCAAAATACAGGCATTTATACAATATAGGTACTGTTAGGATCAATTAAGATCACATAGGCCAGGTGTGGTGGCTCACGCCTGTAATCTCAGCACTTTGGGAGGCCAAGGCAGGAGGATCACTTGAGCCCAAGATATCAAGACCAGCCTGGCCAACATAATGAGACCAAGTCTCTACAAAAAAATTTTTTTTTAATTAGCCAGGGGTGGTGGTGCATACCTGTGGTCTCAGCTACTTGGAAGACTGAGGTGGGAGATATCAAGGCTGCAGTGAGCGATGACTGCGCCATGATGCTCCAGCCTGGGTGACAAAGCAAGATCCTGTCTCAAAAAAAGGGACCATATATGTGATTCATTATGTTAATGTAAAATGGTATTTTCATAAGAAAAAAAGTGCCAAAGCCTAATAAAGGAAAGGCAAGAACTTCAATGCCAAATTCTATTAATCATTAGCCAAATTAAAAAGGAAAATAGTCTTGACAGGAATACAGAACATTCATTCATTTTAACTTTGACCTTGTGCAATCATACAAAATTAAATATAACACATGGACAAAATTTCTAAAAGAATGATCATGAAGAAGACCCCAGAAAAACTTCTGGGTTTTATATCTCCTCCAGCATTCTGTCAAATTTTAATAAAAATTGGCCTTGGAATTATCTTAGATTTTCTTGGCTGGACGCGGTGGCTCACGTCTATAATCCCAGCACTTTGGCAGGCCAAGGCGGGTGGATCACTTGAGGTGAGGAGACCAGCCTGGCCAACATGGTGAAACTCTGTCTCTGCTAAAAATATAAAAATTAGTCGAGTGTGGTGGCAGGTGCATGTAATCCCAGCTACTCAGGAGGCTGAGGCAGGAGAATCGCTTGAAACCCAGGAGGTGCAGGTTGCAGTGAGCCAGGATTGTGCCACTGCACTCCAGCCTGGGTGACAGAGTGAAACTCTGGCACAGTGGCTCACACCTGTAATCCTACCACTTTGGGAGGCCGAGGCAGGCAGATTGCGTGAGCTCAGGACTTCGAGACCAGCCTGGGCAACATGGTGAAACCCTGTCTCTACTAAAACACAAAAAATTAGCCAGGTGTGGCAGCATATGCCTGTAGTCCCAGCTACTTGGGAGGCTGAGGCAGGAGAATTGCTTCAACCTGTGAGGTAGAGGTTGCAGTGAGCTGAGATCGTGCCACTGCACTCCACCCTGGAGACAGAGGGAGACTCCGTCTCGAAAAAAAAATTATCTTAGATTTTCTTTTGGTTTCATTTTAGAATTCATTTATTTATGGATGTCTCATAATCTTGTAAAAAGACTCTAGAACACAGCAAAGCAAAACTGGACCCATTAAAATGGGTACTACTACTACAGCACAGTCATTTAAACACAACTAGAATATCTAGGAGACAATTTTAGAGCTCTTAGAACATTACAGCTATAACACTAAGTCTAAAGTACAGAGAAGTAACATCTTAATTGTGCTTAAATACTACCAATTAATTAAACAACCTACCTGTGAAGCAAGGTACAACTCACCTGGAAGGAAAGTGAAAGTAAAAGCAGTACCATTTCATTATTGGCTGATGTGCTTTTAAGTTTCAGTATCAGTCAATAATGCCTCGAGAATTATCATTCATAAAAGAAACCTGACTTTTTTTTTTAACAATGGGCAGAGGAAAAAGTCTGCATGCTACTTAAATGTTTTTTCCTGAACTTTGTCAACCCACTGCTGTTAGACTAAGCCTGCAATCATGAAGGTACTAAGTCATGGGTGCTGAAGAGAAACTTGTTACCACTTCCATCAATTAGAGAGAAAAAAAGGAATAAAAATACATCGAGATTACTCAAACAAGAATTCTGGCCTACTACCTGAATTCATGATTTCACTACACTGAAAGAAACAAATTCTGTAACATAACTGAGTTATAGCCAATAAAAATTAAATCACTTCTTCATCCGATTAAATGTCCAAAATATACTAACAGAACCTCTACAATATTTCAAAGTACGCAGCATTTCAAAGCATATAAAGAGCACTTAACATTATAACAGGCAAAAGTCACTGAGAAAGTAAGGCTATTAACTCCAAATAGGCAACTACTACTGAACGATATTTTTAAATTTCTAATAATTGTAAATCACCAGGTCAATCACTTAACCAAAATGTATAATAAAAAATAATATTCAGCTGGGTGTGGTGGATCACGCGTGTAATCCCAGCACTTTGGGAGGCCGAGGCGGGCAGATCACGAGGTCAAGAGATCGAGACCATCCTGGCCAACATGGTGAAACCCCGTCTCTACTAAAAAAAAAAAAAAAAAAATACAAAATTAAAATTAGCTGGGCGTGGTGGCGCATGCCTGTAATCCCAGTTACTCGGGAGGCTGAGGGAAGAGAATCAGTTGAACATGGGAGGTGGAGGCTATGGTGAGCTGACACCATGCCACTGCACTCCAGCCTGGGCAACAGAGCGACACTCCATCTCAAAAAAAAAAAGATATTGGCCAGGCAGAGGCTCATGCCTATAATCCCAGCACCGTGGGAGGCCCAGGCAGGTGGGTGGCTTGAGCTCAGGAGTTTGGGACCATCCTGGGCAACATGGAGAAATCTCGTCTCCACCAAAAATACAAACAATTAGCTAAGTGTGGTGGCACGTGCCTATAGCCCAGCTACTCAGGAGGAGGACTGCTTGAGCCGTGAGGTGGAGGCTGCAGTGAGCACTTCAGCCTGCCACTGCACTCCAGCCTGGGTGACAGAGTGAGAACTTGTCTCAAAAAAAAACCAAAATAAAATAATAAAAGATATTGAATAAAAGGTTTAAAGAAATTTAACTACGTAGGAATCTTAAATATCAGCTAGCTTAGTTTTCTTGCTTTATCGCACTTCAGGGAAACCTTACCGGAAGAACGATTGCCCATTATTTAGTACTATGATAAAGAAAAACCTCAAAATACCTACTGGGTGAGAGGTGTAGTGGCTCACACTTGTAAACCCACAAGTTTGAGAGGCCATGGCAGGAGGACTGCTTGAACCCAGGAGTTCAAGGCCAGCCTGGACAACAGTGTGAGACCATATCTCTATGTTTACAAAAATTCTTTTAAAGGTTGGGGTAGAGGACAGACACAGTGGCTTACGCGTATAATCCTAACACTTTGGGAGGCCAAGGCAGGCGGATCATCTGAGGTCAGGAGTTCGATACCAGCCTGGGCAACATGGCAAAACCCCGTTTCTACTAAAAATACAAAAATTAGCTGGGCGTGGTGGCATGTGCCTGTAGTCCCAGCTACTTGAGAGGCTGAGGTGGGAGAATTGCTCGAACCCAGGAGGCGGAGGTTGCAGCAAGCTGAGATCACACCACTGTATTCCAGCCTGGGCAACACAGTGAAACCCCGTCTCAAAAAACTTATTTATTTGTTAATTAAAGGTGGGGTAGCACCGAGCACAGTGGCTCACACCTATAATCCCAATACTTTGGGAGGCCAAGGCGGGAGGATCACTTGACCCCAGAAGTTTGAGATCAGCCTGAGCAACATAGGGAGCTCTCTCTCTACAAAAAAATTAAAAAATTAACCAGGCATGGTGGCACGGGCCTGTAGTCTCAGCTACTTGAGAGCGTGAGGTAGGAAGATCCCTTAAACCCCAGGAGGTCAAGGAAGGCTACGCTGAGCCATGATCACACGACTGCACTCTAGCCCAGGTAACTGAGTGAGACCCTGCCACAAAAAACAAACCAACAAAAAAAAAAACCACACAGCTACTGGATAATGACTGGGAAGCATAAAATGATCATTTTAGCAGAACACCATAATGTACCCTCGTAGAAGGTAGGAAACCCTCATTAGGCCAAGTAGGGATTGTGCATTAATCCATTCCTCATGTTTTTTTCGCTCAGTCACGTATCTGCATCTTCACTAGAGTGGCTGCTCAAGTTGAAGTGATCCTAAGGCATGAGTGATTTATTAAGCCATATGCCAACTATTTTCTACATGGTGATTAAGATTCACACATCCTCAAATCATTACATCTAAATGGGCAAAGTCTCCCTCGATAAAAAGGTTGTGATGGCTGGGCACAGTGGCTGACGCCTGTAATCCCAGCACTCTGGGAGGCAGCGGCAGGTGGATCACCTGAGGTCAGGAGTTCGAGACCAGCCTGGCCAACATGGCAAAACCCCATCTCTACTAAAAATACAAAAATTAGCTGGGTATAGCGGCGCAGGCCTGTAATCCTAGCTACTTGGGAGGCTGAGGTAGGAGAATTGCTTCAACCCGGGAGGCAAAGGTTGCAGTGAGCCAAGATCGTGACACTGCATTCCAGCCTGGGAGACAGCACAAGACTCCATCTCTAAATAAATAAATAAATAGGCTGTGACAATGCTAAGGTCAGTTTACAGAAGTACACTTCTCTAATAACTATGGATTAATAGTTCTGTATGAAATGGATAAAAGTTTCTAGGAAAAGGCCACAAAGCTGTATTCTTAACAACATCCTTTTCAAATTTTTATCAATGATTTGAATAATAAAATAGAAGAGCTGCTTATCAAAGCTGAATATGACCAGAAGATAAGTACTATTCAGTTTTTATTTTGAGACAGGGTGTCTCTCTGTCGCTCAGGCTAGAGTGCAGTGGTGCGATCATGGCTTACTGCAGTCTCAACTTTCCAGGCTCAAGTGATCCTCCCACCTCAGCCCCCAAGTAGCTGAGACTACAGGCCCGTGCCATCACACCCAGCTAATTTTTCTATTTTTTGTAGCAATGGGGTTTCACCATGTTGCCCAGGCTAGTCTCAAACTCCTGGCTCAAGCGATCCTTCTGCCTCAGCCTCCCAAAGTGCTGACATTACAGGCGTGAGCCACCGCGCCCAGCCAGTACTGTGTATTATTAATATACATGTAATCAATATCCAAAGCTTTCATAAAGCTAAAATAATATACCAAAAGCATCTAAATAAAGTTTAGTAGAGATAAGCAAGTACACATTTAGGCTTTAAAAATTGTATTTCACTAGTTTAAGGTGAAGAAGCGGCTTGTCAGCAGTTCATATGAGAAATGAAGCTTTAGTGCAAATAAGTTTAACAAAAACCAAAAGAACGACAAGGTAGCTATAAAAGCTAAGACAATTTTAGGTCACAGATAGAAAAGAATGCATCCAAAACAAGTACCCTAAGAATAGTGAAGTGTCTGGAAATCACGGAGCAAACTGAAAGAACTGGAGGTATTTAACGTGGAGAAGAGAAAAGGGAAACATCACAGCAGTCTGTGAATATCTGAGATACTGTCATGGGAATAAAAGTGGAGACGTATGTCCTCTACCAGTGTTCCTCAAACCATCTGTGGTAAAGGGCCACCTTTCCATCCCCAACCATTGGACACTTTCGTAAAAATATAGTAGGAATACCATGACCATTGAAAACTCCTATAAACCTTTTTGGGGGTGGGGGGGGCGGGGACGAAGTCTCACTCTTATCCCCCAGGCAGGAGTGCAATGGCGCAATCTCAGCTCACTGCAACCTCTGCCTCCCGGGTTCAAGTGATTCTCCTGCCTCAGCCCCCTACAAGTAGCTGGGATTACAGGGGCCTGCCATCATGCCCAGCTGATTTTTGTGTTTCTAGTAGAGATAGGGTTTCACCATGTTGGCCAGGCAGGTCTAGAACTCCTGACCTCAGGTGACACACCCACCTTGACCTCCCAAAGTGCTGGGATTACAGGTGTGAGCCACCATGCCCAGCCTGAAAATTCCTATAATAATTTCTAAGTGCTCACTCTCACTTTCTGTGTTTCATTCATTGTGAACAGGTAAAAAGTTCATAGATCTCCTACTTCAAGTACCTGTATTCCATCCCTACCAGAAAAAAGAACCAAATCAAAGGGAACCATTTTGTGGCAAGTTAAATTTCCACTTGATGTAACAAAGAATTCCTAGCCCATAAGTGTTACCAACAGTGCAATGGCACAGACAGAACTGAGCTCCTTTGGGAAGTATTCAGAGGAAAAATAATCTTATCTGTTAGATAATCTATAAAATGTTTTCCTACTTCGGAAAGGTGAATGGATTGGATTAAAACATCATAGAATCTCTCCACTCTCCAAGATTCTGAGTCCAATCAAAAGCAAATACACACACATATACCCTCAAAGTAGCCAAGAACGAATCAATCATTAGCATACTATTAGCATACTTACAAATCATCAGTTATGATGTATTAGGTAGAATGTATGAGGAAAGGACTATGAAACTGACAAAGCATGTGGAAATCATAATTAAGAAGCCCTAAGTAAGTGAGAAGTATGAATAAAGCACCACCATAATCCTTTTTAGTCCATTACTGATGGTACAAGTACATTCTCAGGTTGCCTCTTCAAAGTTTAAACCAGTCCTCGCAAATCAAAACACAAAACAAGGATAAGCCTTTTTCTTTTTCCTAAAAAGAACTATTGATAACACCATTGCCATCTTAAATTCTCACCTCTGAGTGACCTTCAGCCACAAAGATTTAACCACACAGTCTCTACCTTGACCCTGCCCTAACTGTACTACTGGCATACACTATTCCTGTTCAATCTTCTGGTTAAGTCAATCATCTTCTAGCGGTAACTACTTAAACCACTCCTCCCCTACCACAGACTTATGAAACTAGAAAAGGATATTCTCCTATACAAATTTCTGATCAACAGTAATTTCAGATTCTCAACCATGCAATATAGTTGTAGAAATATTAAAATAGTTTAATACTAAGCCACATGCTATGGCTATTACCTTCTTTCTACACCCCCTCAGCCTCCCTCCAAATCCATCCTCCACAGAAACTGATCTAATGCCCAGCAACTCCATCAACTTCTAGCTTCTTGTTGCTCTTCAGGTACAAATACTACACACTAGTCTACAATACCTTTTAACAATCAAAATTGGCCCCAAAGTCAGGTCTTTTCACCAATTACCACAGGCACAGTACGTTCCTCATTTAGAATTTTAAATGAATGCCCCCAGGAAGAAGACTCCTACAAATGAGTTTTGAAGTTGCATTTAAGAAATTTTTTCACAGCTACTCGGGAGGTTGAGGCAGGAGAATGGCGGGAACCCGGGAGGCGGAGCTTGCAGTGAGCCGAGATCGCGCCACTGCACTCCAGCCTGGGTGACAGAGCCAGACTCCGTCTTAAAAAAAAAAAAAGAAAAGAAATTTTTTCGGCTGGGCGCGGTGGCTCAAGCCTGTAGTCCCAGCACTTTGGGAGGCCGAGGCGGGTGGATCACGAGGTCAGGAGATCGAGACCATCCTGGCTAATACCGTGAAACCCCATCTCTACTAAAAGATACAAAAAACTAGCCGGGCGTAGTGGAGGGCACCTGTAGTCACAGCTACTCAGGAGGCTGAGGCAGGAGAATGGCCGTGAACCCGCGGGGCGGAGCTTGCAGTAAGCTGAGATCGCGCCACTGCACTCCAGCCTGGGGCACAGAGCAAGACTCCGTTTCAAAAAAAAAGAAATTTTTTCACAGCTTATTTTGTGCATTATTTCCCAAAACTCTAATCTGAAATACCACTGGTAATTAATGACTCATTTTCTTAAGAAGAGCAACAGTGACGTACATAACTTAAAATACAAAACAATGAAAGCAAATCTGTTATAGAGAGAACACTAAAGCACACAGAAAATTATTAGCAGGTAAGTTTAAGTGACAGAAAAGGAAAATTTACCACTCAATTATTAAGTAGTGTTTAAAATCACAGGAAGAATACACATTCACAAGGTGAAAATCACCATCTACTTGGCAGATTTTTTTTTTTAAATCAGAAACAAAATCTATTGTAGACTCACATTAAAACACGAATACTCAGACTGTTCTACTTTGAAATTTTCCTGGAATGTTAAGAAATCACCTGTAAGGAGCCCTTTTCCATAAGTTCTTTCAGTGGCATGAAGACTTTAAACATTTTTAAGTATGAGCTCCAAAAATAAATTCTCAACTCTGAGAAACATTTGAAAATCACCTGTTTTGTCTCTCAGTATTCTGGAGCTCCCTGTGGTCCCTTTTCAGGTGTTTGGTCAAAGACGTAAAGTACTCTTTTAAAAGATTCTGGAAAGGCTGTTGTTTCTCTGGACTAATTATCTCACTAGGAGGAAAACTCAAATTAAACTTCTCTGCAGCACTCTTTACTTTCCTTGGTACAAGTCCAGCAATATCATCTCCACAATGTCGACAGAAACTAATCACTACAGAGACATGAGTGTGGGACTCCCGATCAGCATTAATAATATTTTTTAGCTGTTCATAGATTAAGGAAAGACCTTCCTTGTCAGTGAAAATCCCAACTATTGTCAATTCTGCAATAAAACGCAAATCAGTTCTTAACTTGGTAATGTTAGGTGTTTTCTCCTCTTTCCTTGCTTCAAAATGTTTTTTCCAGACCTGAAGAAGAGATGGGGCAAAGTCAGCATAACGCTGGTGAAAGAGAGAGCAGAGGTGCACAGCACAGTTCACATCAGAGATTTTCAGTTTTGCTTCCACAATAGAAGCTACAGCTTCTGCAATGTATTTGCTTAAGTTTAGGCCATTAAAATCATGGGACAAGGAGTCTCTCTGCTGTTCCGTAATAGTTTTTAGTTTCTTGACAAAAGCAGTATTTTTCTTCAAACTTGAGTCAAGGCGGCTAAAGAAGTTTTCCTCTGGTCGGTTGTCCGGAGCATTTTGGTTTTTGCTACGAAGTTCCTTTCTTAAATGATGTCGTTCCCAAGCTTCCTGATGAAGCTGAACGGATTCTTCTTTTTCTCTATATAAAAACAAATAAATACATAAAATACTCTCTATATTTTGAAGCATTATACACAAATCCCCTAAGAGTAAAAAGCCAGTGAAAAAAATTATCTAAGTATAAAAATTTACAAGATTCAAAAGGCCTTTCACTACTTTTAAAGACATTTTACTGGCCGGGCGTGGTGGCTCATGCCTGTAATCCCAGCACTTTGGGAGACCAAAGCAAACAGATCACCTGAGGTCAGGAGTTCATGGCCAGCCTGACCAATATGGCGAAACCCCATCTCTACTAAAAATACAAAAATTAGCTGGGCGTGATGGCACACACCTGTAGTCCCAGCTACTCAGGAGGCTGAGACACAACACTTAAACCCAGGAGGCAGAGGATGCAGTGAGCCAAGAACGTGCCACTGCACTCTAGCCTGGGCGACAGAGCAAGACTCCGTCTCAAAATAAATAAATAAATAAAGACATTTTACTAATGACTTACACTAACAAGTATTATCTTAATGAGAAGCCCAGTACTATAGGTTGATAACAAATGTCATAGAGCGGAGGATACTGACTAGATTAAAATTAAAAATCATTCTGCCAACCAGCAAGTTAACTAGGTAAGACATATAATGCTACTATGAAAAATACAGTACGTTTGGGAAGGATATAAAATGTGAAACAAATAAAAGCAACGGGCAAAGAGAAAAGAAAATATCCACAAAGAATTCTTTAAAGAACTAGCACTACAAGGCCAGGTATGGTGACTCTGGGAGGCAGCACTTTGGGAGGCAGGTGGATCACCTGAGGTCAGGAGTTTGAGAACAGCTTGGCCAACATGGTGAAACCCCGTCTCTACCAAAAATACAAAAATCAGCTGGGCATGGTGGTGGGCGCCTGTAATCCCAGCTACTTGGGAGGCTGAGGCAGGAGAATTGCTTGAACCTGGGAGTCGGAAGCTGACGCTGCAGTAAGCCAAGATTGCGCAACTGCACTCCAACCTGGGCAACAGAGCGAGACTCTGTCTCAAAAAAAAAAAAAAAAAAAGAATTAGTACTATAAAAGTACGCATTAAAAATGTTTTGAGGCCGGGTGGTGGCTTCACGCCTGTAATCCCAGCACTCTGGGAGGCCGAGGCAGGCAGATCACAAGGTCAGGAGATCGACACATCCTGGCTAACATGGTGAAACCCCATCTCTACTAAAAACAACAAAAAATTAGCAGGGCATGGTGGCACGCGCCTGTAGTCCCAGCTACTCGGGAGGCTGAGGCAGAAGAATCACTTGAACTCAGGAGGCAGAGGTTGCTATGAGCCAAGATCATGCCACTGCACTCCAGCCTGTGCAACAGAGCGAGACTCTATTTCAAAAAAAAAAAAAAAAAAGTTTTGAAATGTTAGATATTGTTTTTCCATACTCAGCACATTAGCCAAACCTTTAACAAAGTACCTTGCCAGGTTTGGACTCTTAAAAATTCAAGCGATTTAGAAAATTTGGAAAGGAACCGGAAGACAACTATCAAAAAAAAAAAAAAAAGTTTCTTGAGACGGAGTCTCGCTCTGTCGCTCAGGCTGGAGTGTAGTGGCCGGATCTCGGCTCACTGCAAGCTCCGTGTCCCAGGTTTACGCCATTCTCCTGCCTCAGCCTCCCGAGTAGCTGGGATTACAGGCGCCCACCACCTCGCCTGGCTAGTTTTTTTTTTTTTTAGTAGAGATGGGGTTTCACCGGGTTAGCCAGGATGGTCTCGATCTCCTGACCTCGTGATCCGCCCGTCTGGGCCTCCCAAAGTGCTGGGATTACAGGCTTGAGCCACTGCGCCCGGCCCAAATAAGAAACTTTTAATAAAAACCTAGTAGACTCAGTTTATGCCAAAAAAATAACTAAAAACAAATATACCCATTTTTCCTCTAAAAAGACAGAACAATTTAAATTGCAGAAGTAATAAAATAGGCAAGAGTGAGGGGTGACAAACAATGTGATTTTGAAATTTATTGACGTTTTTGAGATAACAAAATATGTAACTTAAATCTCCACTTTGGGAAGCTGAGGTGGGAGGAGCCCAGGAGTTAAGACCAGACTGGGCAACAGAGTGAGACCCAATCTCTACAAAAAATTTTAAAAATTAGCTAGACGTGGTGGCACATGCCTGTAGTCCCAGTTACTTGGGAGGCTGAGACGGGAGGATCGCTTGAGCCCAGGAGGTTGAAGCTGCAGTGAGACATGATCACACCACAGCTCTCCAGCCTGGGTGACAGAGGGAGGCCCTGTCTCAAAAAATTATACACATATCTATAAATCTCTAAAAAAGTAGATTTTCATCTTTCTGAGATAATCACCCTTGAGTTACAAGATAATTATTTGATTTTTCCACTAAAAACTACAATATATTAACAGAAAAGTGGCCTCTACCACTGATAACATGGACAGCTGAGTATCTCTTTGAAGTCTCCCAGCAACACACAAATACAAAATGAGCAGTGAAAGTACATTTTAAGAAAGTATGTACAAGGCCGGGTGCGGTGGGTCACGCCTGTAATCCCCAGCACTTTGGGAAGCCACGACGGGTGGATCACCTGAGGTCAGGAGTTTGAGATCAGCACGACCAACATGGAGAAACCCTGTCTCTACTAAAAATATAAAAATTAGGCCGGGCGCGGTGGCTCAAGCCTGTAATCCCAGCACTTTGGGAGGCCGAGACGGGCGGATCACGAGGTCAGGAGATCGAGACCATCCTGGCTAACACGGTGAAACCCCGTCTCTACTAAAAATGCAAAAAAACTAGCCGGGCGAGGTGGCGGCGCCTGTAGTCCCAGCTACTCGGGAGGCTGAGGCAGCAGAATGGCGTAAACCCGGGAGGCGGAGCTTGCAGTGAGCTGAGATCTGGCCACTGCACTCCAGCCCGGGCGACAGAGCAAGACTCCGTCAAAAAAAAAAAAAAAAAATTAGCTGGGCGTGGTGGCGCATGCCTGTAATCACAGCTACTCGGGAGGCTGAGGCAGGAGAATGGCTTCAACCCGGGAGGCGGAGGTTGTGGTGAGCCGAGATCGTGCCATTGCATTCCAGCCTGGGCAACAAGAGCGAAACTCTCTCAAAAAAAAAAAAAAAAAGGAAAGAAAGAAAAAAAAGAAAGTATGGATATACATTACATAACTCAATTTTCAGCTGCACTGAAAACACTTTAAGATACATAATGAAGTTTTTATGGGTAAATGCTATAATGCTTTAAAATATTCCAGGGGGAGAAAGTGGGTAATTATTGATGCTAGGTAGATGGGGGATTAGTTCACTATACTATCGTATTTTTGCATATATCTGAAATTTCCCCAGGAGCTCAGGAGTTCAAGACCAGCCTGGGCAACACAGCAAAACTCCGTCTCTACAAAAAATACAAAAATTAACCAAGCGTAGTGGTATGCATCTGTAGTCCCAGCTACTCAGGAGGCTGAGGTGGGAGGATCGCTTGAGCCCAGGAGGCAGAGATTGCAGTGAGCTGAGACCAGGCCACTGCATTCCAGCCTGGGCGACAGAGCAAATCCTGTCTCAAAAAAAAAAAAAAAAAAAGAATCTCTCAAGAATCATGGTTCTGAATATTCCAAAACTAGGCACTACTATAGTCTTGCAGACCTAAGGCTTCTCTTCCTTATTAAAAGTAGAGGTCCTGGCCAGAGCTGGTGGCAGGAGCCTGTAATGACAGAGACTCAGGAGGCTGAGGCAGGAGGAATCACTTGAGCCCAAGAGTTGGAGTCTGCAGTACATTATGATGGAATCTGAGAACAGTCACTGCACTCCAGCCTAGGTAACAACACAGCAATGCCCCCATCACCCCCACAAAAAAGGGAAGAAAGCAGAAGTTCTAAAGAACAACTCTGAGAAGAAAGGTGGCTGTTCTAGACGTCTATACAAAAGTGTGCTTGCAAAAAGCTTTTTAAATTATATATTTGGCCACGCACAGTGGTGTACATCTGTAGTTCCAGCTACAAGGGAGGCTGTAGAGGGAGGATCGCTTGAGCTCAGCAATTACAGACTTAGACAGAATAGCAAGACATCATTTCCAAAAAACGATTTTTTTTTTTTTTTTTTTTTTTTTTTTTTGAGGCGGAGTCTCGCTCTGTCGCCCGGACTGTAGTGCGGTGGCCAGATCTCAGCTCACTGCAAGCTCCGCCTCCCGGGTTTACGCCATTCTCCTGCCTCAGCCTCCCGAGTAGCTGGGACTACAGGCGCCCGCCACCTCGCCCGGCTAGTTTTTGTATTTTTAGTAGAGACGGGGTTTCACCGTGTTAGCCAGGATGGTCTCGATCTCCTGACCTCGTGATTCGCCCGTCTCGGCCTCCCAAAGTGCTGGGATTACAGGCTTGAGCCACCGCGCCCGGCCTACAAAAAACGATTTTTTTAGGCCAGACATGGTGGCTCATACCTATAATCCCAAAACTTTGGGAGGCTGAGGCAGGAGGACTTCTTGAGTCCAAGAGTTCGAGACCAGCCTGGGCAACACGGTGAAACTCTATCTACAAAAAGTACAAAAATACCCAGGTGTGGTAGCATGTACCTGTAGTCCCCACTATCAAGGAGGATGTGGTGGGAGAATGGCTTAAGCTTGGGAGGTCAAGGCTGCAGTGAGCTGCCGTCACACCACTACAATCCAGCCTGGCTGGAGTTTGTTGAGCTCTTATTATGTTATCAGGCACTGTAAAAATACATTAGCAAATATCCTTAAGACAGTACCAATGAAGTTAAATTCTACGAGCCTCATTTTAGAGATCCATAAAATGAAGCTTAAAAAGGTAAGTTGCCCTCTTAAATTAAAAAAAAAATTTTTTAATTAAAAAGTAAGTAAGTTAGGCCGGGCGCAGTGGCTCAAGCCTGTAATCCCAGCACTTTGGGAGGCTGAGACGGGCGGATCATGAGGTCAGGAGATCGAGACCATCCTGGCTAACACGGTGAAACCCCGTCTCTACTAAAAAATACAAAAAACTAGCCGGGCGATGAGGCGGGCGCCTGTAGTCCCAGCTACTCGGGAGGCTGAGGCAGGAGAATGGCGGGAACCCGGGAGGCGGAGTTTGCAGTGAGCTGAGATCCGGCCACTGCACTCCAGCCTGTGCGGCAGAGCAAGACTCCGTTTCAAAAAAAAAAAAAAAAAAAAAAAAAAGTAAATAAGTTATATATTATTCTTTCCCTTATTTTTCTTCATATAGACAGGGTCTCACTATATTGCCCAGGCTAGTCTTGAACTCCTGGGCTCAACCAATCCTCCTGCCTCAGCCTCCCAAAGTACTGGGTTTACAGGCGTGAACCACCATGCCTGGCCTAATAAGTTTTATATTTAGAGAAGAGTTTATGCTATTCAACAAAGTTATTGCTGATGCATCTCTGGTGTTTTTCCTCTAAGAACTACATTTTTCACTAGTTTATTATTTACTTGCACAGATTTACAAGGTTAAAAATAGATTTAAATAAAGGTAAGAATGGAAGGCATTGTGGAATCGTGCTTAATGAATAGTCAAGTTTCAAAGTCAGGCCAACCTAGCTTTAAATCCCAACAGCTCTACTATTTGCTGTGACCTTAAGCAACTTACCCTCCTTAAACTTCATTTTATTAATCTGCAAAATGAGGATCATAAAACTTACTTCACTGGGAGTGTCCTAAGGATAGATGCTAATATATCTGTACAAGGCCTGATACATAAGAACTCAAGAAACAGCAGCCAACTGAAGGTTTTCAATTTTTTAAAAAAATGGAGTATTATCATACCATGAAAAAAAGTTTTTGTTTTATTTATTTTATTATTATTTTTTGAGATGCAGTCTCGCTCTGTCGCCCCAGCAGGAATGCAGTGGCACAAACTTGGCTCACTGCACCCTCCACCTCCTAGGTTCAGGCGATTCTTCTGCCTCAGCCTCCCGAGTAAATGGACTACAAGAGCACGCCACCATGCCTAATTTTGTATGAAAAAAAGTCTTTAAAAAATAAACAGCTGGGCGTGGTGGCTCACACCTGTAATCCCAGGACTCTGGGAGGCTGAGACGGGTGGAACACCTGAGGTCAGGAGTTCAAGACCAGCCTGGCCACCATGGTGAAACCCCATCTCTACAAAAATACAAAAATTAGCCGGGCATGATGGCAGGTGCCTGTAATCCCAGCTACTCGGGAGGCTGAGGCAGGAGAATCACTTGAACCCAGGAGGCAGAGGTTGCAGTGAGCCGAGATCGCGCCATTGCACTCCAGTCTGGGCGACTACGCAAAATTTCACCTCAAAATAAATAAATAGATAATAAATAAATAATAAATAAATAAAATTTAAAATAAAACACAGGGCCGGGCGCGGTGGCTCAAGCCTGTAATCCCTGCACTTTGGGAGGCCGAGGCAGGCGGATCACGAGGTCAGGAGATCGAAACCATCCTGGCTAACACGGTGAAACCCCGTCTCTACTAAAAATACAAAAAAACTAGCCGGGCGAGGTGGCGGCGTCTGTAGTCCCAGCTACTCCGGAGGCTGAGGCAGGAGAATGGCGTGAACCCGGGAGGCGGAGCTTGCAGTGAGCTGAGATCCGGCCACTGCACTCCAGCCCGGGCGACAGAGCAAGACTCCGCCTTCAAAAAATTAAATAAATAAAATAAATAAAATAAAATAAAATAGAACAAAACAAAACACAGATTACCCAAGACTTTGAATAGTACTCATTAAAGATTGTTACTATTATTTAATTTGAATAATTAACACACCTTAAGCATACCTCTAGTCAGTGAAACTAACAGAACAAGTAAATTAAGATACTCCCAATTCTTAAAGAGCTGCACCCAGGACGCTGTATTTCAAATAATGTTTTTTCCCCAAAATATTCCAATCTTCCCATTCCCTCACATCAATAAATACAATCAACCGCCTTACTTCATCTGAGCAGCTGCTTCTTCTTCTTCCTGACGTTTGGCCTGCTCCTCTTGCTTCTTTCTCTCTTCCTCTTGATGTTTCTTTTTTTCTTCCTCTTCTTTTTTCTTTGATTCTTCCTCTGCCTTCACCTTTTCTTCGTCTTTTTTCTTGCGTTCCTTGTCTTCCTTTTTTCTCTTATCATCTTCCAGTCTCTTCTTCTTGTCTTCAGGGGCCTTGCTGACCTCCTTCTTGGCAGTGAGCTTGGTATCGTCTTTTGGCCTCTCCTTGCTGCTCACTGGCCGCCTTTCACTGCAGTCTTTTTCCTTGTTATTTGGTAAAGAGTCTTTTTCTTCCATACTTGCTGGCTTTTTACGCTCAGCTGGCATTATGTGACCCAGGACAATCTGTAAGAGGGAAACGATGTCAGTACCGTAGATGCAGTGACTTTTTTAAATGATATGACACTATTTTTTAAACAGAACATATTAATACAACTTGGCAATTGTAAAAGAGTAAACGCGGGCATGTAAAATGAATACTATTTCTGTAACAAAATAAGTTATTGGTCACATTCCTCATCCTATCATTATTAGTTATGCCCATGTCTAACTACTTGTTTTTCACTTTTTATAAGGAAAAATCCAAGCCCAAACAAAAGTAGAGAGCATAACATAAGGAACCTCAACGTACCCATCACTCAGATTCAGCCACTATCAACTCCAAAACAATATGTCATTGCATTGTACATACTTCAGAATATATCTGTGAACATTTTGAGTCAGCTTTAACCCTAGCATTTGACAACCATGAAAGACGGTGGTTCACTATTTCATATAATATTCAATCTCAGTATTTCAGCTGAGAACGGAAACAAAAACAAGCCTTTGCCTCCTATATGTCAACAGACAAAACAGAACAGCGGACTCACAAATCTCACTTCATTGCTCTAACCTTATCACCAACCTTTCAGATACAAAAACTGTTAACTATCTCAAATTAAACTAGACTTTTAACTTCTTCATCTATATTAGTCAAAGTTAATTTATAAATAAACATGAACATAAAATCCGTATGTTCCGTGCTATATCTGCCAATACAGAGTAGTTATTAGGCCAGGGTTTCTGAAGTTCAGCACCACTGACAGTGGGCAAAATACTTCTTTGGTTTTAGAGGGAAGGGGCCACCATGTGCTCCGTAGGAGGTTTAGCAGTGTCCCTGCCTGCTATGCGGTGCATACAAGTAGCTCCTCCCTCATTTTGACGACCAAATATAACTCCAGACATTGCTAAATATCCTTTGGAGACAAAATTATCACCCCAAAACTGCTGCACTAGTCATATGTGGTTACTTAAATGTAAATTAATCAAAATTAAATAAAACGTGAAATTCAGTTCTTCAGCCAGTATCTGTATTTCAAGTGCTCAATTCCACATGTAGCTAATGGCTTCCATACATAGCCGGACAGATACAGAACATTTCCACAGGAAGCTCTATTGGATAGCATTGGCCTATAGTACAGGCTTACAATTAACTGAAAGTAACTGTGGAACAAAAAACTGTACTTTTCAGGAAAATTCTGAATTTTTCTTTTCTAAAAATGTATTTCTCTACTCAGAACTAGTTGTCTAATTTCTTTTAGGCACAGTGTTTCGCATTTTAACTCCTAAATTATCTAAGAGCTGTATATAAGAAAATCAAAATGCATTCAGGCACAGTGGCTCATGCCTATAATCTCAGCACTTTGGGAGGCCGAGGTGGGCAGATCACCTGAGGTCTAGAGTTCGAGACCAGCCTGACTAACATGGAGAAACCACGTCTCTACTAAAAATACAAAAGTAGACAGGTATGGTGGCGCATGCCTGTAATCCCAGCTACTCGGGAGGCTGAAGCAGGAGAATCGCTTGAACCTGGGAGGCGGAGGTTGTAGTGAGCTGAGATCCCGCCATTGCACTTCAGCCTGGGCAACAAGAGCAAAACTCCGTCTCAAGAAAAAAAAAGAAAATCAAAATTCTATTTTAGAAGTAGAAAATTACCTAAATTTATTAATTTTTTGGTTTCTTTTTGAGACAGGGTCTCACTTTGTCACCCAAGCTGGAGAGCGGCGGCATGATCACAGCTCACTAAAGTCTCGACCTCCTGGGCTCAAGTGACCCACCTGCCTCAGCCCCCCAAGTAGCTGGGCCAGCAGGTGCTCAACACCACATCCAGATAATTGCAGTTTTAGTAGAGATGGGATTTCCCCATGTTGACCAGGCTGGTCTCAAACTCCTGAGTTTAAGTGACCCGCCCACCTGCACCTCCCAAAGTGCTGGCATCACAGGCATGAGCCATCGTATTTTTGAGCTTCAGTGTTTGTTTTTTCTTTTTTCTTTTTTTTTGAGTCTCACTCTGTTGCCCAGGCTGGAGCGCAGTGGCACGATCTCAGCTCACTGCAACCTCCACCTCCCGGGTTTAAGCGATGCTCCCACCTCAGCCTCCCAAGTAGCTGAGATTATAAGCGTGTGCCACCACACTCAGCTAATTTTTGTATTTTTAGTAAAGACAGGTTTCACTATATTGCCCAGGCTGCTTGAATTATTGACCTCAAGTGATCCATCTGCCTTGGCCTCCCAAAGTGCTGGGATTACAAGCATGAGCCTCAGCGCCTGGCCACCCCTTAGTTGTTTTTTTTTTTTTTTTTTATTAAAAGCAATAGTATTCTTAAATATTTTCAAGTATAGGTTTTAAATTACAGCACTTAAAACTAGGTTACCAAAAAAAGCATTTGCAATATTGACATTTTTTAAATACAAAAATACTTTACTTCAGTACTCTAATAAAATGTTAATACCACAGAAAGCAACCTAGGCCAACCTAGGCTTTAATTTTTGCAGGTACATGCCACAGCCTATACCTTCTCATAGCTACCTTTTCCTTCTATTTTTTCTTTTACTCCCTCATTGCTCTCCACTCCCTTGTTCTATGCATTTATTTTGATAGTGACACCTAAAAGCTTTAGCTAACCCCACTGGTAAAACTCAGAACAAAAAAGCCGTTGGTCCTATTTTTAAAATTGTCATTAGGGGCTGGGCGCAGTGGTTCACGCCTGTAATCCCAGCAATTCGGGACGCCAAGGTGGCCGGATCACCTGAAGTCAGGAGTTCGAGACCAGCCTGGCCAACATGGCGAAACCCCATCTCTAATGAAAATACAAAAATTAGCTGGGCGTGGTAGCAGGCACCTGTAATCCCAGCTACTGGGGAGACTGAGGGAGAACTGCTTGAACCCAGAGAGCAGAGGTTGCAGTGAGCTGAGATCGTGCCACTGCACTCCAGCATGGGCGACAGAGTGAGACTCCATCTCACACACACACACACACACACACACACACACACACACAGATTACCTTTAATATATGAAAAAGCAGGTTGGGCACTGTGGCTCATTCCTGTAATCTGAGCACTTTGGGAGGCCAAGGCAGGAGGATCACTTGAGGTCAGGAGTTCAAGACCAGCCTGGCCAACATGGTGAAGTCCGTCTCTACTAAATATACAAAAATTAACCAGGCATGGTGGAGGGCGCCTGTAACCCCAGCTACTTGGGAAGCTGAAGCAAGAGAATCACTTGAACCTGGGAGGCAGAGGCTGCAGTGAGCCAGGATAGTGCCACTGCATTTCAGCCTGGGCAACAGACAGAGACTCTGTCTCAAAAAAAAAAAAAAAAAAGCAACAACAACAAAAATGAAAAAGCGGAAAAGCATTCTTTCTATGCCAAGACAGCATTAGCGTTTGTATCATCCATTTTTTAATTTAAAAACTCTTTTAATAAAATAGAGACAAGGTCTCAGTATGTTGCCCTGGCTGGTCTCACACTTCTGGGCTCAAGGGATTCTTCCACCTCTGCCTTCCAAAGTGCGAGGATTACAGATATGAGGCACCACACCCGGCCAGCATTTATATTATCTATAAGTGTAGTTATTGATTCTTCTACAGTTTCAATTAAATATCCAACTTTAATGTGAAAATATCATGCCCTTAAACCAAACAAACTTTCAAAGAGACTATAATACTAATACTTACTACTCATGGTACCATACTAAACATTTTTTTTTTTTTTTTTTTTTTTTTTTTTTTTTTTTTTTTGAGGCAGAGTCTCACTCTGTCGCCGGGGCTGGAGTGCAGTGGCCGGATCTCAGCTCACTGCAACCTCCGCCTCCCGGGTTTACGCCATTCTCCTGCCTCAGCCTCCCGAGTAGCTGGGACCACAGGCGCCCGCCACTTCGCCCGGCTAGTTTTTGTATTTTTAGTAGAGACGGGGTTTCACCGTGTTAGCCAGGATGGTCTCGATCTCCTGACCTCGTGATCCACCCGTCTCGGCCTCCCAAAGTGCTGGGATTACAGGCTTGAGCCACCGCGCCCGGCCATACTAAACATTTTATATACATTATCTCATTTAATACTAAAATCCTTATGAGGTAGGTATTATTTTCGCTATTTTATAAATGAGTAAACTGAGACTTGACCAAGTAACTTGACCAAGGCCTGCACAGCTGGGGACAGAATGGGAATCTGAACCCATTCTCTGAACCAAAGAATCCTAAGAGTACCAAATTGCGAGATGGAAGACTTGTTTGTAAAAACTGACTATAGCAAACCATAGAACTATGAATCTCAAGAGTAGAAAGAATCCTTCATAGTGGTTAAGCAGTTCTTACACAATGTTTTTAACTTTTAGCAGACTCTGGCTGAAACATATGGGGACAACTTAATATCTAAAGTAATAACATGATCTTATTGAGGGATATTAATCATTAAGTGAAAAAAGTTTATATAGATTTCACATTTTCTGATGTGATACATCAACAAGTAACATTTCAGGACCACAGGAAACTACAAACAATGGCATCAGAACTTACAATTCATGTCTCTCTCTCTCTTTTTTTTTTTTTTTGAGATGGAGTCTCACTCTGTTGCCAGGCTGGAGTGCAGTGGTGCGATTTCGGCTCACCGCAACCTCTACCACCCAGGTTCAAGCCATTCTCCTGCCTCAGCCTCCCGAGTAGCCGGGATTACAGGCGCGCATCACCATGTCCGGCTAATTTTGTATTTTTAGTAGAGAAGGGGTTTCTCCATGTTGGTCAGGCTGGTCTCAAACTCCTGACCTCAGGTGATCCACCCGCCTTGGTATCCCAAAGTTCTGGGATTATAAGCATGAGTCACCATGGCTGGTCTCATGTCTCACTTCTAAAGATAAAATAAAATCTTAAATTCTTCAAAGAAAAGATTAAGAAATTCATGTAGTATTTGACAAATTCACAAAGATCATCATTTATTAGTTCAACAAAGTCCCAAACTTTTATGACTCTTTAATAAGATTTATTTGTTAATTAAATTGTAAATACTTACTACATAAAATAAAGCTACAGTAGGCGTTCAAGAATTAGACTCCAGGCCAGGCATAGTGGCTCATGCCTGTAATCCCAGCACTTTGGGAGGCTGAGGCAGGCAGATCACCAGGTCAAGCAATCGAGACCATCCTGGCCAACAACATGGTGAAAGCCTGTCTCTACTAAAAATACCAAAATTAACTGGGTGTGGTGGCACACGCCTGTAGTTCCAGCTACTCAGGAGGCTGAGGCAGGAGAATCACTTGAACCCAGGAGGTGGAGGTTGCAGTGAGCCGAGATGGCGCCACTGGACTCCAGCCTGGCAACAGAGCGAGACTCCGTCTCAAGAAAAAAAAAAAAAAGGAATAGACTCTACCCTAGAGCATAATAAAACAGATTCTCCATAAAACCCTTAAGTCCTGAGACTGGTATCTTCTTTCCATCACTTCAACCTTACATTACAAGCATACACCCAAAGTATACTTAGAACTAAATTTCCGTAAACAAAAAAAAAAGACAAAAATCTAAAAGTTCATGAAGAGGCAGCAATGCAACTTGTGAAAACAACATACATGGCCTTGGAAGTCGATAGATTTTAAACCTGCATCCCAACTCTGCAGGCTGATGGCTACAGAAATCAGGCAACAACTTCTCTGAGTCCACTTATTTATCAATAAGGATATACTGCTATCTATCTTGTAAAGTTCTTAAAATTCTAGCATAGTAACTAGCATGAGGGAGGCATTAATAAATGTTCTCTCACAAAGAACACTGAGAAGTTCAGCATACAATGAAAGATTTGTAAAGTCAGATAAAGACTATTAGATTTTATCTACTTCTATCCTCAATTTTTACATTCCAAGGACAGCAGCAGAGTCACCTACCCAAGACTACACAGCTAGTTTCCATGGCTGGATCAACACTCACTACCCAGTGCTCTTTTTCACTACCTACACTAAAACGAATAAAATATACAAACACCATGATTCACCTCAAAACACGTTTATGTCGACTTAAAAAACTGAGCACTAAGTGATATTTAATAAAATGCTAAAATTCTTATTTCAATAACTTCAAGCTTTAACAGCCAAACTTTTCATCTCAAGTGTTTCCAAAAGTTTTTCTAGTCCAAACTACAATTTTAAAAAGGTTCTTTCTCAAGATAGTAATGAGAAAAAGTCGTGATCTTTTCACTGGAATCCGATTAGCTGTTACAAATTAGTTTGCGGAATACAATTTATATTCAGACTACCCTTAAAAGGAAACCATGCTTTAAAACCACCTTCCTAGCTCCCAAAATAGTGTCCTGTCACTTGAACTGTATATTTTATTTGGTATTCTAAATATATTCTGAACTCCCAAAAGAAAGTAAAACTAATTTACTAGTAAAAGTACCAGTGGAGTGTAATGGTGGGAAGAGGGCACAAAAGGGGGTGTTTCCTTTTTAAAGACATTCCCTTGCGAAGTACCATATGGGTTATGTATGAAATCCCAATCAGAGTGCTCCGAAAATACTCCAGAGTGAGAGAATGCTGTTTCACCTTTCAATTCTTAGTCAAAATGTTGTAAGGACAGAACAGCACAGGAACACTCTCTCTCAGTTTCTGACTTTATTTTTTAAAGAACATCCTTAGTATAAAGGACGTGTTACGAATTGTTAGAAATTGTCCCAGCTCACAAATGAGGACTGACGATGTTAAGGAACACCTAAGAACTATGGAAATGAGATAAAGCGTCAGCGAGCGTTTCACTTTGATCTGATGCATCACTTCGTGTCGTGTAAGTCCTCCAAGAAGAGCAAGAGAACTGAAGGTCCGATCACCCCAGAGTGGACCCAGCTGGCTCTGCTCTGCCAACCTGGGGACCAAATATCCCGTGGTCACTTTCTTAGTCCAACAGTCCTAGCAAGAAGAGAGTGCCTGGAGCCTTGAAGGGGTGAAGGCGAAGTGAACAATCAACCAGCCTATGTGATTAAAAGGAAGTCAACCAAACAGCCCATGCCCACCATCCCCAGATACACCCCAAGCCCCTCCACCTACACACACCTCTCCTACAAACCCCTGCTCTGGTGGTGTGGCAAGGTCTACACCCACCACACCACTTCCCCGCCACAACTCCCCTTCCCACAGGTATCCACGGTCACCTTCGCGGACCATCGCTGCCCCAACCCCAACTTCTCGCCCCACACTCCCTCGCCACAGAAGCCTCCCCGGCCGGTCTCCCCACTCCGCAGCCTCCCACACACGCGCCCTCCCCACTTCCTCGCCCTCGCTTCCCTCCCGACTCTCGAGGAGCTCCCCCGACCTCCCCTCGCTCTCCTCCACGCCCCCGAACACCTTCGCCCCTCCACCGCGGGCTCCCCGCCTCCAGCCCCGAGGCCCGGCCCAGGCATGTGGGGCAGGCACCTCCTCCACCGACCCCCATGCCCGGCCCGGCCCGGGGGCTCCCGTGTTGATGGGAGCCTCGGAGAGAGGGGGTCTGAGGAGAACGACGCCGGACCCGCGGTCCCTCCACTGCTCGCCGACCCCGGAGAGCTGGAGTGCGGAGTCGCCTCTGGGGTCCCCCAGGGAGTAGGACTCTAGGCCAGTGCCCCCCAGCCCCGTTTCTTCCCGATCGTTGGAGCGGAGGGAAAGGAGGATCCCCGGGACTCACCTCGAGCCTGTTGTCAACATTAGCCCCGGGTTTCCCAGCACCAACTCCAGCGCTCGGGCTCTCCCCTCCCCTCCCCCCACCTATCTCGCAGCCGAGGGCCCGCCTTCCCTTAGCTCCCCCTCCTCCCTCCGCCCGCCGGCCCTCCCGCCCGCCACTCACCAGCGCGGCCGGGCTGAGAGTGGGGGCGGGGCGGAAGGAGGCGAGAGGGAAAAGGCCGTCCGCGCCACTGCCCGATTAAAAACAGTCCTGATCGTCCTCCCCGCGGCATGCCGATGCCCTCAGCTTGACTCTGGGGTGGCGGGTCCGGGGCAAAGGTTCATATAAATGCCACCCACTTAATGGCTCTTCCAAATTCCCCAGTCGATGAGAAGAGCGAATTTTTCAGACAGGTAATGCGTAAGGTAGCCACTACCAGCACCTCAAGCCAGGGCCCCAGCGGAGAGGTGGAGTGTTCCGAGGACCCGAGGCAGGAAGTGGATTGGTCGCCAGGAAAGGGAAAGCGCCTGAATTGGAGCTGCGCAGGCGCAAGCACTTCGCGGGGGATGGGGGTGGGAAGCGCGAATGGGGCGGGGCGGAGCTCACGGGAGGCGAGGAAGGGTGGTGGATTAGTGGGAGGGTTACGGAGCGCCATTAAGGACAAGCCTGGGCACGTGATTCTCCTGGGAGTTTCCTGGTGCGAACGTAAGGAAGAGGTCTAAGAAGAGAAAGTTTGATTGGACTAATTCAAGGGGAGACGTTGAAGATTTAGAAAATTGGAAACTGGAGAAACTAAAGCATATGGCTGGTTTGGGAGGTGGGAGTCGCTTAGGAATGGGTCTAGTTTTAAGAATGCCCTAGAAGACATCAAAAGTCCCGCGGGGGGATTTCAGTAGCAGTTGTAGGTGTTCGACGTAAAAACCACCCAGGGCGAAGAAGAATCAAGGCTTTTTCCATACACTTCTTAGAAAACACCCGGTTCTAACAAGCAAATTTTTATTACAGTGGAAAGACCTCCCTGAGTTACCAAATCACTCATTTTTTAAAAAATGGCTAGCGTCGACATTTCTTCTGAATGCGAACCCAGGCTGACTTTTAAAAATGGGTTATCAGTTTATCCACACTGCTTATTTCCCCCTGAATTGCTAAAATGGTGCATCTGGCCTCGAAACAGTGCTGGGTTCTGCGAACATGATACGAGTAGGTGGCTCTGGCTGGTAGAGGAACAAGGGTACGAAACTGGTCTTGACGTTTGCTTGGCCTGCGGGGGCCCCACCTGGTGTCCAAGCACACATAGTGAGCTACTACCAACCACAAATACTTGAGGCAAGTCCAGGTTCCCTGTGACTCCACCTTTGCCCGTTTGTCTCTATGTACTGTTTGTTTCCCCATTTACTCTTAGCACGCAAATTATCCTCTCATACTGAGTGTTGCTGCTTCCTGTATTTTAAAAAAATACACACTACACATAGGTCGATCATTTAAAGGGTAGTAAAAGAGAAAGATGAATACAGCTATTCTGCAGCCTTGATAAACAATGATGAGAACTGCCCCCAAATACCATGTTGGTGATAGCCACCCACACTTCTCTTCAAGGTTTCTTTTTCTCATTTTGTCGGATTACCTTAAGAAGCTTTACCTCTGGCCAGACATGGTGCCTCATACCCGTAATCTCAGCACTTTGGGAGGCCGAGGCTGGTGGATCACCTGAGGTCAGGAGTTCCAGACCAGCCTGGCCCAAACATGGTGAAACCCCGTCTCTACTAAAAATAGAAAATTAGCCTGACGTGGTGGCGAGCGCCTGTAATCCCAGCTGCTCGGGAGGCTGAGGCAGGAGAATCCATTAGAACCCAGGAAGCAGAGGTTGCAGTGAGCCAAGATAGCGCCACTGCACTCCTGCCTGGTCAACAGAGCAAGCGAGACTCTGTCTCAAAAAAAAAGAGAAAAAAGCTTTACCTCTTTGTTAATAAATATAATAAATCCTGCTCATCCTACATCAAGTCAACCTTTGCCTTTAATCAGGTGTTAAAAGGAAATCACCTAAAAGAGGAGGGCCTTTTTGTTGAGCATTTGCTATTTTACATTTGTGATTTTAATTGCAGTCACCATTTTATAGAAGTTGAGTCAGATTAATTTACTGTCACAAAATTAATAAGTATACTACCTAGTATTCTACTCAAATCTAACTCCAAAAACCCAAGTTCTTTCTGCCATGGCTCTACGCAAACTTTTATGTAAACTGAAAATGCTGCCAATCATTTTACGTCCAAAGACAGATATCAAGCTAGCCACCAAAGGTCTGATGTGGGAATATCATTGTAATGTTTTAACTAGAAAAAAACACCCCACTGTGAAGAGGCCATCATTTTTTATTCTGATAATTCAAACTTTATCATTTTCTGAAAATACATTCTCAAGATGAGTTTTTGAGAAAAGTCTCAAAAATGTTCATTGTTCTTTTTGTCTGCTGCAATTGACAGAACTGTTCTATATGGGGAAAAAAGAGAATAAGCTATTTAGTTTTTATTTAGACCTACACAATACTACTCGCTACTTAAAACCTAGCTGGTGGCAGCTTCACAGACAAAAGCAAAGGCCAGGCAAAGAGATTACAATTACAGAGGACAAATACTGACTTTAGGGAAAAGAAAAAGGCATCATATGAGGCCAACCAGCTCTAACTACATCCTCTGCCCCCTAACCTCAGAGAACTGGGAGGGTGTTGTTCCATGAGGAAATCCAGCTTTGATCTTTTAGAAGCCTATGTTTAACCCAGTTTAAGCTGCTTTTTTAAAAATACCTACCTCTTGGTATATCTCTGCTAGAAATTTTTTCAGTGTTTCCTCTTTCTGCTTAACAGTTTCCAAAAGTAAATGTGTTGGGGTGTGTCCCTTCAATATGAAATATAAGCATTGGCCAGGCGCAGTGGCTCACACCTGTAATCCCAACACTTTGGGAGGCTGAGGAGGGCGGATCACCTGAGGTTGGGAGTTCGAGACCAGTCTGGCCAACATGGTGAACTCCTGTCCCTACTAAAAATACAAAATTAGCCAGGTGTGGTGGCGTGCACCTGTAATCCCAGCCACCCAGGAGGCTGAGGCAGGAGAATCACTTGAACCCAGAAGGCAGCGGTTGCAGGGAGCCGAGATCATGCCATTGTACTCCAGCCTGGGCAACAAGAGCGAAACTGGGTCTCAACAAAAACAAACAAACAAAAAGAAATAAGTATTGAGGGTGCATTTAAACAAATATAAACATATGAAACATAATGGTACTTATTACCAAATCATGTTGGAATTTCTTGTGGAACTATAAGACGAAAATCAGTTTACTAACACTGGCTTCTCTGAATTCCACCAAAATAGAACACAAGCAATGTGAGGTTAACCTGTTTTATTTTTCAAGCTTTTAATATGGCTAGTCAAAAAAGTAAATTAATATTGGCTTGGCCGTGTGCCGTGGCTGACACCTATAATCCCAGCACTTTGGGAGGCCAAGGCAGACGGATCACCTGAGGTCAGGAGCTTGAGACTAGCCTGGCCAACGTGGTGAAAGCCTGCCTCTACTAAAATACAAAAATTGGCTGGGCATGGTGGTGGGCGCCTGTTATCTCCGCTACTCGGGAGGCTGAGGTAGAAGAATTGCTTGAACCCAGGAGGCTGAGGTTGTAGTCAGCCAAGATCGCGCCACTGCACTCCAGCCTGGGCAACAAAGCAAGACTCCCTCTCAAAAAAAAAAAAAAAAAAGTAAATCAAATGATAAGACTTATAAAGTGCTTAGTACAGCACTTGGCAAGTAGTGAAAGTCAAATGAATGAGATTACAATCTAATGCAGGAGGTAGATAGTAAATAAACAGATAAAAACTGTGATGGTTAGAATAAATGCTCAAAGGGAAAAAGGGTAATGTAATGCAGAGTAACAGGAGAGAGGGAAAAGGGTGGCTGTTTTATACTCAGGAAAAGGCTCTTCAATGATGTAAAATTTGAGCTAAAACCTGGAGAATTTGAAGTTCCTAGTGATACAACTAGAAATGTCAAATGGGCACTTGGAACACAAGGGAGAGCCCCAGCCTAGAGATGAAATTTTGAAAGTCATCGGTACAGACAGTATTTAAAGCCATAAGAATGGATGGGTTCAGGCCAGGTGCAGTGGCTCACACCTGTAACCCCAGCACTTCGGGAGGCCGAGGAAGGCAGATCACTTGAGGTCAGGAGTTTGAGACCAGCTTGGCCAACATGGCAAAACCCCATCTCTACTAAAAATACAAAAATTAGCCAGGCATAGTGGCACACACCTGTAGTCCCCACTACTCCAGAGGCTGAGGCAGGAGAATGGTGTGAACCCGGGAGGCAGAGGTTGCAGTGAGCCGAGACGGTGCCACTGCATTCCAGCCTGAGCAACAAGAGTGAGACTCCATCTCAAAAAAAAAAAAAAAAAAAAAAAAAAGAATCAATGGGATCACCCAAGAAAATGGAGCAAGAGAAAAAGGTCCAGGACTCAGCCCTGACCTCCACATACAGAGGTTAAATCTCTGAAAAGGAGACTGAATGAAGAAAGGGAAAACCAGGTGAGTGTAGTGTCATGAAAGGCAAGAAAAGAGGTGCTTCAAGAAGGGAAAAGTGGGAGGCTGTCTTCTGTGTTACTAGGACAGCGAAGAATATGAGGACAGAAAAGTGCTTGTTGCATTAACTATGTGGGAACCACTGCTTATCTTGCAGATGCAGGTCAGTGATGTGGTGGGGACAGATTGGAATGGTTGAACACTAACTTGGAGATGGAAACAGTGGAGTCATATATGAGAAATTGTGTTGAGAAGAGCAGCAGAAAAATGTAGCCATAGGAGAATGTGAAATCAGGGAGGAATCTGTTTGGTTTTGCACCTTTTACTTTTGTATATTTTTTGTATTTTTACATGACAGATAAAGAGGTTTTTTGTTTGTTTTGTTTTGTTTTTTTGAGATGAAGTGTCGCTCTGTTGCCCAGGCTGAAGTGCAGTGGTGCAATCTTGGCTCACTACAAGCTCCGCCTCCCAGGTTCATGCCATTCTCCTGCCTCAGACTCCTGAGTAGGTGGGACTACAGGCGCCTGCCAACACGCTCGGCTAATTTTTTTTTTTTTTTTTTTTTTTTGTATTTTTAGTAGAGATGGGGTTTCACCATGTTAGCCAGGATGGTCTCATTCTCCTGACCTTGTGATCCACCCGTCTCGGCCTCCCGATGTGCTGGGATTACAGGAGTGAGCCACCACGCCCAGCCGATGTGTGGGTTTTTTTGTTTGATTGTTGATTTGTTTGAGACAGAATCTCGCTCTGTTGCCCAGGCTGGAGTGCAGTGGCACGATCTTGCCTCACTGCAACCTCCACCTCCCAGGTTCAAGCGATTCTCCTGCCTCAGCCTTCCGAGTAGCTGGGAGTACAGGGATGTGCCTCCGTGCCCAGTTAATTTTTTTTTTTTTTTTTTTTTAAGATAGAGTCTTACTCTGTCATTGGGGGTGGAGTCCAGTGGCACCATCTCAGCTCACTGCAACCTCTGCCTCCCGGGTTCAGGCAATTCTCCTGCCTTAGCCTCCCCACTAGCTGGGAGTACAGGCGCACACCGCCACGCCTGGCTAATTTGTTGTATTTTAGTAGAGATGGGGTTTCACTGTGTTGCCCAGGCTGGCTCGAAATCCTGAGCTCAGGGCAGTCCACCCACCTCAGCCTCCCAAAGTGCTAGGATTACAGACACCCGCCACCGGGCCCGGCTAATTTTGTATTTTTAGTAGAGACTGGGTTTCTCCATGTTGGCCAGTCTGGTCTCGATCTCCTGACCTCAAGTGATCCTCCCACCTTGGCCTCCCAAAGTGCTGGGATTACACAAGTAAGCCACCACACCCAGCCCTGGATTTTCTTCTTAATCATTACTCTTTTTCAGTGAAATTTGAGGCACAGTCATCAGTTAAAAGTGAGATGAGGGAGACAGTTGGGCAGGTTTGAAAAGAGAAGAGAGGGCCGGGCGCGGTGGCTCAAGCCTGTAATCCCAGCACTTTGGGAGGCCGAGACAGGCGGATCACGAGGTCAGGAGATTGAGACCATCCTGGCTAATACGGTGAAACCCTGTCTCTACTTAAAAATACAAAAAACTAGCCGGGCGACGAGGCGGGGGCCTGTAGTCCCAGCTACTCGGGAGGCTGAGGCAGGAGAATGGCGTAAACCCGGGAGGCGGAGCTTGCAGTGAGCTGAGATCTGGCCACTGCACTCCAGCCTGGGTGGCAGAGCAAGACTCCGTCTCAAAAAAAAAAAAAAAAAAAAAAAAAGAAAAGAGAAGAGAGAATGTGAGAGAGACTGAAGAGTGTTGAAAGCCAGTGAGCTGCCCCTTAGGGATTTCCAGGTTATGCTGAGCAGCTCCTTGAGCTCTGAGGTCATGAATTGAAAGCAAAACCAGGGCCGGGCCCAGTGGCTCAGGCCTATAATCCCAACACTTTGGGAAACCAAGGCAGGTGGGTGGATCACCTGAGGTCAGGAGTTCAAGACCAGCCTAGCCAACATGGTGAAACCCCATCTCTACTGAAAATACAAACATTAGCCAGGCATGGTGGTGAGCACCTGTAATGTCAGCTAACCGGGAGGCTGAGGCAGGAGAATCACTTGAACCCGGGAGACGGAGGTTGCACTGAGTGAGATCATGCCACTGCATTCCAGCCTGGGTGACAAGATGGAAACTCTGTAAAAAAAAAAAAAAAAGGGAAGTAAAAC
The DNA here is from genome assembly GCF_007565055.1 of Rhinopithecus roxellana. NCBI lineage: Eukaryota > Metazoa > Chordata > Mammalia > Primates > Cercopithecidae > Rhinopithecus > Rhinopithecus roxellana. The sequence goes on from NC_044559.1 coordinate 88,068,865, forward strand.
TATCCAGCCTACACATGCCAGTTTCTTTTTTTTTTTTTTTTCTTTTTGAGACAGAGTCTCAATCTTGTCACCCAGGATGGAGTAGGATCTAGACACACTGCAATCTCTGCTTCCTGGGTTCAAGTAATTCTCCAGCCTCAGCCTCCTGAGTAACTGGGATTATCGGTGTCCAACACCACACCCGGCTAATTTTTTTTGTATTTTTAGTGGAGACGGGGTTTCATCATGTTGGCCAGGCTGGTCTCGAACTCCTGATCTCAGGTGATCCGCCCACCTCGACCTCCCAAAGTGCTGGGATTACAGGCGTGAGCCACTGAGCCCCGCCGGCACATGCCAGTTTCTCCAGAAGATATGGAAAGTTAAGACGGTTGGGCTTTTTTTTTTTTTCATGACAGTAATGACAGATAAAGAGAAGAGTAAGGGAATCAAGGGTGTTTGCAAGAGAACGATTAGAATGGAAGATCATGGAATCTAAGCTGGGTGAGGAGGGAGGTGAAGAGAAAGGAGGAATGCATGAGTGTGGATGGGGAAGATGGACAGACTGGAGTAAATAAAAGCTGCAAAGAGGCTGGGATTAGAGGCTCATACCTGTAATCCCAGCATGTTGGGAGCCCAAGGCAGGCGGATCACTTGAGATCAGGAGTTCGAGACCAGCCTGGCCAACATGGTAAAACCCTGTCTCTACTGAAAATACAAAAATTAGTCAGGTGTGGTAGCTCAAGCCTGTAATTCCAGCACTTCAGGAGGCCGACACGGGCAGATCATTTGAGGCCGGGAGTTCGAGACCAACCTGGCCAACATGGTGAAACCCCATCTCTACTAAAAATACAAAAAAGTAGCCAGACGTGGTGGCACAGGCCTATAGTCTCAGTTACTGGGGAGATTGAGGCAGGAGACTCGCTTGAACCTGGGAAGCAGAGGTTGCACTGAGCCAAGATCATGCCACTGCACTCCAACCTGGGCGACAGCAAGACTCTGTCTCAAAAAAAAAAAAAAAAGAAAGAAAAAAAGAAAAACTTCTGCAAAGAAGACAGTAAGAGCTCAGCTACTCGGGAGGCTGAGGCAGGAGAATCTCTTGAACTGGGAGATGGAGGTTGCGGTGAGCCAAGACCACGCCACTGCACTCCAGCCTGGGCAACAGAGCGAGCCTCCGTCTCAAAAAAAAAAAAAAAAAAAAAAGAGGAAGGAGTCAAAACCTTAAGTGAATGAAAGGGGACAGAATTGGACACCAGCAGGTGATCCTGAAGAGCTGTGGGAGTGTAGGGAGAAAGAATGAGTCCAAAGGACCCGAGATTTTTGAAAAAGGACAGAAATGGCCAGGTCAGGAAGCAAGGTACGGGTAGCTGTGCGCTCAGACTGCACGAGTTCAAACTCTGATTCCAGCGTTTACTCACTATTTGAACTTGGGCTCGTTTTTCAACCAGTTTAAATAACAGCTTTTTATTCTCAAAAATCATGATGATGATAGTACTCTTTCATGGGGTATTGTGAAGAGTAAAGGAGGTAATTGAAATAAAAGCACTTAGCACCATGCTCTAGAATGTTCTCTCTAAGTGTTGGCTATTACTAAATCATGTTGGAAACCACAAACGTGATCCAAATAGCTTTACAATTTGAATAAATAGTACTTCAACAGTCCTTTCTTTGCCTTAACACGTTAGAGAAACCAGTGCGCCTGAAACCTTTTACTTCAGTCATTAGGAAACTGTGCCAACACACTGAAGATTAAATGAAGATTAGAAAGAAGGGGTTACAGCTGGGTGCAGTGGCTCACTGCCTGTAATCCTAGCACTTTGGGAGGTTGAGGTAGGTGGATCACCTGAGGTCAGGAGTTCAAGACTAGTTTGACCAACATGGTGACACCTTGTCTCTACTAAAAATACAAAATTAGCTGGGCATGTAGGCACATTTCTGTAATCCCAGCTCCTTAGGGGTCTGAGGCAGGAGAATCACTTGAACCCGGGAGGTGGAGGTTGCACTAAGCCGAGATGGCGCCATTTTACTCCAGCCTGGGCAACAAGAGCGAAACTCTGTCTCAAAAACAAACAAACAAACAAACAATAAAAGAAGTGATTACAAATGAAGATGAAAAAGAAACGGGAGAAAAAAGGAAGAGTTTTCTTACCTAGTGCAACTGATAATGACAGAGGTTTGTAAATTCTTTCTGCCAAGCCGCTTTGGAAGCTACTGGCTTATAGGGTACAATTCAGAATCCTTAGCAGGAGCTCTTAATCATGGGCTCTTGTCTACGCATCTGGTCTCATTTCTTGCTACTTCCCCACATGTCTGAGTTCCGGCCATAACAACCTGCATACACAGGACTTCCTCTTCCCTTAGTGCACATTATGTCTTTGCCTAGAATGTCCTTTCTCCCATGAATATTTCCAGACTAGTTAAGTCAAGTGTTATTTCCTCAGGAAAGTCGTTTTTTATCACCACTACCTTACAAATACTGAGGTGCCAGCCCCCAACTGGGTTCCTGCAGCAGCCTCTGATCACCCATCTTACAACATTCATTATCTTATATTGGAATACTTTTTAAAATATCTGTTTTCGGCCAGGTGCAGTGGCTCGTGCGTCTGATCCCAGAACTTTGGGAGGCCAAGGCCGGCGGATCACAAGGTCGGGAGTTCGAGACCAGCCTGGCCAATATGGTGAAATCCAGCTGCTACTAAAAATACAAAAATTAGCCGGGTGTGGTGGTGGGCACCTGTAATTCCAGCTACTCAGGAGACTGAGGCAGGAGAATCACTTGAACCCAGGAAGTGGGTTTGCATTGAGCCGAGATCGTGTCACTACACTCTAGCCTGGGTGACAGAGCAAGACTCTATCTCAAAAAAAAAAAAAAAAAAAAAATCTGTTTTTCTTGTGAGACTGTAAGCTACTTGGGGCTATGATTTGTATCTCACTAATCCTGTGTCTTATGTTATAGAAAGCACTTTGTAACATTTTGATAGAAGGATTAATGTAAATGAATGTTTTCTTTGGAGAGGATGAGAAACTTGTGTACTGAAACAGGAATGTGTAGGATTTTTTTTTTTTAAGAGAGGGTCTCACTTTGTCACCCAGGCTGGAGTGCAGTGGCACCTTCCTGGCTCACTGCAGCCTCAACCTCCCAAAGTTCATGCAATCCTCCTGCCTTAGACCCCCACCCCCACAAGTAGCTGGGACTACAGGCTTATACCACCATGCCAGGCTAATTTTTGTTGTATTTTTTGTAGAGATAGTTTTACCATGTTGCCCAGGCTGGTCTCGGACTCCTGAGCTCAAGCAATCTGCCTGCCTTGGCCTCCCAAAGTACTGAGATTACAGGCATGAGCCACCGTGCCTGGCCAAGAAGGATATTTTAGAGGAAACCATTACATTATAGTCTGGAGTTTCATTCTTATCTACCAAGTGATATACTAACTCTTAACAGACTAAATATACCCCTTTTGGTGATTTACATGAAAGCTATTCAAGTTTTTAACAGTGAGAGGCTGAATGGACACTTCTGTCTTAGTATGTGTCAGGCATTAATCCATCTAATGCTTCTATTTGATTGGTGCTATTTTCCCTATTTTTATAGATGGGGGAAACTTGCACTTAGCATAGTTAAATAATGTGCCCGGGATTACACAGCTACTAAATAGAATCTCAACTCAGGGCTGTCTGATGACAAAGTTCGCACTCTTATATAAGATTTCCTTCCATTCTAAGATGTTTCCCCCACCTTACACAACTTACTACCACATGCAGTGGTAATACAGATATCCCCATTACCATAATCAGAATATGGAATAAGAAAAGACATGATTTTGTAATCTAGTTCAAACAAGACAGACCAATATATATAATAAAGCAAGAATGTCTGCCTGGGTCACACCAGTGTGTTGCTAAATCTATAACCATGGTAATACAAAGGAAAGAAGACTGAACTGGAAGTGAAAGACATTTGTCTAGGCTTAGAGCCCATCCAGGGCACATGCAACCCAGCGAAACTAGGGCAAGTCATTTGTAACTGCTCCATGACTCAGAGCCCTCATTTTACAAATGAATGGATTAGACTTCACCGTCCCTAACCTTATTACTTTAATTTAATTTTGGGATGGAGTCTCACTCTGTCCCCCAGGCTGGAGTGCAGCAGCACGATCTTGGCTCACTGCTGAGGCTGGAGTGCGGTGGAACGATCTTGGCTCATTACAACTTCCACCTTCTAGGTTCAGGCAGTTCCCCTGCCTCAGCCTCCCGAGTAGCTGGGATTACAGGTGCCTGCCACCACGCCCTGTTACTTTTTGTATTTTTAGTAGAGACGAGGTTTCACCATGTTGGCCAGGCTGGTCTCCAACTCCTGACCTCAGGTTGTCTGCCCCATTGGTCTCCCGAAATGCTGGGATTACAGGCATGAGCCACCATGCCCAGCTGCTTCCAAACATTTCCAAGAGTCCAGGTGAAAAGTGGTTGCCTGGGTAGGGCGCAGCTCATGCTGCTACTTCCCCACATGTCTAAGTTCCAGCCACAATAAATAACCTGCAGACACAGGACTTCCTCTTTCCTTAGTGCACATTCTCTTCGTTTGTCAGTTGCTAAGAGTAGTAATGTAAAGAAATAGGTGTCATTTCTAGCTTATTCTGGAAGCTTCTAGTTTCTTCTGGAAGGTATTATACTACAGACATAATAATATATGCATAATATATCCCTAAAGTTTCTCCATGGAAGCTTGAACCCGGGAGGCAGAGGTTGCACTGAGCCAAGATCGCGCTGTTACACTCCTGAGCGACCTCTTGGTTCGCTGTAACCTCCACCTCCCAGGCTCAAGCGATTCTCCTGTCTCAGCCTCCCGAGTAGCTGGGATTACAGGCGCCCGCCACCATGTCCGGCTAATTTTTGTATTTTTAGTAGAGACGGATTTCACCATGTTGACCAGGCTGGTCTCGACCACTACCTCGTGATCTAACTGCCTCGGCCTCCCAAAGTGCTGAGATTACAGGCATGAGCCACTGCGCCCGACCGGTAGTTCTACATTTGTAAGTGACTTAATTATGTAATCCTCACAGTAAGTTATGTGGTAGGTACATTTTTTTTTTTTTTTTTTTTTTTTTTTGAGCCTGAATCTCACTCTGTCACCCAGGCTGGAGTGCAGTGGCTCAACTCGGCTCACTGCAACTTCTGCCTCCCGTGTTCAAGTGATTCTCCTGCCTCAGCCTCCAGAGTAGCTCTGATTACAAATGTGCACCACCACACCCAGCTTTATTTTTGTATTTTCAGTAGAGACAGCGTTTCACCATGTTGGCCAGTCTGGGCTCGAACTCCTGACCTCAAGTGATCCATCTGACTTGGCCTCCCAAAGTGTTGGGATTATAGGCGTAAACCAACTCGCCCTGCCATAGATACAATTATTAAGCCCATTTTACTGGTGTGAAAAATTGAGGGTTAAAGAAATCAGGTAACCTACCTAAGCTCACACCTAGTAAGTGCCAGAGCTAGGATTAGGAATCAGGTTCTTTACATTAAAAGTGACTTAGCCAGGTGGGGCATGGTGGCTCACACCTGTAGTCCCAGCACTTTGGGAGGCTGAGGCGGGAGGATCACCTGAGGTCAGGAGTTCAAGGCCAGTCTGACCAACATGGAGAAACCCCATCTCTACTAAAAAAACAAAATTGGCCGGGCCTGGTGTTACATGCCTGTAATCCCAGCTACTCAGGAGACTGAGGTAGGAGAATCACCTGAACCCGGGAGGCAGAGGTTGCAGTGAGCCGAGATCGCACCATTGCACTTCAGCCTGGGCGACAGAGAAAGACTCCGTCTCAAAAAAAAAAAAAAAAAAGAGTGACTTAGCCACAACCTTATGATAGCTTTCTCTAAGATAGGCTTCTTTATCTCTATTTTACAGCTGGAGACCAAGATGTGATCCAAGGTCACATAGCTAAGAACTGACAAAACACATTCAAACCCTCATATTTGTCTCCCAAGCCCTGTATCCTAAAAATTCTCTTGCTACTTCTCATTCTCCTTTGCTGGAACTCCTCATCCCAACCTTTAAACTTCTGAGTTCCTCAGCATTATGAGTCTAGGCTGTTTCTTTCATACTCAGGACCTCAAAAATATCTTTTTTAAATTTTTTTGAGATGGAGTCTCACTCTATCGCCCAGGCTGGAGTACAGTGGTGCAATCTCAGCTCACTGCAGCCTCCACCTCCTGGGTTCAAAAGATTCTCCTGCCTCAGCCTCCCAAGTAACTGGGATTACAGGCACTTGCCATCATGCCCTGCTAATTTTCGTATTTTCATTAGAGACAGGGTTTCTCCATGTTGGCCAGAATGGTCTTGAACTCCTGATCTCAGGTGATCCACCCACCTCGGCCTCCCAGATTCTTGGATTATAGGCGTGAGCCACCCGGCCAAATTTTTTTTTTTTGAGACGGAGTCTCACTCTGTCACACAGGCTGCAGTGCAGTGCAGTGCAGTGGCATTATCTTGGCTCACTGCAACCTCCACCTCCCGAGTTCCAGCGATTCTCCTGCCTCAGCCTCCTGAGTAGCTGGAATTACAGGCACATGCCACCACACTGCTAATTTTTTGTATTTTTAGAAGGGATGGGGTTTCACCATGTTAGTCAGGCTGGTCTCAAACTCCTGATCTCGTGATCCGCCCACCTTGGCCTCCCAAAGTGCTGGGATTACAGGCATGAGCCACCATGCCCAGTCTCTCTATCTCTTTCCTTGCTCTCTCCTTACTCTCTCTCTCTCCCCTTACTTTCTCTCTCTCCTCTGTCCTTTCTCTTCTCTCTCTCTCTCCTGTCTCTCTGTCCTCTCTCTCTCTCTATATATATATATACACACACATATATATATATTTATATATATGTCTCTTTCTCCCTGCCCCCTTCCCCCACTTTCTTTCTTCTCTGAGGAAAGCAAGCTTCCATGTTGGGAGCTGTCCTTCGGAGAAGGACATGGCAACGAACTGAGGATGGCTTCTGGCCAATAACCAATAAGGAACTCAGGCCTGCCAAGAACCACGTGACTGAACTTGGAAGCCAGTTCTCTCCCAGCTGAGCCTTCAGATGGAATCACAATTTCACTGGAAGTGCAAATGCCTCCTGAGAGGCCTTGAGCCAGAGGCCCTAAGCTAAGCTGTCTGGCGTACTGACCTGAAATTGTGTGATAATATATGGCTGTTGTTTCTTTTCTTTTTTTTTTTTTTTTTGAGACAGAGTCTCGCTCTATCGCCTAGACTGGAGTGCAGTAATCGGATCTCAGCTCACTGCAAGCTCCGCCTCCCGGGTTTACCGCCATTCTCCTGCCTCAGCCTCCCGAGTAGCTGGGACTACAGGCGCCTGCCACCTCGCCCAGCTAGTTTTTTTGTATTTTTTAGTAGAGATGGGGTTTCACCGTGTTAGCCAGGATGGTTTCAATCTCCTGACCTCGTGATCTGCCCATCTCGGCCTCCCAAAGTGCTGGGATTACAGGTTTGAGCCACCACGCCTGGCCTTGGCTGTTGTTTCAAGGCACTAAGTTGTGGGGTGATTTGTCATACACCAAAAGATGACTAGTACAATGATAATCATTATTTTAATATTACCTGTCAGCCGGTCATAGTGGCTCATGCCTATAATCCCAACATTTTGAGAGGCTGAGGCAGGAGGATTGCTTGAGACCAGGTGTTTGACACCAGCCTGGACAACATAGTAAGACCCCCTCTCTACAAAAAATGCAAAAATTAGCTAGGCATGGTGGTGCACGCTTGTGGACCCAGCTTCTTGGGAGGCTGAAGCGAGAAGCTTGCTTGAACCCTGGAGGTCAAGGCTGTCATGAGCCATGATCACGCCACTGCACTCTGGCCTGGGCAACAGAGCAAGATCCCATCTAAAAAAAAAAAGAAAATTACTGTCATATACATGTATGTCATATACATATTCATATATGTATGTCATATATGTATGAAAAATATGTCATATACATATTCATATATGTTTGTAAGTATGATACATTTCACAGTGAGGGTATTTGAACGAGGAAAAAAGAGATGTTCATGGGTATTAGCCAGAAGAAAGAAAAGAAAATAAGTTATCATTTAAAAAACGTTATATATGTATTTTAATTTTATTTTATGAAATAGAGACAGGATCTTACTATGTTGCCCAGGCTGGTCTCAAACTCTTGGCCTCAAGCAGTCTTCCTGCCTTGACTTCCCAAAGTGTTGGAATTATGAACAGGAGCCGTCACTCCTGGCTGAAAATAAGTAGTTTGTTGTTGTTGTTGTTGTTTTGAGATGGAGTTTCACTCTTGTAGCCCAGGCTGGAGGTCAGTGGTGCCATCTCAGCTCACTGCAATCTTCACCTCTCTGGTCCAAGCGATTCTCCCTGCCTCAGCCTCCTGAGGAACTGGAACTACAGGCACATGCCACCACACCCGGCTAATTTTTGTATTTTTAGTAGAAACAGGGTTTCACCATGTTGGCCAGGCTGGTCTTGAACTCCTGACCTCAGGTGATCCACCCGCCTTGGCCTCTCAAAGTGCTGGGATTATAGGCATGAACCACCATGCCTGGCCGTTAACTTAAAAACGTATAAATTCTAGCATGCTCAGTGCTTTAAAAAGTAAACCAAACAGTCAAAGCAAACACCTTTCTTCAAAAATAAAATAGTCCTGTGTCTAGCCTAGTGAACTGACCATTTGAATACTCTATTCATGAGAAAAAAAAAAGCCAATACCTAGAATATTCCAGCCCAGGCTGGAGTGCAGTGGTGTGATCATGGCTCACTGCAACCTGGGCTCAAGTGATCCTCCGACCTCAGCGTATGGAGTAGCTGGGACTGCAGGTGCACACAACCACGCCCAGCTAATTTCTTTCTTTCTTTCTTTCTTCTTTCTTTCTTTCTTTCTTTCTTTCTTTCTTTCTTTCTTTCTTTCTTTCTTTCTTTCTTTCTTTCTTTCTTTCTTTCTTTCTTTTCTTTTTTTTCTTCGAGGGAATCACCATGCCTGGCTAATTTTTGTATTATTATTATTATTTATTTATTTATTTTTGAGACGGAGTCTCACTCTGTTGACCAGGCTGGAGTGCAGAGGTGCTATCCCGGCTCACTGCAAGCTCTGCCTCCTGGGTTCACGCCGTTCTCCTGCCTCAGCCTCCCAAGGAGCTGGGACTACAGGTGCCCATCACCACACCCGGCTAATTTTTCGTATTTTTAGTAGAGACGGGGTTTCACCGTGTTAGCCAGGATGGTCTCGATCTCCTGACCTCATGATCTGCCCGCCTTGGCCTCCCAAAGTGCTGCGATTACAGGCATGAGCCACCGCACCTGGCCTTAATTTTCGTATTTTTTGTAGACACAAGGTTTCTCCATGTTGCCTAGGCTGGTCTGGAACTCCTGAGTTCAAGCGGTCCACCTGCCTTGGCCTCCAAAAGTGTTGAGATTACAGGCGTGAACCATCATGCTTAGCCTCGTATTCCTATTCTTACACCCAGTCATTGCTAATTGTCTTGCACCCTGACATACAGATTTTGCTCACCAGGCCTCATCCATGTTCAAGATCATTAAATCCCAGGAATCATGCCAAGGGCCACTATCGTGAATAAGACCTTGTTATAATAATAGTTAATATGCCGTAAGTACTTACAATATGCCAGGGATTGTTGTAGTGTTTTACATACAGTTACACCAAACCTAACAGGTAGGTACTATTACAATCCCATATTACTTATGTATTGATTTATTTTTATTTGCTTATTTTCGAGACAGAGTTTCGCTCTTGTTGCCTAGGCTGGAGTGCAGTGGCATGATCTTGGCTCGTTGCAACTTCCACCTCCTGGGTTCAAGCGATTCTTCTGCCTCAGCATCCAGAGCAGCTGGGATTACAGGTGCCCACCAACACATCCGGCTGATTTTTTGTATTTTTAGTAGAGACAGGGTTTCACCATGTTGGCCAGGCTAGTCTGGAACTCCTAAGCTCAGGTGATCTGCCCACCTCGGCCTCTCAACGTGCTGGGATTATAGGCATGAGCCACTGTGCCCGGCCACAATCCCATTTTACAAATAGGGAAATTGAAGCTTAGAGGGTTTAAATAACTTCCCAAGGCCCCACAGATGTAAGTGCTAGCATCAGTACTTGAATACAGGCAGTCGGGTGCTGACACCCATACATTCATTGGACAAATATTTACAATGCACCTATTTTGTGCCAATCACTATTTTGGGCACTTGGTTCTTCAGTGATCATCTGGGCACAGTGATAGTTCATCCAGACACTAGGCTCATAAGCTCATCAGTGAACAAGACCTATAGAGATCTTTACCCTCATGGAGTTTAAATGTTAGTCAGGGGAGATAGACAAACAATGATACGCAGATTGTGTAGTATATTAGGAAATATGTGTGATAATAAAAATAAGAAGTACAGCAGAGGCTGAGTACAGTGGCTCATGCCTACAATCCTAGGACTTTGGGAAGCCGAGGCAGGTGAATTGACTGAGCTCAGGAGTTCAAGACCAGCCTGGGCAACATAGCAAAACCAAAAAACACCAAAAAAAAAAAAAAAAAGTTGGGCATGGTGGCACACATCTCCTGCGGTCCCAGCTAGTTGGGAGGCCGAGGTGGGAGGATTGCTTGAGCCTGGTAGACTGAGGTTGCAGTAAGCCAAGATCACATCACTGCACTCCAGCCTGCGTGACAGAGTGAGACCCTGTCTCAAAAAATAAAGACAAAATTTTACAAATTAAAAAAAGTATAGCAGAATCAGGGGACCAGGAGTATAAGGGGTGAGGCAGCTAGTTGCAATTTTAAGAATACCAGGGGCCGGGCGCGGTGGCTCAAGCCTGTAATCCCAGCACTTTGGGAGGCCGAGATGGGCGGATCACGAGGTCAGGAGATCGAGACCATCCTGACTAATACGGTGAAACCCCGTCTCTACTAAAAATACAAAAACTAGCCGGGCGAGGTGGCGGGCTCCTGTAGTCCCAGCTACTTGGGAGGCTGAGGCAGGAGAATGGCGTAAACCCGAGAGGCGGAGCTTGCAGTGAGCTGAGATCCGGCCACTGTACTCCAGTCCGGGCGACAGAGCAAGACTCCGCCTCAAAAAAAAAAAAACAAAAACAAAAAAAAGAATACCAGGTAGACCTGGCTGAGAAGATAACATTTGTTTCTTTTTTCCAATTTTGGTTATAATTTTAAAAATAATTTTAAAATGCTGAAAAGCACAGTAAATAACAAAACAAATACCCATGTTCTCTCTACCCACAATGTGACAAATGCTAACATTTGGTTCAAAATATTCTAAAGAAACTAAAGCAGGAGTGTCCAAACTTTTGGCTTTACTGGGTCACAATGGAAGAATTATCTTGGACCACAGATAAAATACACTAACACTATTGATAGCTGATGAAGTAAAAAAAAAAAAAAATCACAAAAAACTCCATATATACGTATATACTCATATACATATATATATTCCCTATTACTTACCATAACCGAAGTCAAGGTCTTATATTAGTGCTATTACAAATAGTTTCTTTTAATCTTCTACTCCACAAAATTAAGTATTTCGGGATTGAATGTGATGAAGCATAGATGTTAAAACCATTTCTTCCTTCTAGGAAATGATTCTGGATCACCTGGGTATGAGGATCACACACATACATATATATGGAGTTTTTTGTGATTTTTTTTTCTCAAATACATATATTTGAGATGGAGTCTCCCTCTGTTGCCCAGGCTGGAGTGCAATGGCTCAATCTGGGCTCACTGCAACCTCTGCCTCCTGGGTCCAAGCGATTCTCCTGCCTCAGCCTCTTGAGGAGCTGGGACTACAGGTGTGCACCATCGAGACGAGGTTTTGCCAAGGTGGCCGGGGCGCTCTTGAACTCCTGGACTCAGGTGATCCACCTTGGCCTCCCGAAGTGTTGGGATTACAGGTGTGAGCCATTGCGCTAACTCTTTTCTCTCTCTCTTTTTATTTTTATCCCTAGTCCTGCAGTCCTTCTCTTGTCTGACCACTTGACTTCCCAACAGTCACCAATGCATTCGTCTGACGGGGTTGTATTGATGGCTTATTATGTGCTCAGACTACAACACCAGAATCATTTCCTAGAAGGAAGAAATGGTTTTAACATCTATGCTTCATCACATTCAATCCCGAAATACTTAATTTTGTGGAGTAGAAGACTAAAAGAAACTATTTATAATAGCACTAACAGAAGACTTTGACTTCGGTTGTGGTGAGTAATAGGGAAAGATCATTTTGACGGATTTTGAAATCTCTACATTCTTTTCTGAAGCCCAGACCCAAAAACCCATCTCTGTTGAATGGAGCGAGCAAATTAAATGGAGCGTAAAACGAAACTATGATACCGTGTATGTCAGCGGAAACTGGTGGGTTTTATGAGATTAAGATTTGCAAGTCTAAACACTTGAAAAGCAGGGCCACCTTAATTGTTTTGTGATATAGCTCCTAATCCTCCTCAAGCAGTATTTATGCAAAAGCAATGCCATCAGCAGTCGGGAGTTCTTAATTTTCATCCTGTTTTGCTTTATCCTAAAGTACCAGTGGAGTCCTGTAAGAAAGAGGTTTCTCAGCCAGGCACGGTGGCTCACGCCTGTAATCCCAGCATTTTGGGAGGCCGAGGCAGGCAGATGACTTGAGCCCAGGAGTTGAAGACCAGCCGTGAGCAATATGGTGAAACCCCGTCTCTACAAAAAGTACAAAAATGAGCCTGGTGTGGTGGCGTGCACCTGTATTACCAGCTACTCAGTGTAAGGTTAGCTGAAAGAAAGGACGAGAGAGAGACCCAAGGTCAGGCGAATCATTTTATTAACCTGCCAGGCTTCTCCAGCACAGTCAGAGGAGGCAGCCCTGAGCTTACAAAATGAGGGGTTTATATGGGAGAGAGAGAGACCCTGGGGTTGTTTGCTGGTTAACTTTACCAATATCATCTCGCGAATGGCTTGCAATATATTATCTTGTGAAAATAGGAATTTACAAGAGAGTGTAATTTAGGTTTATCCATGTTTCTCGTGACCTCCCCCACTGCTGCCTGCTAGGACTATAATAGCAAGTCTGGTGACCTTGCTGTGGTGCCTAGATAATGGTTCAGGAATGCAGCTGCAGAGTATTCAGGGTAAGGGCCAGCTGCATTGAGGTGGGGTGTTCCTTGGGCGGCTTGTCCCTGACACTCAGAAGGCTGAGGTGGGAGGATCACTTCAGCCCGGGAGGTCGAGGCCGCAGTGATCACGCCTCTGCACTCCAGCCTGAGTGAAAGAGAAAGACCCTATCTCAAAAAAGAAAAAAAAAAAGAATGAAGCAGCTAATTATTTATTGAATTGGAACAATCCCTAAGATATATATGTCTGTGTGTGTGTGTATGGCTATATATATATATATATATATATATATATATATATGTTTTTTTTTTTGAGACAAGGTCTTGCTCTGTCTCCCAGGCTGGAGTTCAGTAGTGTGATCATGGGTCACTGCAGCCCGGACCTCCTGGGCTCAACCGATCCTCCCACCTCAGCCTCTTGAATAGCTGAGACTACAGGTGTGTGCCACCACACCTCGCTAATTTGTTTTTATTTATTTATTTATTTTTTCCTGAAGCAGAGTCTTGCTCTGTCTCCCAGGCTGGAGTGCAGCGGCGCCATCTCGGCTCACTGCAAGCTCTGCCTCCTGGGTTCATGCCATTCTCCTGCCTCAGCCTCCCAATAGCTGGGACTACAGGCGCCCGCCATGACGCCCAGCTATTTTTTTGTGTTTTTAGTAGAGACGGGGTATTTGTTTTTATTTTCCGTAGAGATGAGGTCTCCCTATGTTGCCCATGCTGATCTCGAACTCCTGGCCTCAAGTGATCCTCCCAGCTCAGCCTCCCGAAGTGTTGGGATTATAGGTGTGACCCATTGTACCTGGCCATGCTTCGTTCTCTTTTACAACTCTATAGTATTCCATTGTAGAGGACTTTTATTTAATCCCCTATTTTTGGATATTTAGGTGTTCACAATCTTCTTTTTTTTCTTTTCTTTCTTTTTTTTTGAGATGGACTCTCGCTCTGTCGCCCAGGCTGGAGTGCAGTGGCCGGATCTCAGCTCACTGCAAGCTCCGCCTCCCGGGTTCACGCCATTCTCCTGCCTCAGCCTCCGGAGTAGCTGGGACTACAGACGCCCGGCACCACGCCCGGTAATTTTTTTTGTATTTTTAGTAGAGACGGAGTTTCACCGTGTTCGCCAGGATGGTCTCGATCTCCTGACCTCGTGATCTGCCCACCTCGGTCTCCCAAAGTGCTGAGATTACAGGCGTAAGCCACCGCGCCTGGCCTCACAATCTTTTCTGTCAATTATAGAGAGTGCTACAATGAATATGTACAAAATTGTGTGTGAATGTGTACATGAAAGTCTGTTCTTTGTATGAATTCCTAAAGGTGGAATTGCTGGGTCAAACAAAATGCATTTTATTAATTTTGTAAAATATTGATAGTCTGCCCTCTATGGAGTTCGTACCACTTTACATTTTTGCCAACAATGTATGGGAGTACCTATTGCCCATACCTTTACCAACATAGTGTGCTATCAAACTTTTAGAAACATTTTGAACTTTGCCAATCTACATCAAGGATTCTCACCTGAGGTCCACAGGCCTCAAGAAGGAGTTTTTCTCCCTGTAGTACCAATGTCCACCTTCCATACAAAATCTCAGTTTCAAGCATCCCACTATCTGACCACCAGTTCACTCACACTATTAGTGTCTGCACTTCAACTCTCTGCCTCTTGTTACCCTCAATCCACTGGCCCAATCAATTTTTCAGTGTCAACCTCCCTTTTGCTTGTCCCCTTACCCAGCCTAGATTATCTGGCTCAATGCTGTGAACACTCCCTTGTCTAATGTCTTCATCAAACCTGCTAAGCAAAACCCCATACTTGGGTAAATTCAGCTCCATTCTGCGCTGTACCTGCGGAGCTGAATATATCTGGAGAAAAACTCAATGATTCTAACTGGTCTTGAAGCCTCAGTGGGCGGTTGGCAACCCCCAAATCATGACTGTTCCTAATAAGTCCACTTTCCCAGCCCATTGTCTCAAAATTTTTTCATCCCTTTCAAACCTCCTCCCGTATCTCCTCACTCCCTCTTTCAGCTGCTGATCTTGCTTTTTCACCAAAATTAGAAGCAGAAAAGAACTCCCATATCCTTCCATGATCAAATCTATCAACGCACATGAGTATGTATCTGATTCTTTGCCTTTCCTTCTCTTTTTTTTTTTGAGACCGAGTTTCACTCTTGTTGCCCAGGTTGGAGTAAAATGGCACGATCTTGACTCACTGCAACTTCCACCTCCTGGGTTCAAGCGATTCTCCTGCCTCAACCTCCCAAATAGCTGGGATTACAGGCACCCGCCACAATGCCCGACTAATTTTTTCGTATTTTTAGTAGAGGCGGGGTTTCACCATGTTGGCCAGGCTGGTCTCGAACTCCTGACCTCAGGTGATCCACCTGCCTCAGCTTTCCAAAGTGCTGGGATTACAGGCATAAGCCACTGTGCCCGGCCTCCTCTTATATCATATAAAATGTCCATGCCCCCTAAGATTATCTTTTCATTTGTGGATCAGCTTGAGGGGCATTGATCCTTTAATTACCCCCTCTTTTCTACTCAAAACTCTAGATCATCCAGTTATCCCATATCTACTCTTCACTGCCATCTCCTTGGTGTGCTCTCGTCTTTGTGCATTTGTCTAACTCCTCATGCCTCAAGATTCTGTTCTAATGTCCCTTCCACTTGGAAGTTCCCCTAATACACTCAGATCTCAAATTTTCTTTTCCCACAGCCCCACCTGTCCAAAGAGTTAGGTTCCCACAGGTTCACAACCAAGGAATAAAAAAGACAAGTCTGGCCAGGCGCAGTGGCTCAAGCCTGTAATCCTAGCACTTTGGGAGGCTGAGGCAGGCCGATCATTTGAGGTCAGAAGCTGAAGGCCAGCCTGGCCACCATGGTGAAACCCCGTATCTACTAAAAATACAAAAAATTAGCCGGGGCCGGGCATGGTGGCTCACGCCTGTAACCCCAGCACTTTGGGAGGCTGAGGTGGGTGGATCACCTGAGGTCAGGAGTTTGAGACCAGCCTGACCAACATGGAGAAACCCTGTCTTTACTAAAAATACAAAAATAAGCTGGGCATGATGGTGCATGTCTGTAATCACAGCTACTTGGGAGGCTAAGGCAGGAGAATCGCTTGAACCCGGGAGGTGGAGGTTGCGGTGAGTGGAGATCTCGCCATTGCACTCCAGCGTGGGCAACAAGAGCGAAATTCCATCTCAAACAAACAAACAAACAAACAAAACAACAACAACAAAATTAGCCGGGCATGGTGGCAGGTGCCTATAATCCTAGCTACTCGAGAGGCTAAGGCAGGGGAATCGCTTGAACCCGGGAGATGGAGGTTGCAGTAAGCCAAGATGGCGCCACTGCATTCCAGCCTGGGAGACAGAGCGAGACTCCGTCTCAAAAAAAAAAAAAAAAAAGACAAGCCCTTCCAAAACCAGGTCCAAACTAGCAAGATGGGGAGGCCACCAAAGTGTGGACCTAAGGGGTCCCCAACTACTGTAGCTGTGCTAGATGGTGCTCCTGTGCTTGCAGGGGGCACCTGCATGTGCCTACATTAAATAATCTATCATCCTGTATGTTGAATTCTATCTACAGCTAGACTGGGAACTAAGGGCAGAAACTGTGCCTTATTAATCTTTGTAACCCAGCAGAGTGCTTTATGAGTATACTGGTTGAATGATAAGGAAGGAGGATGTCTTGGGCTTGTGTGTATAATATTCCTAGGAGTTTGGGATATAGCTGCACAGCTTACTGGAACGAAGGATGACTGACCAGGTAAGGATGCAGACTCTCTCCCCTACCGTACTGGCAAAGTTAAAAGTAAGCTGCAGGAAAAAAAACCATTTGGGAAACTCACTGAGACGCAGACCAACTGAGGTTCTCAAATATCTCTACCCTGCTGTAATCATTCATGTCCAATTTCTTTTGACTCCTATCCCTTTCTTCCCTGCTCCCTCTACCCTGTTTTCTTCTTTCTCTCTTTTTTGTTTGTTTGTTTTTGAGATGGAGTCTTCCTCTGTCGCCCAGGCTGGAGGGCAATGGGGACGATCTCGGCTCACTGCAACCTCCGCCTCCAGGGTTCAAGCGATTCTTCTGTCTCAGCGTCCCGAGTAGCTGGGACTACAGGCCACTGCTACCTGTTTGTTGTTGTTGTTGTTGTTGTTTGTTTTTGAGACAGTTTCCCTCTTGTCGCCCAGGCTGGAGTGCAGTGGCACCATCTCAGCTCACCGCAACCTCTGCCTCCCGGGTTCCAGCGATTCTCCTGCCTCAGCTTCCCGAGTAGCTGGGACCACAGCCACCCACCACCATGCCCGGCTAATTTTGTATTTTTAGTAGAGACGGGGTTTCACCATACTAGCCAGGATGGTCTCAAACTCCTGACCTCGTGATCCGCCCACCTCGACCTCCCAGAGTGCTGGGATTACAGGCGTGAGCCACTGCTACCTGTTTTTGTTTGTTTGTTTGTTTGTTTTTGTTTTTGAGACAGTTTCCCTCTTGTCGCCCAGGCTGGAGTGCAGTGGCGCCATCTCAGCTCACCGCAACCTCCGCCTCCCGGGTTCCAGCGATTCTCCTGCCTCAGCTTCCCGAGTAGCTGGGACCACAGCCACCCACCACCACACCCGGCTAATTTTGTATTTTTAGTAGAGACGGGGTTTCTCCATGTTGGTCAGGCTGGTCTCGAACTCCCGACCTCAGGTGATCTACCCCCCTCGGCCTCCCCAAGTGCTGGGATTACAGGCGTAAGCCACCACGCCCGACCTAATTTTTGTATTTTTAGTAGTGACGGGGTTTCGCCATGTTGGCCAGGTTGGTCTCAAACTCCTGACCTCAGATTATCCTCCCCCCTTGGCCTCCCAAAGTGTCAGGATTACAGGCGTGAGTCACCACGCCCGGCCTCTCTTAATGTTTCTTAAGAAAAAAAAAAAAAAAAAAAAATAGGGGTATTGGTTTTCCAGCTGCCCCAAGTAACCTTTCCTTCTTGCGTCCCTTGGTCTCAGTCCTAGCCACTTCCTATCCACCCTGTGGCTAATTTGTCCTTTCCGTAACAGACCCCTTAGGTTGTGTCTATGAGGTTGGGCAGAGGCGTGATGGGTGAACACTCCTGGCCGGAGACTGCAGGCACTGCAGCTACATCCAGTTTCCTACCGGCAGCAGGTACCGCACCGCGGGACACTAACTTGCCCGGTCCTGCGCCGGAGCAGAGCCGTCTCAGCCGCGGGCACCGCCCTAGAGTCCCGCCCCAATCCTGGGCGAGGCTTCGCGGTGAGCGCCGCTGCCACGGATTGGCTTCGAGGGTCCGGCCCTTCGGCCAATCAGTCGCGGGGAGTTGTCTGGGGGCGGGGCTCCGGCCTCCTCGTTGAGAGTCCCGGATTTACCAGGGCCGGTGGAAGCGCCTCGGGCTCCCCCCCAGGGTCCCGGCCAGGGGACCCGGTGAACATGGCCTCTGCTACTGTGGCAGCGGCACGACGGGGCCTCGGCCGGGCTCCCCCTCTCATCTGGCGCGGCTACCAGACCGAGCGGGGCGTTTACGGCTACCGGCCGAGGAAGCCCGAGAGCCGCGAGCCCCGGGGCGCCCTGGAGCGTCCCCCAGGTCGGGGATGGGGTCTGGGCGGTGGGAGTGGGGCCTGGGACGCAGAAGCATCATCGACTTGCGGTGGGGTGTCGGGGTCGGGGAACCGGCCACCGGCCTGAACGCGCGGCCAGTGGGGAGGAGGGGGAGGTGAGGGGAGCAGAGGGTAGGTGTGGGTGCTTAGTGTCGGGGTCATCCCCCGTCCAGCCTCTGTAACTGAGGATCCTTGAGGTCCACGCTTGGGTGGTCCTCCCATCTTGCTGGTCCGGATCTGGTTTTGGAAGAGCTTTTCTTTCCTTTGTTGGAAACGTGTGAGAAAGTCTTTTTTTCTTTTTCTTTCCTTTTTTATTTAATTTAATTAAATTAATTAATTTATTTTTTAGACGAAGTCTCACTCTGGCCCAGGCTGGAGTGCAGTGCTGCGATCACAGCTGCCTGCAGCCTCGAACTCCTGGGCTTAAGCTATCCTTCCACCTCAGCGTCCTGAGTAGCTGGGGACACAGAGGGACGACCAAGCCCGGCCTTTTTTTTTTTTTTTTTTTTTTTTAGTAGAGATGGGGTCCCACCATGTTGCCCAGGCTGATCTTGAACTCTTGAGCTCAAGGTAATCCTGCAGCCTCGGCCTCCCGACGTGTTGGGATTACAGGCTAAGCCACTGCACCCAGCCTAGAAAACCAACTCTTTAATGAGGCGGAGCTGTGGGAGAAGTAAAGTTTTAATCTCCCAAGGATACATTTCCAGGACCATCTCTGAGGCTTTTATGTGAGCAGGTGGGGGGTCCAAGACTGCACTGCTTGGGAGAAGTGGGCAGTTAGTTCCAGTCTTGGAAGACAGCATGGTATTTATTATGTATTTGTCTCCTTGTAGCTAGTCTGTTACTTTAGTTTTAGAGTTTAAGTCTTAACTCTGCTGAATTTGGAACTATGTGCTGGTGGAGTTTCTTTCTTTTCCTTTTAGCCGCTCTATTGACACCTCGATATGTGCTGGTGGTTTTAATGAATTAACAGCCATGAATGTCAGGTTTTGGAACTTCTGTTGTATGCTCATTTGCGAGACTAATTTTGAGTATTTGGTTTATGCCCTAAAATTATTGTATCGTTATTTGTCCTCACGGAGTAGAAGATACTTACAGATTGATTATTAGAGGAAAGTCATTTGGCATCTTTGATCTGATTATTAGATTAATGTTGAAGATCCCCTCCAGCATCTGGGCACCTGACCTTTGAATCTTCCATCAGTCACACACTAGAACTTCAATATTGTGCTCCTCACCTCGGAGGGCATTTAAAATGAACCTCATATGTCTGTCTGTCTCTCTCTTTCTAATCCTAAAACGGAGTCTGGCTTTGTTGCCTAGGCTGGAGTGCAGTGGCACGATCTTGGCTCACTGCAACCTCTGTCTCCCAGGTTCAAGCGATTGTCCTGCCTCAGCCTCCCGAGTAGCTGGGATTACAGGCACCCGCCACCACGCCCAGCTAATTTTTGTATTTTTAGTAGAGATGGGGTTTCACCGTGTTGGCCAGGCTGGTCTTGAACTCCCAACCTCAAGCGATCCACTGGCCTTGGCCTTCTAAAGTGCTGGGATTACAGGTGTGAGCTGCCATGCCTGGCCAGGAGGGTACCTCCTTTTTGCAAAGCTGAAATCCCCTTCATATCTACTTGCTCATTAGGGAGCTCCAACTTGACCTCATCTTTCTCCTGGGCATTACTGAAAGTGACGAGAAACAGTGAACATACATTCCTGAGCTACAGTTTCAAGGGCATGCAGTCTGCTTCAGTTTCACTAAATGTTTTGTCCTGTAACATAACACTGCCCATCAGCTTTCTAGGTGGAAATACCTGTGTCATTGGCACCCATTGCCTGGCTCCTAAGTCAATACCATATGTATTTTTAGGCTCTGTTAGGGCAGCAACCCATCTCTTGTACCAAATTCTGTATTAGATTGGATGAGTTCAGGTGTTGTGATATACAAAGAGAAGTAATATCTTCTTTCCTTCCCCTTAAGAGCGTGACCCAGAGGTCGCATACATTGCTGCTGCATTCTCGTTGTCCAAAACTTAGTCACATGGCCACCAGGTTACTGGGAAGGCTGGCAAATGGCTCTTTATTCTGGGTGGCCATATACTGGGGTCTCTATTACTATCAAAGAGAGGGGAGAGTGGAAGTTGGGAATCATAGAAGTCTCTGCCATAGAGGTATGATAGTAATCTGGGATGAGCAATCCACCTATATCTTTTTCACCTCATATTTCACATCAAAATTTTTTTTTTTAATTTTATTTATTAGGTCAGGCACGGTGGCTCATGCCTGTAATCCCTGCACTTTGGGAGGCCGAGACAGGCAGATCACTTGAGACAGGGTCTTGCCATGTTGCCCAGGCTGGTCTTGAACTCCTGTCCTCAGGTGATATGCCTGCCTCGGCCTCCTAAAGTTTTGGGATTATAGGCATGAGCCACTGTGTCCAGCCCCAAATAATTTGTACTTCCTAAGGAATGAAAAGAGGGTTCTATATATGCAATTTATTTGTGACATATAGTATATTTGCATTTTGTATGTGCAGGCATAACATTAATTATCAAGTATCTTTATATGTTGTGCAACATATTAAACTATTACTGTTTTATTTTTAGTTTTTGAGATGAAGTCTTGCTATGTCACCTAGTCTGGAGTGCAGTGGTGCAGTCACAGCTCGTTGCAGCGTGTGCCCAGTTCACAGGTCTTCTTTCTTCATACGTTTATCTTGGCTAAAATAAATGTCTACATAGGTGACCACATCATTCACTAAGATTTCCCTTGTATTAAGGCTTTAAAGAGATACTGAGGCTGGGCATGGTGGCTCATGCCTGTAGTCCCAGCACTTTGGGAGGCTGAGGTGGGAAGATCACTTAAGGCCAGAAGTTCGAGACCAGCGTGGCCGACTTGGTGAAACCCCATCTCTACTAAAAATACAAAAATTAGCTGGGCCTGGTGGTGTGTGCCTATAATACTGGCTATTCAGGAGGCTGAGTCAGGAGAATCACTTGAACCTGGGAGGCTGAGGTTGCAATGAGCTGAGATCATGCCACTGCACTCCAGCCTGGGTGACAGAGCAAGACTCTGGCTCAATAAGTAAATAAATAATTAATTAAATAGATAGTGAATTTGCCCCTAGTAACCTTTTGGATGGCAGTGGTTTCTCTAGTTACAATTTGACCCATGGTGAGTGTTCTTTGTAACTAGGAATTTGTAACAGCTTGTACTTTCACCTCTGTAAACCTCAATTTCCAAGGAAACTCGAATTTATTTATCAACAACGCCAATTTAAAATGGAGGTGGGTTTAGGAGTAGTGATTAATGGGTGTATTTTTTTTTTTTTTTTGAGATGGAGTTTTGTTTTTGTTGCCCAGGCTGGAGTGCAGTGGCACGATCTTGGCTCACCACAGCCTCTCCCTCTTGGGTTCAAGTGATTCTCCTACCGAGTCAGCCTCCCGAGTAGCTGGGACTACAGGCATGCGCCACCATGCCTGGCTAATTGTGTATTTTTATTAGAGACGGGGTTTCTCTGTGTTGGCCAGACTGGTCTCGAACTCTCGACCTCAGGTGATCCACCCACCTCGACCTCCCAAAGTGCTCGGATTACTGGCATGAGGCACCGTGCCTGACCTGTTTATTCGTTTTTTTGAGACACAGTCTCACTCCGTGGCCCAGGCTGGAATGCAGTGGGGTGATCTTGGCTCACTGCAACCTCTGCCTCCTGGGTTCAAGTGATTCTCCTGCCTCAGTCTCCTGAGTATTTGAGATTACAGGCATGTGCCACCCTGGCTAATTTTTGTATTTTTAGTAAAGACGAGGTTTCACCACGTTGGCCAGGGTGGTCTCAAACTCCTGACTTCGAGTGACCCACCAACCTCTGCCTCCCAAAGTTCTGGGATTATAGGCATGAGCCACTGCACCCAGTCCATGAAAATATTAGCTCTTGTACTTTTTTTTTTTGGACAGATTCTCACCCTGTTGCCCAAGGTGGAGTGCAGTGGCATGATCTCGGCTCACTGCAACCTCTACCTCCCAGGTTTAAGAGATTCTCCTGTCTCAGCCTCTTGAGCAGCTGGGACTACAGGTGCTCACCACCATGCCTGGCTAATTTTTGTATTTTTAGTAGAAACAGGGTTTCACATGTTGGCCAGGCTGATCTTGAACTCCTGAGCTCAAGCCATCTGCCCTCAACTAGGCTTTTCTGAAGGCAGCAGTCTCTGGCTAGCTCTTTTCTCATAAGCTATCTCCGAATTCCAAATTTCAAAATCTGGAAAAGCTCATTCCGGCCCAGCTTGATTCAGCCTGTCCAGCAGCAAGGCAGACTGGAGTAATGCGTGCATGCCCACGGGGCCCCGTGACTTGGCATGGGAGGGTGCAAAGTGAGGGAGAAGAAGCCGCTTCAGCTCTTGTACTCTGAATTTGAGGGCTCTGAAAAGCTTTTATCATGAAGTGTGACTCTTGATCTCAGGACTTCATTCAAATAATGACAAATATTTCTTGAGCATCTACCATGTGTTAGTCTTCTGAGCCAGAAGCATGCCTTTATTTTTAAGAGGAGTGCAGGCGTGTATCTGCTATTGTTTTCTCTATTCTCTCTGGCTTCATTAGGGACTTAAACATCAAATCTAATTCCTGTGACCTTTTGCAGATATTACTAACAGCAAATTGTTTGGGCAGTATTATGCCTAATGTAAAGGTATTCGTTTTTCTCTTACAGAAATTCTTGCATTTCTGCAGTAATAGAAAGTTTTGTTTTTGTTTTGTTTTGTTTTGTTTTCTTTGAGACACTCTGTGTCGCCCAGGCTGAGTGCAGTGGCACAATTACAGCTTACCACAGCCTCCAACTCCTGGGCTCAAGTGATCCTCCCACCTCGGTCTCCTGAGTAGCTGGGATCACAGGCACGTGCCACCACATCCAACTAATTTTTGTATTTCTTTTCTTTTTTTTTTTTTTTTTTTGAGAAGGAGCCTCAGTCTTGCTCTGAGCCCTTGGCTCACTGCAAGCTCCGCCTCCCGGGTTCACGCCATTCTCCTGCTTCAGCTTCCCAGGTAGCTGGGACTACAGGTGCCCGCCACCATGCCCGGCTAATTTTTTTGTATTTTTAGTAGAGATGGGGTTTCACCATGTTAGCCAGGATGGTCTCAATCTCCTGACCTTGTGATCCGCCCACCTCGGTCTCTCAAAGTGCTGGAATTGCAGGTGTGAGCCACTGCCCCCGGCCAATTTTTGTATTTTTTTGTAAAGACAAGGTTTCGCTCTGTTGCCCAGGCTGGTCTCAAACTCTTGACCTCAAGGGGTCCTCCTGCCTCAGCCTCCCAAAGTGATTACAGGTGTGAGCCACTGTGACCATCCGGTAGTAGGAAGTATTTTATGAATAATTCTATTGCTGTGCTCTCATGCTTTTAAATGTTACTTTTATTTGTTTTGCTTATCCTTCCAGGGAAAAAGAATTAAATCTTTTAATTATGTGTTTTGTTATGAAGGTAATACAGCAGAAGTGCATTTTATCTAGAGCATTTGAAATTGGAACTTGATCCGTTAATTCCATTTATTTTTATTTTGCTTTTTTTTTTTTTTTTTTTTGAGACGGAGTCTCGCTTTGTCGCCCGGGCTGGAGTGCAGTGGCCGGATCTCAGCTCACTGCAAGCTCTGCCTCCCGGGTTTACGCCATTCTCCTGCCTCAGCCTCCCGAGTAGCTGGGACTACAGGCGCCCGCCACCTCGCCCGGCTAGTTTTTTGTATTTTTTAGTAGAGACGGGGTTTCACCGTGTTAGCCAGGATGGTCTCGAACTCCTGACCTCGTGATCCGCCCGTCTCGGCCTCCCAAAGTGCTGGGATTACAGGCATGAGCCACCGCGCCCGGCCTTTTTTTTACTTCTTTTGTTTTTTCTTTTAAAACAATTTTAACAGAGCGAGACTCTGTCTCAAAAAAAAAAAAAAAAAAAAAAAAAAGAAAAAAAAAAAAAGAAAAGAAAGCAATGTGAGTGCAAAATCTCTAGATTTTTCTCATTTCTCCCCCTAATATTTTACTTTTTCCCACAGCAACAGATTTAGGGACTAATAGAACTGATGGTTATAAGCACCAAGTCAACTGATGAGAGCAGAGTGAGACTGTCTCAAAAAGAACAAAAAGCTTTATTGTACATGTTCACTGTGGAAAACTGCGAGAATACAGTAAGCAAAAAATAACAAATCTGCCTGGGTGTGATGACGTGCACCTGTAATCCCAGCTACTTGGGAGGCTGAGGCAGGAGGATCTCTTGAGCCCAGGAGTTTGAGTCCAGCCTGGGTAATATAGCCAGACCTTGTTTCTTTCTTTCTTTCTTTCTTTTTTTTTTTTGAGACGGAGTCTCGCTCTGTTGCCCGGGCTGGAGTGTAATGGCGCAACCTCGGATCACTGCAAGCTCCGCCTCCTGGGTTCAAGCGATTCTCCTGCTTCAGCCTCCTGAGTAGCTGGGATTATAGGCATCTGCGACCAGGCCTGGCTAATTTTCTTGTTTTTAGTGGAGACAGGGTTTCAACGTGTGGGCCAGGCTGGTCTCAAACTCCTGACCTCAGGTGATGAGATCACCTTGGCCCACCTTGGCCTCCCAAGGTGCTGAGATTACAGGCATGAGCCACTGCGCCTGGCCATTCATTAAGTCTTGAGGCTTTTTCGTCAATCATTCTTCTACAATATTATTTTTTAATGACTGTCAGCAATTTGAGATGAGTTAATGTCATTGCTTGTCCCTCAGAGGATGGGTTTATAAAGAGAGAACTAATGATAGGGAGATGTCAGTGAAGAATGAGGAGGGCCTACCTTTGTCTTCACGATTGGAGGGTGCGGGTGAGGGCCACTGAGTAGCTTCACGTTGTACTCGTGCTCTCTGGGGACATCCAAGTTCTGATTAAGCCCAGGAGTGTGAGGAACGTTCAGAGAGGTTTGTTTTTCATGAAACAGAGCACCAGAGATCTTGGTGGAAGGAGCTGGAGACAGGGAAGGAGTTGGAGATAGGGTTGGTGGAAGAAGAAACCTGCCAGAAGAAATGGCAGTCTGAGGGAGCATGGGTTGCCAGGGTGGATGGAGGATGTGCCTGACACGACAGAGGGCTTCCTCTTTCTGCTGGTGCCAAATTGCTACATGCCTCATATTCTTTGGAGCAAGGAGGGTTCTTTTGTGCCAACTTCTGTGTCAGTATTCTAGCGTATCATTAGCAGCCTGGCTAGCCAGTAGTTAGAAATAGAAGCAGTGGGCCGAGCGCAGTGGCTCATGCCTGTAATCTCAGCACTTTGGGAGGCAGAGGTGGGTGGATCACGAGGTCAGAAGTTCGAGACCAGCCTGACCAACATGGTGAAACCCCCGTCTCTACTAAAAATACAAAAAATTAGCCAGGCGTGGTGGCATGTGCCTCTAATCCCAGCTACTCAGGAGAATTGAGATGGGAGAATCGCTTGAACCTGAGAAGCAGAGGTTGCAATGAGTCATGATCGTGCCATTGCACTCTAGCCTGGGCGACAGAGCAAGACTCTATCTCAGAAAAAGGAAAACAAAACCAAAAAATAACCTACAAAAATTAGCCGGGCATGGTGGCACGTGCCTGCAGCCCCACCTACTTGGGAGGGTGAGGCAGGATAATCGCTTGCACCCAGAAGTTGGAGGCTGCATTGAGCTGAGATTGTGCCACTGCACTCCAGCCTGGGTGACAGAGCGAGACTCCGTCTCAAAGAAAAAGAAAAAGGAATAGAAGCAGTGATCTCTAGGAGTTGACATGGGTTCTTCTCTAAGGGGGTGTTTTCTTTTTTCTTTTTTTGAGACAAAGTCTCGCTCTGTCACACAGGCTGGAGTACAGTGGCACCATCTCGGCTCACTGCAACCTCCACTTCCCAGGTTCCAGCGATTCTCCTGCTTCAGCCTCCATAGGCACGTGCAGCCACACCCGGCTAATTTTTGTATTTTTAGTAGAGATGGGATTTCACCATGTTGGTCAGACTGGTCTTGAACTCCTGACCTCAAGTGACCCACTGGCCTCGGCCTCTAAGGGGATGTTTTCAGTATGGCTGCTGGTTTGCAATGGGAATGGGGGTTACCCTGTAGGTTTGCTATTGTTCTTGTACCACTAATCATGAGTTGTGGGGAGATCGCTCAGAGAGAAAGTAGACTGAGAAGGTGGCCTTGGGCAGAGCTGGGGAGTACCAATATTTTATGTATTTTATTTTTCAGAGATGGGATCTTGCTTTCTTACCCAGGCTAGAGTGCAGTGGTGAGATTCCAGCTCACTGCAGCCTCGAACTCCTGGTCAGCTTCTTGAGTAGTTGGGATTATAGGTGTGCACCACCATGCCTGGCTACCAATATTTAGAGATGGGCAAAGAGAAGTCCCCCAAAAGTGACTGAGGTTGAGTAGCTCTGGAGTTAGAAAGAAAACCGTGTTCCTGCAATGCTGTAGAGCCCAGGGAAGAATATGTACTTAAAAGGAGAGAGTGGGGGCTAGGTGCAGTGGCTCACACCTGTAATCCCAGCACTTTGGGAGGCCGAGGCAGGTGGATCACAAGGTTAGGAGATCAAGACCATCCTGGCCAACATGGTGAAACCCCATCTCTACTAAAATACAAAAAATTAGCTGGGCGTGGTGGCACGCACCTGTAGTCCCAGCTACTCAGGAGGCTGAGGCAGGGAATCACTTGAACCTGGGAGGCGGAGCTTGCAGTGAGCCGAGATTGTGCCACTGCACTCCAGCCTGGCGACAGAGCAAGACTCCTTCTCAAAAAAATAAAAAAATAAAAGATGAGAGTGGTCCACAGGGACATGCTTTAGACATAGTCTATCTGGATTTTAGCCACAAATATAAATGTTTCCTACTTCATATGACAGTGATTGAGAACTTGAATAAGGTTCAAAATAGAACCCTTAGCAATTTGTAGGACTAACCCCCAGGCTGAAATCAGTTCATTTCCTGGGATAGTTTGATTCGTTTATTTGACCTATTATGGCTCCACCTACCTGCTGTATTAGTGCAAATACATCCTGTGTGTGTTCAGTACCTCTCTGTTCTTTTCTCACTAAACCTGCTCCAAGTAAAGAAGTGTGCTTTGGCTGGGCGCAGCGGCTCACACCTGTAATCCCAGCACTTTGGGAGGCCGAGGGGGGTGGATCATGAGATCAGGAGATCGAGACCATCCTGGCTAACACGGTGAAACCCTGTCTCTACTAAAAATACAAGACATTAGCTGGGTGTGGTGGTGGGCGCCTGTAGTCCCAGCTACTCGGGAGGCTGAGGCAGGAGAACGACTTGAACCTGGGAGGCACAGGTTGCAGTGAGCCAAGATTGCACCACTGCACTCCAGCCTGGGTGACAGAGTGAGACAATGTCTCAAAAAAAAAAAAAAAAGTTTGAAAATATGCTAACAATTGTCTCTGGGTTCTGAAAATAACACAAAGTGTAAAAATGTGTTTCTTGGCCTTCTTTGGGAGGCCAAGGTGAGTAAATCACTTGAGCTCAGGGGTTCAAGACCAGCCTGGGTAACATGGTTAAACTCCATCTTGACCAAAAAAAAAAAAAAAAAAACCAAAAATTAGCCAAGTGTGGTGGTGCATGTCTGTAGTCCCAGCTACCTGGGAGGCTGAGGCAGGAGGATCACTTGAGCCTAGGTTGCAGTGAGCTGTGATGGTTCTACTGCACTCCAGCCTGGGCAATAGAGCAAGATGCTGTCTCTAAAATAAATAAATAAATAAATAAAGAGGTCTAGAGCTGTAAGAGCTTCTTTGAAAAGCTGATTTTTGGGCCGGGCGCGGTGGCTCAAGCCTGTAATCCCAGCGCTTTGGGAGGCCGAGACGGGCGGATCACAAGGTCAGGAGATCGAGACCATCCTGGCTAACACGGTGAAACCCCGTCTCTACTAAAAAATACAAAAACTAGCCGGGCGAGGTGGCGGGCGCCTGTAGTCCCAGCTACACGGGAGGCTGAGGCAGGAGAATGGCGTAAACCTGGGAGGCGGAGCTTGCAGTGAGCTGAGATCCGGCCACTGCACTCCAGTCCGGGTGACAGAGCGAGACTCCGCCTCAAAAAAAAAAAAAAAAAAAAAAAAAGAAAAGCTGATTTTTGTAATTTGTAGTCATCTCCTAAACTGTTTGTATTTTTAAATTTTCCCCAATTTAGTTGACCATGGCCTTGCCAGGTTGGTGACAGTATATCGTGAGCATGGTCATAAAGCTGCCAAAATCAACCCCCTCTTCACCGGACAAGCCCTGCTGGAGAATGTGCCTGAAATCCAAGCCCTGGTGCAGACACTGCAGGGACCCTTCCACACGGCAGGTATGGCTTCTGCACAGCAGGTGGGAGCTCGGAGCTGCATAGCAGGCCGGGCTCCTGCCTCTGTTCTTGAAGAAGCAGCATCCCCTAGGCCGGGCGCGGTGGCTCAAGCCTGTAATCCCAGCACTTTGGGAGGCCGAGACGGGCGGATCATGAGGTCAGGAGATCGAGACCATCCTGGCTAACACGGTGAAACCCCGTCTCTACCAAAAACTACAAAAATCTAGCCGGGCGAGGTGGTGGGCGCCTGTAGTCCCAGCTACTCGGGAGGCTGAGGCAGGAGAATGGCGTGAACCCGGGAGGCGGAGCTTGCAGTGAGCTGAGATCCGGCCACTGCACTCCAGCCTGGGCGACAGAGCGAGACTCCGTCTCAAAAAAAAAAAAAAAAAAAAAGAAGCAGCATCCCCGCTGGAGCTGAGGCTCCCACAGGTGTGAGGAGACCCAAGGGGGCACATTGAGGTACTGTCAGAGAGGAGCATTCTTGGGATTCTAGAAGTTCTGAGGAAGCCTGTTTTCTCAAGGTTCAAAAACATTGAATTGGCTGGGCACAATGGCTGACACCCATAAACCCAGCACTTTGGGAGCCCGAGGTGGGAGGGTCATTTGAGCCGAGGAGTTTGAGACCAACCTGGGCAACACAGTGAGACTGTTCTACAACAACAACAACAACAAAATTAGCTGGGCATGGTGATGCACACCTGTAGTTCCAGGCACTCCAGAGGCTGAGATGGGAGGATCACTTGAGCCTGGGAGGTCAAGGCTGCAGTGAGCCTTGATCGTGCCGCTGCACTCCAGCCTGGGCAACAGAGTGAGACCCTGTCTGAAAAAACAAACAAACAAAAAACCTTTGAACTCTCAAGTGCCATATGCTTAGCATATATCAATTTATTCTCAAAACCACTCCCAAAAGTAGTCATTGTCCTCTTTATTTTGTAGATGGAAAAACAAAGAGAACTTATATAACTCATAGCTGCTCAGTGGCAGAGGTGAGGTGAAATCCAGGGCTGCTTCCATTCCAAAGCTTGCCCCCCTCATTCTATTTTCTTTCTCAGCCTGGGAACTTAGAAAAAGTTGGGCCTGCATCATCAGTCATGATTTCAGGGTCCTACCTCATGTTACTTTTTAAAGTTAATCTTGCAAATACCAAATTATGATTGTGTGTATCAGTGAGTCATGTTTCAGTCATCTAATGCCGTGTAATAAACTACCCTAAGATATAACGGCATTTAAACCCTCAACTTTCATTTTAGTGTCTCTTAGGGTTCGGGGGGTTACCTGGGCTTTGCAAGGTGGTAGTGTTCTTTTCTTTTTTTCTGTTTTTGAGATGGAGTTTCGCTCTTGTTACCCAGGCTGGAGTGCAATGGCGCTATCTCAGCTCACTGTAACCTCTACCTCCCGGGTTCAAGCAGTTCTCCTGCCTCAGCCTCCCGAGTAGCTGAGATTACAGCCATGTGCCACCACACCTGGCTAATTCTGTATGTTTAGTAGAAATGGATTTTCTCCATGTTGGTCAGGCTGGTCTCGAACTCCTGACCTCAGGTGATCTGCCCGCCTCGGCCTCCCAAAGTGCTGGGATCACAGGCATGAGCCACCATGCCTGGCATAAGGTGGTAGTTTTCTCTCTTTTTTCTTTTTTTCTTTTTTTTTTTGAGACAGAGTCTCGCTCTGTTGCCCAGGCTGGAGTGCAGTGGCCGGATCTCAGCTCACTGCAAGCTCCGCCTCCCGGGTTTATGCCATTCTCCTGCCTCAGCCTCCCGAGTAGCTGGGACTACAGGCGCCCGCCATCTCGCCCGGCTAATTTTTTGTATTTTTTTAGTAGAGACAGGGTTTCACCGTGTTAGCCAGGATGGTCTCGATCTCCTGACCTCGTGATCCGCCTGTCTCGGCCTCCCAAAGTGCTAGGATTACAGGCTTGAGCCACCGCGCCCGGCCTCTTTTTTCCTTTTTTTTTTTGAGATGGGCCTCCAAAGGCTGCAGAAAGAACTGATTCCTCAGTTGAACCTCTGCAGAAAGAACTGATTCCTCAGCGCCTCATAAAAGCAAACGAGTTAATGTGGAAAACATTAAATGACATGATTAATGACTCAGTTGGAATATAGTGGTGATGCGTCTAACTTCCTCAGAAGACCAATACTTTAAGTCTTTATATACAAAAAAAAAAATACAATAAACTTTGTTGTAAGAAACCATAAGCCAGAGGTGTCCAATCTTTTGGCTTCCCTGGGCCACGCTGGAATTAGAATTGTCTTGGGCCACACATCAAATACACTAACACTAATCATAACTAATGAGCTAAAAAAAAAATCACAAAGAAAATCTCACAACGTTTTAAGAAAGTTTATTCATTGTGTTGGGCCATATTCAAAACTGTCCTGGATCACATGCAGCCTGTGGGCTGCGGGTTGGACAAGCTGGCTAAGCAATATAAAGTAAAGGTTGGGGCCGGGTGTGGTGGCTTATGCCTGTAATCTCAGCAATTTGGGAGGTGGAGGCAAGAGGATCACCTGAGGACAGGAGTTCAAGACCAGCCTGGCCAACATGGTGAAACCCCATCTATACTAAGAATACAAAAATTAGACGTGATGGTGTGCACGTGTAGTCTCAGCTATTCGGGAGGCTGAGGCAGGAGAATCATTTGAACCTGGGAGGCAGAGGTTGCAGTGAGCCAAGATCGTGCCACTGCACTCCAGCCTGGGAAACGAGCAAAAACTCCATCACACACAAAAAAGAAATTACTGTAGAATCAAAACTTGGCATAAAGCAGCAGCAGGGCTCTGTCTTTGTGAAGGAAGTGGGGTTTTCCCCCCTCCTAGTTTTACTACTTCATGACCTTTGACCATATTTTTAGTTTTTTTCTTTAGAAAAAATCTAGATAAGCATTAATAATGACCCAAGTTATTTATTTATTTATTTATTTATTTTGGGACGGAGCCTCGCTCTGTCGCCTAGGCTAGAGTGCAGTGGTGTGATCTCGGCTCACTGCAACCTCTGTCTCCCGAGGTTCAAGCGATTCTCCTGCCTCAGCCTCTCGAGTAGCTGGGACTACAGGTGCACGCTACCACGCTTGGCTAATTTTTGTAATTTTAGTAGAGACGGGGTTTTACCATATTGGTCAGGCTGAGCTCGAACTCCTGATCTCAGGTGATCCACCCGCCTTGCCTCCCAAAATGTTGGGATGACAGGTGTGGGCCATAGCATCGGCCAATAATGACCCAAGTTATTAAGAACAAAGCACTCTGCGTTGAAGTAATTATTTTGGTATGTTCCAGAATTAACTTGCCATATGATTATATTTTAAGGTGACCCCTTTGATTGTATTTCACAGGATTATTGAACATGGGGAAGGAAGAGGCCTCACTTGAGGAAGTGTTAGTCTATCTCAATCAAATCTACTGTGGGCAGATTTCTATTGAAACCTCCCAACTTCAGAGCCAGGAGGAGAAAGACTGGTTTGCCAGGCGGTTTGAGGAACTGCAAAAGGAGACGTTTACCACAGAGGAGCGAAAACATCTGTCGAAACTAATGCTGGAATCTCAGGTAAAAAGAAGCATCTGGGCTGGGCGCGGTGGCTCACGCCTGTAACCCCAGGACTTTGGGAGGCTGAGGTGGGCGGATCACCTGAGGTCAGGAGTTCAAGACCAGCCTGACCAACGTGGAGAGAAACCCCATCTCTACTAAAAATACAAAAATTAGCCAGGTGTAGTGGCGCATGCCTGTAACCCTAGCTACTTGTGAGGCTGAGGCAGGAGAATCACTTGAACCCAGGAGACAGAGGTTGCAGTGAGCCAAGATTGCGCCATTGCGCTCCAGCCTGGGCAACAAGAGTGAAATACAGTCTCAAAAAAAAAAAAAGAAAAAAAGAAGTGTCTAATAGCAAGGGCGTAGGTTACCCTCACTGTCTATAAAGATATGTAGCCTGGCTGACATAAAGAAACCCTGTCTCTACTAAAAATACAAAAATTAACGAGGGGTGATGGTGCACACCTGTAATCCCAGCTAGTCAGGAAGCTGAGGCATGAGAATCCCTGGAACCTGGGAGGTGGAGGCTGCAGTGAACTGAGATCGCACCACTGCACTCCAGCCTGGGTGACAGAGCAAGATTCTGTCTCAAAAAAAAAAAAAAAAAAAAAAAAAGATGTATAACTACTGAAGAGAGGGAATTGAGCCATTAACTCTGAACTTAAATCCCTCATTACTTCAACACAATGGATCATATAACACACATACCATTTTATTATTTTATTTTTCCTCAAAGATCCTTGTTCTGAGCACATCACTTTATTCTAAGTAGCAAAATGTTGGTTGCCAAAATATTGACCTATTGGCTCTCCTCAGAGTCAACATACTTCTCGTGTATGTGTCTGCTTACTCTCTAAAAGATGACAAGATCCTTAAGACCTTACTTCTGACTGGGCACGGTGGCTCGCGCCTGTCATCCCAGCCCTTTGGTAGGCTGAGGTGGGCCTATTGCTTGAGGTCAGGAATTTGAGACCAGCCTGGCCAACATGGTGAAACCCCGTGTCTACTAAAAAAAAAAAATACAAAAATTAGCCTGGTGTGGTGGAGCATACTTGTAGTCCCAACTACTTGGGAAGCTGAGGCAGGAGAATCACTTGAAACCATGAGGCGGAGGTTGCAGTGAGCTGAGATCGCACCACTGCACTCCAGTCTCGGCAACAGAGCGAGACTCTGTCCAAAAAAAAAAAAACACACACATAGTTCTTAAGGTTTTATTTCTTTTTTTTAAATTTTTTGTTTTTTTGAGACAGAGTCTCGCTCTGTCACCCAAGTAGCTGGGATTACAGACGCATGCCACCACACCAAGCTAATTTTTGTCTTTTTAGTAGTGACAGGGTTTCATCATGTTGGCCAAGATGGTCTCGATCTCCTGACCTCATGATCCGCCCGCCTCGGCCTCCCGAGGTGCTGGGATTACAGGCATGAGCCACCGTACCTGGCCTTTAAAAAACATTTTTTTAAAAAAATGTATTTCAGATTTCTTTTTTTTTTTTTTTTGAGATGATTCTCCCTGTCGCCCAGGCTGGAGTGCAGTGGTGTGATCTCAGCTCACTGTAACCTCTGCCTCCCACGTTTAAGCCATTCTGCTTCAGCCTCCCAAGTAGCTGGGACTACAGGCGCTGCCACGATGCCTAGCTAATTTTTTGTATTTTTAGTAGAACGGGGTTTCGCTGTGTTAGTCAGGATGATCTCAATCTCCTGACCTCATGATCCACCCCCCTCAGCCTTCCAAAGTGCTGGGATTACAGGCGTGAGCCACCATGCCCAGCCTAAAATGTATTAGCCAGGATGGTCTCGATCTCCTGACCTCGTGATCTGCCCACCTCGGCCTCCCAGAGTGCTGGGATTGAGGGGTGAGCCACCGCAACTGGCCTAAAATTTCTTTTAATATGTAAGAAAAAAGTCTTAGGCAGGCGCTGTGGCTCACGCCTGTAATCCCAGCACTTTGGTTTGGGAGGCTGAGGCGGGCTTATCATGAGGTCAGGAGATCAAGACCATCCTGGCTAACATGATGAAACCCTGTCTCTACTAAAAACACAAAAAAATTAGCCAGGCGTGGTGGCGGGCGTCTGTAGTCCCAGCTACTTGGGAGGCTGAGGCAGGAGAATGGCATGAACCTGGGAGGCGGAGGTTGCAGTGAACCAAGATTGTGCCACTGTACTCCACACTGGGTGACAGAGCGAGACTCTGTCTCAAAAAAAAAAAAAAAAAAAAAGTCTTTTGATAACAGAACATACTGTCACCATTCAGGGCTATGTATAGTTGCAGTTCTTGAGACAGTCTTTTTTTTTTTTTTTTTTTTTTTGAGACGGAGTCTCGCTCTGTCGCCCAGGCTGGAGTGCAGTGGCCGGATCTCAGCTCACTGCAAGCTCTGCCTCCCGGGTTCACGCCATTCTCCTGCCTCAGCCTCCCGAGTAGCTGGGACTACAGGCGCCTGCCACCTCGCCCAGCTAGTTTTTTGTATTTTTTTAGTAGAGATGGGGTTTCACCATGTTAGCTAGGATGGTCTTGATCTCCTGACCTCGTGTTCTGCCCGTCTCGGCCTCCCAAAGTGCTGGGATTATAGGCTTGAGCCACCGCGCCCGGCCTGAGACAGTCTTGCTCTGTCACCCAGGCTGGAGTGCAGTGGCACAATCTTGGCTCACTGCAACCTCCGCCTCCTAGGCTCAAGCAATTCTCCTGCCAGCCTCCTGAGTAGCTGGGATTACAGGTGCATGCCACCACACCTGGCTAATTTTTATATTTTCAGTAGAGATGGGGTTTCACCATGTTGGCCAAGCCTTGAACTCCTGGCCTCAAGTGATCCAACCATCTTGGCCTCCCGAAGTGCTGGGATTACAGACATGAACCACTATGCCTGTCCTGGTCTTAATTCTTAAGAACTGAAGATACTTAAGTTCAGAACTTAACTTGAGATCATCAAAAGATGACATGTGGAAGAGAGAGGCTCAATACAAATGAACGGAAGCGAACCTCCATCAGGGCTGTGACCAGGACTCTGGAATGTCAAGATGGCAAGAAGCCCCTTCCTAATAGTTTGGGTAGTTGGATAGTTTGCAGCCTTGATTCATACCATAGAACCCCCTGTGAAAACTGGGG
The DNA here is from genome assembly GCF_007565055.1 of Rhinopithecus roxellana. Classification (NCBI taxonomy): domain Eukaryota; kingdom Metazoa; phylum Chordata; class Mammalia; order Primates; family Cercopithecidae; genus Rhinopithecus; species Rhinopithecus roxellana. The sequence continues at coordinate 88,104,419 of NC_044559.1, forward strand.
TACTGGGAAGAGGCAGCAGAAATCTAAGGCCTGGCTTCCAGTCCAGAAGAACACACATTCTAAGGGGGTTTCCTTGGGGTGAGTTATTCTGCCATGTAGGTTATTCTCCTCTGCCCCTTCTGCTGTCCAGGATCCTTGGAAAGCCATCCCGCTGTGTCCATGTTATGTCTCTCGCCAGGATATGAAGTAAAGTGGCATTGTTGTGGCCACTTGGGGTGTGTGGGGCCCTCTCACAACACACACAGATTTATCTGCCTTCCACTGGAGAAGCTGGCTGTCTCCTGGCAGCTCATGTCTGACATGATGTTCTGCAGGAGTTTGACCACTTTCTGGCCACCAAGTTCTCGACAGTGAAACGATACGGAGGCGAAGGGGCTGAAAGCATGATGGGCTTTTTCCACGAGCTGCTGAAAATGTCGGCCTACAGCGGAATCACTGATGTCATCATTGGGATGCCCCATAGAGGGAGGCTGAATTTATTGACAGGCCTTCTGCAGTTCCCTCCAGAGGTAAGGTTACTCGCTGTGTTTCTCATTAGCACTGTAAGACTGATGGTAACAGAATAAAACTGCTGGTTTCATTCTGCTGATAAATGATGGTGATGGTGATGGCCGGGCACTGTGGCTCACACCTGTAATCCCAGCCTGTTGGGAGGCTGAGGCAGGAGGATGACTTGAATCTAGGACTTGAGACCACCCTGTGGAACAAAGTGAGACTCTGTCTCTACCAAAAATAAAATAAGTTAGCCAAGTATGGTGGCACACACCTGTGTGCCCAGCTACTCAGGAGACTGAGGCCAGAGGTTTACTTGAGCCCAGGAGTTTGAGGCTGCAGTAAGCTATGATCTCACCACTGCACTCCAGGCTGGGCAACAAAGCAAGATGCTGCCTGAATATAAATAAATTTTAAAAAGTAAAACTCATGGTGATCATTCCTTTTAAGAAGTCAACTAAGCCTGGGCAAGGTGGCTCACACCTGCATTCCCAGCACTTTGGGAGGCTAAGGCAAGAGGAGTGCTTGAGCCCAGGAGTTCAAGACCAGCTTGGGTAACCTCGCAAAACTCTGTCCCTACAAAAATAAAAATTAGGTGGCATGGTCTCTACAAACATAAAAATTAGGTGGTGTACCTGTGGTTCCAGCTACTTGGGAGGCTGTGGTGGGAGGATCTCTTGCGTCCAGGAGATGGAGGCTTCAGTGAACTGAGATTGCGCCACTGCCCTCCAGCCTGGAAGACAGAGGCAGATCCTGTCTCAAGAAAAAAAAGAGGAAAGGCAACTAAGCATGTGAGCAGTTGGTCCAGGAGGTAGTTTAGACAGTTTAGTTAATTGACAGAGCTGCTATTTGGATTGGTTTTCTGTGTATTCTTATTTATTTATTTATTGAGACCGAATCTCACTCTGTCACCCAGGCTGGAGTACAGTGGTATGATCTTGGCTCACTGCAACCCCCGCCTCCTAGGTTCAAGTGATTCTCATGCCTTAGCCTCTCGCCTAGCTGGGATTACAGGCACCTGCCACCACGCCTGACTAATTTTTTATATTTTTAATAGAGACGAGGTTTCACCATGTTGGCCAGGCTGGTCCTGAACTCCTGACCTCAAGTGATCTTCCTGCCTCAGCCTCCCAAAGTCCTGGAATTACAGGCGTGAGCCACCACTCCTGGCTTTAAATTTTCTTTTTTCTTGTATGATTTCAACTCAGCACTTCTTCCCTAGTCTCCATTGTGATGAACGCCATTGTTTTCGTTTTATATGTATCCACAATAGCTGATGTTCCGTAAAATGCAAGGCTTAAGTGAATTTCCAGAGACGTTTTCAGCCACTGGAGACGTCCTGTCTCACCTGACCTCCTCTGTGGACCTGGACTTCGGGGCACACCATCCCCTCCATGTGACAATGCTGCCCAATCCCTCGCACCTGGAGGCCGTCAACCCCGTGGCCGTGGGCAAAACTCGTGGCAGGCAGCAGTCTCGCCAAGACGGCGATTACTCGCCAGACAACTCAGCCCAGCCAGGGGACAGGGTCATTTGCTTACAGGTACTTGGAGCTTCTGGAAGTGAGGCCAGAGGTGGGGAAAACTGGGAAGAATGTGTGGGTTCGGAGGGCTGAAAATAGATGGCAGACGTTCGTGATGAAACTGAGATGACCTTTTGGAAAAAGATTCTGTGATTGTTTTAAAAACTAACAGGAGATTCATGAGGTTTAGTCTTCAGGCAACTGGCTTTAGCCTGGGGCTTCCACTGCTGTTTTCCTTGCTTGGCTTATGAATTAATTTAGGGGCATGGGCTGGCAAACCTCCTCCTTCTGGGAGCACAGATGTCATTATTTCTCTGAAAGTATGGCCCTCTTGGAAACTTCGTGGTATCCATACTTGGATCCCACGTGGTATCCATACTTGTCATTTAACAAGACAAGTGTGAATTTTTTTTTTTTTTTGAGATGGAGTCTCGCTCTGTCACTCAGGCTGGAGTGCAATGGCAAAATCTCAGCTCACTGCAACCTCTGCCTCCTGGGTTCAAGCGATTCTCCTGCCTCAGCCTCCCAAGTAGCTGGGATTACAGGCGCCTGCCACCATGCCCAGCTAATTTTTGTATTTTTAGTAGTGACAGGGTTTCACTATGTTGGTCAGCCTGGTTTCGAACTCCTGACCTCAAATGATCCTCCTGCTTCAGCCTCCCAAAGTGCTGGGATTACAGGGATGAGCCACTACACCTGGCCTATTTTTTTTTTTTTTTTTGCTTGTTTATTTTTAGATGAAGGCCTTTGGCATTAAGGCAAATAATACAAATTATCAGTGTGGTTCGTTCTTCTTCTACCCTCTCTCCAAGTTTTTGGTAACACTACAAGTATCTTTTAGAGGTTTGGGCTGTGGTCATGTTTCTCCTATGAATATTCATTTAAATACAAACCTTTAACTACAGGAGATAATGAACACTGGATTTCAGAATCAGTCTTCAAATTCCACAGAAATAGATAAATATATAAGACAAGCAAATATTTTGTCTGTGAATAGCCATGTTATCCTATGCATTTTAATTTTTCACAGGCCAGAAACTTGTAGTGAATAAATTGGGAGTAGGCAGAATTGGACTTAATTATGATATGGCTGGCCGGCCTGCCTTCCTTCTTTCCTCCTTCCTTCCTTCCTTCCTTCCTTCCTTCCTTCCTTCCTTCCTTCCTTCCTTCCTTTTTTCCTTCCTTCCTTCCTTCCTTCCTTCCTTCCTTCCTTCCTTCCTTCCTTCTTTCCTTCCTTCCTTCCTTCCTTCCGTCCTTCCTTCCTTCCTTTTTTTCCTTCCTTCTTCCTCTTCCTCCTTCCTTCCTCCTTCCTTCCTTCCTTCCTCTTTCCTTCCTTCCTTCCTTCCTTCTTCCTTCCTTCCTTCCTTTCCTTCCTTCCTTCCTTCCTTCCTTCTTTCCTTCCTTCCTTCCCCTCCTTTCCTTCCTCCTTCCTTCCTTTTTTCCTTCCTTCCTTCCTTCCTTTTTTTCCTTCCTTCCTTCGTTCCTTCTTCCTTCCTTCCTTCCTCCTTTTTTTTCCTCCTTCCTTCTTTCCTTCCTTCCGTTCCTTCCTTCCTTTCTTCCTTCCTTGCTTTTTCTTCCTTCCTTTCTCTCCTTCCTCCTCCTCCCTCCCCCCTCGCTCCCTCCCTCTCTTCCTCCTTCCTTTTCCTTCCTTCCTTTTTTCCTTCCTTCCTCCTGGTTGTTTCTCCCTTCTTTCCTTCCTTCCTCCCTCCCTTTCCCTCCCCCCCTCTCTTCCTCCCTTCCTCCCTCCCTCCCTCCCTCCCTCCCTCCCTCCCTTCCTTCCTTCCTTCCTTCCTTCCTTCCTTCCTTCCTCTTTCTCTTTCTTTCTCTCTTTCTCTCTTTTGAGATGGGGTCTCAATCTTTTGTCCAGACAGGAGTTCAGTGGCACAATCATAGCTCACTGCAGCCTCAAATGCCTGGGCTCAAGCAGTCTTCCTGTCTCAGCCTCCCAAGTAGCTGGGCCTACAGGTGCTTGCCATCATACCTGGCTGATTTATTTTATTTTGTGGAGACATGATCTTGCCAGGTTGGCAAAGCTGGTTTCAAATTCCTAGCTTCAAGCAACCCTCCTGCCTCGGCCTCCCAAAGTGTAGATATTACAGGTGTGAACCACTGCACCTGGCCTGATAGGGTGTTTCTAAATAGAAATCTTGAAATCATTAGCCAGACATTCTGTTTACCTTTCACATAATTTATAATACTCTAAACTATTTTAATCTTTCATTTTTACCCAGTACATTGAGCTGATCTTAAGATCAACTTCTGAAATAAAAGGTGAAAATGCCATTTTCTTTAAAATGATGATAAACAAGGCTGGTCACTGTGGCTCATGCCTGTAATCCCAGCACTTTGGGAGGCCGAGGAGGGTAGATCACCTGAGGTCAGAAGTTCGAGACCAGCCTGACCAACATGGTGAAACCTTGTCTCTACTAAAAATACAAAAAATTACCCGGGTGTGGTGGTGCACGCCTATAATCCCGGCTACTCGGAAAGCTGAAGCAGGAGAATCGCTTGAACTCGGGAGACGGAGGTTGCAGTGAGTTTAGATTGTGCCGTTGTGCTCCAACCTGGGTGAAAGAGCGAGACTCTGTCTCAGAAAATAAAATAAAAAATAAATAAATAAAAAAATAAATAATTCCAACCTGAAAACCTAAATTTCTTAACCCCTTATGTTTCTTTTCTCCCCACCCCTCCCCTTGCCTCATGATTTAGGTCCATGGTGATGCTTCTTTCTGTGGTCAAGGGATTGCTCCTGAAACGTTCACGCTGTCCAATCTCCCGCATTTCAGAATTGGTGGGAGTGTCCATTTGATTGTTAATAACCAGCTGGGTTATACCACTCCAGCTGAAAGAGGAAGGTCTTCTTTATACTGCAGTGATATTGGTACGTAACATAGGGAGGAACTGATGTTGCTGAGGCCGACATGGAATTCCCAGGGAAACCTCTAGTACACCCAGAACAATGAGCCTCACTGGTTATCCTTCCTTCATTTATTTAATTTAATTAATGAATTAATTTTTTGAGACAGAGTCTTGCTCTGTCACCCAGGCTGTAGTGCAGCAGCACGATCTCGGCTCACTGCAACTTCTGCCTTCCGGGTTCAAGTGATTCTCCTGACTCAGCCTCCTGATGAGCTGGGACCACATGCTTCCACTGACCTGTTTGGCTAACTTTTTTAAAATTTTTTTTTAAATTTTTTATTTTTTTATTTTTTTATTTTTTTTTTGAGACGGAGTCTCGCTCTGTTGCCCAGGCTGGAGTACAGTGACCTGATCTCAGCTCACTGCAACCTCCACCTTCTGGGTTCAAGTGATTCTCGTGCCTCAGCCTCCCACGTAGTTGGGACTACAGGCGTGTACCACCACACCTGTCTAATTTTTGTATTTTTAGTAGAGACAGGGTTTTACCATGTTGGCAGGCTGGTCTCGAACTGCTGACCTCTGGTGATCCGCCTGCTTAAGCCTCCCAAAGTGCTGGGATTATAGGTGTGAGCCACCACGTCCAGCATATCAGTGTGATTTTTCAATCCAAGGAAGTAAGGATGGAGCCACAGTGTGCCATCTCAAATTTCTTATAACTGGATGGGTGATCTGGTACAAGTCAGAGATCAACACAATGAGTACAACACTAGAGTCGTTATCTCTAGGATATTCAAACTTGGAGTGCCCAGGGGCTTAGTGAAAAGGGATGTGTTCAACCACTAAACTTGGTGAAATAGTATAGTTAGAAACAAGATGTGAAGGTCGGGTGTGGTGGCTCACGCCTGAAATCCCAGCGCGTTGGGAGGCCGAGGCAGGTGGATCACCTGAGCTTGGGGGTTCGAGACCAGCTTGACCAACATGGAGAAACCCCTTCTCTAATAAAAATACAAAATTAACCGGGCATGGTGGAGCATGCCTGTAATCCCAGCTACTCAGGAGGCTAAGACAGGACAATCACTTGAATCTGGGAAGTGGATGTTGCAGTGAGCCGAGATCACGCCATTGCACCACTCCAGCCTGGGCAATAAGAGTAAAACTCTGTCGCAAAGTAAAAAAAAAAAAAAAAAAAAAAAAAAGAAAAGAAATAAGATGTGAAGAACAAAGTCAGCTTCTTTTTTACCCATGGAAATGGGTAGGTTTTTGTTTGTTTGTTTGTTTTTGTTTTTTTGTTTTTTTGAGAGAGTCTTGCTCTGTTACTCAGACTGGAGTGCAGTGGTACAGTCACGGCTCACCGCAGCCTTGACATCCCAGGCTCAAGAGAATCTCTCTCCTCAGCCTCCTTAGTAGCTGGGATTTACAGACACATGCCACCATGCACAGCTAATTTTTTTTTAGAGATGGAGTTTTACTCTTGTTGCCCGGGCTGGAGTGCAGTGGTGCCATCTTGGCTCACCACAACCTCCGCCTCCTGGGTTCAAGCAATTCTCCTGCCTCAGTGTCCAGAGTAGCTGGGATTACAGGCGTCCACTACCATGCCATTAATTTTTGTATTTTTAGTAGAAACAGGATCTCATCATGTTGGTCAGACTGGTCTCAAACTCCTGACCTCAGGTAATCCACCCGCCTTGGCCTCCCAAAGTGCTGGGATTACAGGCATGAGCCACTGCACCCAGCCACAGCTAATTTTTAAAATAATTTTTTGTAGAGATTGAGTCTCACTGTGTTGCCCAGGCTGGTCTTGAACCTCTGGTCTTATGTGATCCTCTTCAGCCTTCCAAACTGCTGAGATTACAGGCCTGAACCACTGTGCCAGGCTGAAATTGGTCGTTTTAAGAGAAAGACAGGGCTGTTATTACCCATTCCCAGTTTCACAGATGACAAGACTGTTTGATGGTAGCAATTATTCTCCTTTTATACAAACAGCCTGGACTAGATGCCTCTTGGGCTTGTCTATGTGAATCCTTTATGATTAGTCTGATGAAGATGCTGAAGATCCATTCTTGAACTTCTTTGGAGAAAATTTGTCTTTTTCTAGGGTACATCCTTTAATGACCCTTTTATCTCAGGGAGAAAGAGAGTAATAACAATAACAGTAACAAAATAAATATTAACTACTATGTACCAGACACTGTTAGGCATTACAGTTGTGTGTGCATTCACTCATTGAACCTTTGCAATATCACTAAGAGATAGGAGCCCCTATTCCCGGTTTATAGATAAGGAGGCTGAGATTTGTGGCTTTACCAAGGTCACACAATAAGTCTCAGAGTTGGAACCTGCCAGCTGGTCTCCAAAGCTGGGGTTCTTAACCAAACCAGTATCTACCTGTGAGGACTGGGCTGTCTTTTGATGCAGGAAGTAGGGCTTAGAGAGGGCCAGTGTTAACTGTCCTGTTTCAGCTTGGTCTTCTGTCCTTCAGGAAAGCTTGTGGGCTGTGCCATCATCCATGTCAATGGAGACAGCCCAGAGGAAGTGGTCCGTGCCACACGACTGGCTTTTGAATACCAACGCCAGTTCCGCAAGGATGTGATTATTGATCTGTTATGCTACAGGCAGTGGGGCCACAATGAGCTGGATGAGCCATTCTTCACCAACCCCATCATGTACAAAATCATCAGGTACAATTATAAACCCTTGTGTGATATGCTCCCTGACAATTAAAATACATATATATTTTTTTGAGATGGAGTCTTGCTTTGTTGCCCAGTCTGGAATGCAGTGGCATGATCTTGGCTCACTGCAATCTCCACCTCCTGGGTTCAAGTGATCCTTCTGCCTCAAGTGATCCTCTTACCTCAACCTCCCGAGTAGATGGGATTACAGGCGTGTGCCACTATGCCTGGCTAATTTTCGTAATTTTTAGTAGAGACGGAGTTTTGCCATGTTGGCCAGGCTGATCTCAAACTCCTGACCTCAGGTGATCTGCCCGCCTCGCCCTCCCAAAGTGCTGGGATTACAGGCACGAGCCACCATGCTCAGGCAGGACATGAAACTTTCAGTGCTAAAGCTGACACAGTTCTGGGCTGGAGTGCAGGTGACACAGTCTCAGCTCACTGCAACCTCTGCCTCCCGGGTTCAAGCAATTGCAATTCATGTGCCTCAGTTTCCTGAGTAGCTGGGATTACAGGTATGCATCACCACGCCTGGCTAATCTTTGTATTTTTAGTAGAGACAGGGGTTTTGCCATGTTGGCTAGGCTGGTCTCGAACTCCTGGTCTCAAGTGATCCACCCGCCTTGGCCTCCCAAAGTGCTGGGATTATAGGCATGAGTCACTGTGCCTGGCCACATATACTCTTCACACTTGACATGGTTCCTCATTGAATAGACAAAGGGTAATTTAGCAACTCAGCAGATGGGAAGATTGAAGCGGGGGAATTAAGCAAACCTCATCCAAATCTACTTACTGCAGTGTTGGCAGGACCAGAAATAGAACCTCAGCGATTCATTTCTACAAACCATAGCTGCAGACCTGCCTGGCACCTTGGTAAGAGGTAACTCAGAGGATTTTAGTGAATGTTCAGAACCATGCTGTCCAAGATGGAAACCACTAGCCATCAGTGGCTATTGAAAACTTGAAAAGTGGCTAGTCCTGATTAATGTGCTGTAAGGATAATACGTACACCATATTTCAAAGACTTAGCATGTGAAATATAAACCCAAAATAATAATTTTTAAATTTATTAGATATGGAAATGACAATATAATGAGTATATTGACTTAAATAAAATATATTATTGAAATGGCTGGGCATGGTGGCTCATACCTGTAATCCCAGCACTTTGGGAGGCCGAGGTGGGTGGATCACTTAAGGTCAGGAGTTTGAGACCAGCCTAGCCAACATGGTGAAACCCCATCTCTACTAAAAATACAAAAATTGGCCGGGCGCGGTGGCTCAAGCCTGTAATCCCAGTACTTTGGGAGGCCGAGATGGGCAGATCACGAGGTCAGGAGATCGAGACCATCCTGGCTAACCTGGTGAAACCCCGTCTCTACTAAAAACTACAAAAAACTAGCCGGGCGAGGTGGTGGGCGCCTGTAGTCCCAGCTACTCGGGAGGCTGAGGCAGGAGAATGGTGGGAACCTGGGAGGCGGAGCTTGCAGTGAGCTGAGATCTGGCCACTGCACTCCAGCCTGGGCGACAGAACGAGACTCTGTCTCAAAAAAAACAAAAACAAAAACAAAAACAAAAATTAGCCAGTGCTGTGGCGCGTGCCTGTAGTCCCAGCTACTCGGGAGACTGAGGCAAGAGAATCGCTTTACCTGGAGTGGCAGACTTGCAGTGAGCTGAGATTGTGCCACCGCATTCCAGCCTGGGTGACAGAGCAAGACTCAGTCTCAAAGGAAAAACAAAAAGAAAAGAAATTAATTCCACCTGTTTCTTTTTACCTTTTCTTTTTTTTTTTTTTTTTTTTTTTTTGAGGCGGAGTCTCGCTCTGTCGCCCGGACTGGAGTGCAGTGGCCAGATCTCAGCTCACTGCAAGCTCTGCCTCCCGGGTTTACGCCATTCTCCTGCCTCAGCCTCCCGAGTAGCTGGGACTACAGGCGCCCGTCACCTCGCCCGGCTAGTTTTTTTTTTGTATTTTTAGTAGAGACGGGTCCGTGTTCACCAGGATGGTCTCGATCTCCTGACCTCGTGATCCGCCCGTCTCGGCCTCCCAAAGTGCTGGGATTACAGGCTTGAGCCACCGCGCCCGGCCTCTTTTTACCTTTTCTAATGTGAATGCCAGAAAATTTTAAATTACTCATGGCTTGCATTTCATTTCTGTCCAGTGGTGCTGATTCAGATGGTTAATGTGACGGAGGGGGAATTCGTTACTTTGGAACTCCTTTTCTAGATACTAGGAAATAAAATAGATGCCCCTCCTCCAGTTTATTTCCTTATAGATATAAATTAAAGCAGAGGAATAAACATTTTATGGGCTTTTCTGATCCTTGGTACCAGAAAGAGGACTGCTCTCCGAAGAGCTAATTGTGTTCTGTTTAGCTCTGAATTTAGCAGCTGAATGACTCAATGAACCTCAGGGCCCTATTTTATTTTATTTATTTTTTTGAGACAGGGTCTTGCGCTGTCGCCCAGGCTGTAGTGCAGTGGTGTGATTACGGCTCACTGTAGCCTGGACTTCCTGGGCTCAAGTGATCCTCCCACCTCCGCCTCCTGAGTACCTGGGACTACAGGCGCTCGCCACTACCCCTGACTAGACGGGGTCTCACAGTGTTACCCAGGCTGGTCTTGCCATCTGCCTGTCTCGGCCTCCCAAAGTTCTGGGATTGCAGGCATGAGCCGCCTCACCTGGCCCCAGGGCCTTATCTTTAAAATCTATCCTGCTTTCTTCTCTCTTTTATTAGGATTAAATATGATAACATATGTGAATAGACTTTATAAAGTATTACGTGAATGTAGAGTGACATTTATTGTGACACCCAGGTGCTGATGATTGTAGTTAAAGGATGATTGACGCAACCTGAAAGATTGCAACTTGCAGAGACTGGGGCAACTTTGGGTTCCATACCTTTCTAAATAAAGGGGGGTGCTGATTGGATAGACAGTGTGGGTCAGTCTTGGAAATAATTGTCAGAATTTATCAAATCATAGAAAAACTCCGTTTATTATTTCTACTTGGATACAGACAAAAACTTTCAAAGATAAATTTGTTTTCTCTTACTTGCCTGGAAAAGAGGTTGTTACTGTGAGAGCCTTCATTTATTAAATTAATTAATTATATTTAACATTGCTTATTTATTTTGTTTATGTTTTATAAACTTATTGAGATGAACATGACATAATATAAAATTGACAGTCTTAATGTGAACAACTCAGTGGCATTTATTTACCTTCACAAAGTGGTACAACCACCACTTGTCTAGTTCCAAAACATTTTTCCTGAATGCCTTTTTATTTTATTTTTATTTATTTATTTTTTGAGACGGAGTCTCGCTCTGTCGCCCAGGCTGGAGTGCCATGGCACAATCTTGGCTCTCTGCAAGCTCCGCCTCCCAGGTTCACACCATTCTCCTGCCTCAGCCTCCCTAGTAGCTGGGACTACAGGCGCCCGCCACCACGCCCGGCTAATTTTTTTTTTTTTTGTATTTTTAGTAGAGACGGGGTTTCACCGTGTTAGCCAGGATGGTCTCAATCTCCTGACTTTGTGATCCACCTGTGTTGGCCTCCCAAAGTGTTGGGATTACAGGTGTGAGCCACTGTGCCCGGCCTTTATTTATTTATTTTTTGAGATGGAGTTTCACTTTTGTTGCCCAGACAGGAGTGCAATGGTGCGAACTCAGCTCACTGCAACCCTCCACCTTTTGGGTTCAAGCAGTTCTACTGCCTCAGCCTCCTGAGTAGCTAGAATTACAGGCACCTGTCACCACACCAAGCTAATTTTTTGTATTTTTAGTAGAGACGGGGTTTCACTATGTTGGCCAGGCTGGTCCCGAACTCTGACCTTAGGTGATGTACCCAGCTTGGTCTCCCAAAGTGCTGAGATTGCAGGCGTGAGCCACTGCACCTGTCGAATGCCTTTTTAGAGTGCTGACACTCCACCGCGCTTGACAGTGACTCTCTCTGTCTCTGTTAGATTGTTACAGGTCAGTTTGATTTTTGTTTCTCTTCTTTCTTGGACAGAGCTCGAAAGAGTATCCCAGACACGTATGCAGAGCACCTCATTGCCAGTGGACTCATGACGCAGGAGGAGGTGTCTGAAATAAAATCCTCCTACTATGCTAAGTTGAATGATCACTTAAATAACATGGCCCACTACAGCCCCCCTGCCCTGAACCTGCAGGCCCACTGGCAGGGCCTGGCTCAGCCAGAAGCACGAATCACCACCTGGAGCACAGGTGTGCCCCTCGACCTCCTGCAGTTTGTTGGCGTAAAGTCTGTAGAGGTGCCGAGAGAGCTGCAGATGCACAGTCACCTGCTGAAGACACATGTTCAGGTGGGCAGCTTCCAAGTGGCTGGTTATTGCTTCTACTTCCTGCTCAGCAAACGCACTGACGTTGGTCTGGTCTTTTCGGTTGGCTGATTCATTTGACAGATATTTATTGTGTGTCGTTAGGTTCTAGAAACTGATCCTAGGGTTGTTTTGGTACTGATAGTTACCTCAGATTTTCTCTACTTTTCTTTTTCCTTCATGTATTTATTTATGCATGTTCATACATTACATGTACCTGGAATACATGTACACTATAAAAAAATACAGAGATACAAGAATGTCTATTTTTATTTTTTCAACCAATGAGTAGAAAACACTTTAATTGTTTCAGGTGGCTTAAATAAAAGAAACAAAAATCAACAGACATACCCCGAAGAAGCCCCTTAAACATGCCGACGTTTTACGTATTGTCTTAGGATCACTATAGGATGACAAACCGCCCTGGTGGGCCAGGGACTTAGGGGTTTTCTGGAGTGTGGGACTTTCATAGAGATCTTCTGGAGTGTGGGACTTTCAGTGCTAAAACATGGAGAGCAAAGAGGTAAAGGTCTTTATCTTTTTTAAGCTTGAAGATGAAGGAACTTTGCCCTCTAAATTATTTTATTTTATGTTATTTTTGAGATGGAATCTCGCTGTGTCGCCCTGGCTGGTGTGCAGTGGTGTGATCTCAGCTCACTGCAACCTCTGCCTCCCAGGTTCAAGCGAGTCTCCTGCCTCAGCCTCCTGAGTAGCTGGGATTACAGGCACGTGCCACCGTGCCCAGCTAGTTTTTGTATTTTTAGTAGAGATGAGTTTTCACCATGTTGGCCAGGTTGGTCTTGAATTCCTGACCTCAGTTTATCCATCTGCTTTGGCCTCCCAAAGTGCTGGGATTACAGGTGTGAGCTGCCGTGCCCAACACGAATTATTTTCAAACACTAACTTGGCCAGGCACGGTGGCTCCTATCTGTAATACCAGTGCTTTGGAAGGCCAAGGTGGAAGGATTGCTTGAGCCCAGAAGTTCAAGACCAGCCTGGGCAACATAGTGAGACCTCATCACTAGTAAAGATTAAAAAAATAGCCTGGCATGCTGGCGCATGCCTGTAGTCTCAGCTCCTCAGGAGGCTGAGGTGGGAGGATTGCTTGAGGCCAGAATGTTGAGCCTGCAGTGAACTGAGATTGTGCCACTGTACTCCAGCCTGGGTGACAGAATGAGACCCTGTTTCTCCAAAAAAAAAAAAAAGAAATTAAAATAAAAACAACCCATTAACTCTAAGTTTTTGTTATAGGTACAGAGACTATTACAACAAACTGTAATATGTACTCATCACCCAGCTTAGGAAATAGGATGTTATAAATAAGATCCCCACATACTCCTCCTTGATCCGTCTCCTCCCACCTCTGCAGAGGTAACTAACTGCTAACCTAAGCACGTGTTTGTTTTACCTGTTTTAAAATTGTATATAGGCCCGGTGTGGTGGCTCACGCCTGTGATAGCACTGTGGGAGGCTGAGCCAGGCAGATCATTTGAGTTCAGGGGTTCAAGACCAGTCTGACCAACATCACGAAACCCCTTCTCCACTAAAAAGTACAAAAATTAGCTGGGTGTGGTGGTACGCACCAGTAGTCCCAGCTACTCAGGAGGCTGAGGCAGGAGAATCACTTGAAACAGGGAGGCCGAGGTTGCAATCAGCCAAGATCGCACCACTGCTCTCCAGCCTATGTGAGAGAGACTGTCTCAGAAAAAAAAAAAAACAGACCAACTGTATATAATTGCTCTCTTTCTCTAATGTATCCCTTTGCACTCTGTTTTTATTCAGCATTGTTTTTGATGCTTAATTTTTTTTTTTTTTTTTTTTTGAGACTGAGCCTTGCTCTGTTGCCTAGGCTATGTGTAGTAGAGCCATCTCAGCTCACTGCACCCTCTGCCTCTCAGGTTCAAGTGATTCCCTGCCTCAGCTTCCTGAGTAGCTGGGATCATAGGGACATGCCACCAGGCCTAGCTAATTTTTGTATTTTTAGTAGAGATGGAGTTTCACCACATTGTCCAGGCTGGTCTCGAATTCCTGACCTCAAGTGATCCACCTGCCTCAGCCTCCCAAAGTGCTGGGATTACAGGCGTGAGCCACCATGCCTGGCTTGCATTAAATTTTTTGTACTCATTGTGAAAAAGGAGATGAATTCTTAGACATTCCTTTTTTTCTTCCTCTGAATTTTACAGTCCAGGATGGAGAAGATGATGGATGGAACCAAGCTAGACTGGGCCACCGCGGAAGCTCTTGCCTTGGGTTCCCTACTTGCTCAGGGTAAGAATTTTCTGTCTAGCTAGTAGAGAGTATTTTTAATCACGTTTGCTACCTGTTACCTTTCAGTTTATTTGAGTTATAACTACCTCCCATTGTGTTCATTGACCAGAGAGGTTCTAAAACATGTTAATTTTTCTTTCCTGACAATATTACTTAATTGTAGTGTAAGTCATGCTGACAACCTTCATCAGAGTATAGACATAGGACAGTTATGCCTGGGAAACAAAGGGCTAGTGCTGGATGTACTGGAAAGATAGTTTTCTCTAAAAATTGCAGGGCACATGACACCTCTCCATTCGTACAGAATCTCATCTTAACTATAGACTTTTGAATATCAGGCAGCATATATTAATAACTATCTGTTATCCTAAGGAAAATTCTCAGGATTAAGCCAGTATATAAGAATTTAGAGTCACCACACCTTATTATTAGGTTATTTATGGGAATCTGACTTTTTTTTTCTTGCTTGCTTAAGGTTTTAATGTTCGTCTAAGTGGCCAAGATGTTGGCCGTGGAACTTTCAGTCAGAGACATGCAATGGTGGTTTGCCAGGAGACCGATGACACCTACATCCCCCTGAACCATATGGACCCCAATCAGAAGGGGTTTCTAGAGGTGAGATGTTTCTATAGCTGTTGTAAAATCCAGGTGCCATCAATTACAGTTCCAGGATCTTAGAACAAATAGGAACGAGTGCTGGCAACTTTGAGTTCAGTACCTTTGGAAGTAAAGGGGTGCTAGATGGGTGGATGAGGTGGGTCTGTCAATTTGGGATGGAAGTAACCCACTAGAGAGTAGGCTGGAGCTTTCTTCTTCTGGTGACTTATCCGTAATCATGTAAATGTCAAGTCGATGTGTTTTGTCAACTCAAAGTTGACATTATCATCTGCATATTGCAGTAATTCATTAAAGTTATTCAAGGATGTGGATGAGTCAGTATTCCTTGCCTACTTAAAGAAAGCAAAATCGCACATCCTCAAGGTTACCTGTTCCCTAAGGTATGATCGATTTGACAGATGTACACATAACCATGTATTTCTTTCTTTCTTTTTTTTTTTGAGACTTAATCTTCCTCTGTTGCCCAGGCTGGAGTGCAGTGGTGCCATCTTGGCTTACTGCAACCTCCACCTTCTCGGCTCAAGGAATCCTCATGCTTCAACTTCCTGAATGGCTGGGACCACGGGCATGAGGTGCCATTCCTGGCTAATTTATTTATTTTTTGTAGAGACGGAGTTTCGCCATGTTGTTCAGGCTGGTCTTGAACTCCTGGCCTCAAGCAGTCCACCTGCCTTGGCCTCCCAAAGTACTGGAAGTATAGGTGTGAGCCGCTGCACCCAGCCAGATGTAACCATGTATTTCTGTGTAGCAGCTTCTGTGCCCTTCTCTTTCGTGCCTTAAGGGCAGTAGTGGAGTTTTCATTTATTTACCTCAAACAATTATTCAAGTGTCTAGCACATGATGTTTATGAAAATAACTTACTCCTTAAGGTAAGTTGAGTGGCATGTCGTCTTCTTTCCTACTCTAGCCATTAGTTTGAGAACATCATCTTGAGTTACTGACACCCTATAAAAAAATTCATTTGGCGGCCGGGTGTAGTGGCTCACGCCTGTAATCCCAGCACTTCGGTAGGCTGAGGCGGGCAGATCACGAGGTCACCGTTTTGACCATCCTGGCCAAAATGGTGAAACCCCATCTCTACTAAAAATACAAAAATTAGCTGGGTGTGGTGGCACGTATCTGTAGTCCCAGCTGCTCAGGAGTTTGAGGCAAGAGAATCGCTTGAACCCGGGAGGTGGAGGTTGCAGTGAGCTGAGATCGTGCCACTGCACTCCAGCCTAGTGATACAGCAAGACTCCATTTCAAAAAAAAAAAATTCACTTGGCAAAAGCCACATTTTAGGAAGATAACTGAAGGGATATGGAGCTCATCTTTTCTTTAAGTTAGTCCAAAATCTACCCTTGGATCAAGTCAGATTGCTGAACTAGATACTGAAATGTTTAGTATTCCCCTATCTCACATGAAGCTTTCATTGAATTGTGCTTTGATATTTATTATCAGTTTTGAATTTTGCTATTGAAAAAGTCCCAATTAAATACGTGTGTCTATTTTGTGGATACTGTTGAAGATTTAATTTATATTATTTATTTATTTTTGAGACGGAGCCTCACTCTGTCACCCAGGCTGGAGTGCCGTGGCATGATCTTGGCTCACTGCAACTTCTGCTTCCTGGGTTGGAGCAGTTCTCCTGCCTCAGCCTCCCAAGTAGCTGGGATTATTTGGCTTCCCAGAGTGCTGGGACTACAGGTGTGAACCACCACACCTGGCCGAAGATTTAATTTATTATTTAGGCTGGGTGTGGTTGCTTACACCTGTAATCCCAGCACTTTGGGAGGCCAAGGCAGGCAGATCACTTTAGGCCAGGAGTTCAACACTGGCCTGGACAACATGGTGAAACCCTGTCTCTACTAACGATACAAAAATTAGTCGGGTTTGGTGGCACACGCCTGTAATCCCAGCTACTCGGGAGGTTGAGGCAGAATTACTTGAACCCAGGAGGCGGAGGTAGTGAGCCGAGATCATACCACTGCACTCCAGCTTGGGCAACAGAGCAAGACTCTGTCTCAAAAAATAATAATAGTAATTTATTATTTAATACCGTGTCCTCTATGTGAAAACCCTGGGAGAAACTCCTGCTTGATCTTGGTAGTGAGAGTAGCTATATTTTCGTAAGCAGTGATCTGCCTTCATTGTCTATATTGAATTTTATAACTGATCAGCGTTCCCTTATCAATAATGGCTTCTAGGAAGGGACAGAGGCCAGGTAGCCTTCATGATAAGTGAATAGGTCCTTGGGGTGTGTTTTTTCCCCAACTCTGTTGTACATCTCAATCTGTGTGTGTGTGTGTGTGTGTGTGTGCGTGTGTGACAGGTCTTCCTCTGTTGCCCAGGCTGGAGTCCCATGGTGCAATTATAGCTCACTGTAGCCTCCAGCTGTTAGGCACAAGCAATCCTCCCACCTCAGCCTCTTAGGTAGCTGGGACTACAGGCAAGCACCACGAGGCCTGGCTAACCATAAATATTTTGTAGAGATGGGGTCTCACTGTGATGGCCAGTGTCATCTTGAATTCCTGGCCTCAAGCAATCCTCCTGCCTTGGCCTCCCAAAGTGCTGGGATTATAGGCGTGAGCCGCCGTGCCCAGCCTAGAGGATTTTTATTTTTTTTAAATAAAAGCTTTATTGAGCTATAACTCATAAAATTCAACCTCTCAGTGTGTACACTTGAGCAGTTTGTAGTCTATTCAGAGTTGTGTAATCATCACCCCTATCTAATTTTAGACCATTTTCATTGCCCTAGAAAGAAAGCGCATGCCCATTAGCAGTCACTGCCCACTTCTTCCTCCCTCCAGCCCCTGGACACTACTCATCGACTTGTTTCTATTGATCTGCCTATTTTGGATGTTTCATGTAAATAGGATGGTATAACATGTGGCCTTTTGTGACTGGCTTCTTTGACTGGGCATCATGTTTTCAAGGTCCATCCATGCATGTAGCATGTATCAGTTCATCTTTTTTTTTTTTGAGACCAAGTCTTGCTCTGTCACCCAGGCTGGAGTGCAGTGGCACAGTCTCGGCTCACTGCAACCTCAGCTTTTTAGGTTAAAGTGGTTCTCCCACCTCAGCCTCCTGAGTAGCTGGGACTGCAGGTGTGTGCCACCAGGTCCTGCTAATTTTTATATTTGTAGCAGAGACTGTGCCTTGCCACATTGGCCAGGCTGATCTCAAACTTCTGACCTCAAGTGATCTGCCCATCTCAGCCTCCCAAAGTGCTGAGATTATAGGCGTGAGCCACCACACTCTGCCCATCCTTCCTTTTTATTCCAAAATGATATTCTATAAAGATGTGACTTAAACATATGTTTTTTTAAAATTTGAAAGAGGCCGGGCGCGGTGGCTCAAGCCTGTAATCCCAGCACTTTGGGAGGCCGAGACGGGCGGATCACGAGGTCAGGAGATCGAGACCATCCTGGCTAACATGGTGAAACCCCGTCTCTACTAAAAATACAAAAAACTAGCCGGGCGACGTGGCGGGCGCCTGTAGTCCCAGCTACTTGGGAGGCTGAGGCAGGAGAATGGCGTGAACCCGGGAGGCGGAGCTTGCAGTGAGCTGAGATCCGGCCACTGCACTCCAGCCTGGGCAGCAGAGCGAGACTCCGTCTCAAAAAAAAAAAAAAAAAAAATTTTGAAAGAAACACAAAATTACCAAAATGTTGTATACAGTAAGGAACTTTTTCTCATTTTTTTTTTCTTTTGAGACAGGATCTCGCTCTGTCACTCAGGCTGGAGTGTAGTGATGCAATCACAGCTCGCTGCAGCCTCGACCTTCTGTGTCCAAGTGATCCTCCTACCTCCTCTTTTCCATCTTGAACCATTTGAGAGCAGGTTGCCATCCTGGTGCCCCCTAGTGTGTATTTCCACAAACAGGGACATCCTTCTCCATCATAACACACCAAAATCAGGAAATTAACACAGACATGACTACCATGTATTTCTCAAACCAAGATCAGCTTTTTTCTTTTTCTTTTTTTTTTTTTTTTGAGGCAGAGTCTCACTCTGTTGCCCAGGCTGGAGTGCGGTGGCACAATTTCGGCTCAATGCAACCTCCACCTCACAGGTTCAAGCAATCCTTCCACCTCAGCCTCTTGAGTAGCTGGGACTACAGGCCTGCACCACCACGCCCAGCTAATTTTTGTATTTTTTGTAGAGACTGGGTTTCACCATGTTGGCCAGGCTGGTCTCGAACTCCTGACCTCAGTTGCCTTGACCTCCCAAAGTGCTGGGATTATGTATTGCATTTAATTGTCATGTCTTTTTAACCTTCTCAGAGATATAATTTATATTCTGCTTTTTTAAATGTTAACATATCATGATGGTTCTTTTGATTTACCATGCAAATATGATGTGAGAATAATGATTTTAACCAAAGGTAGGCCTTTATTTTTTAACTTTCCTCACTTTGTTTCATGACAATTTTTTTTTCTTTTTTTTTTTTTTGAGGCAGGGTCTCACTGTGTCACGCAGGCTGCAGTGCAGTGGTGCGATTAGAGCTCACTGTAGTTTCACCCTCCTGGGCTCAAGTGATCCTCCCACCTCAGCCTCCCAAGTAGTTGGGACTACAGGTATGTGCCACCATGCCCAGCTAGTTTTTGTCTGCTTTTTGTAGACAGGGTTTTGCCATGTTGCCCAGGTTGGTCTCAAACTCCTGTGCTCAAGCGATCCTCCCATCTCGGCCTCCCAAATTGCTGGGAGGCCACCACGCCTGGCCACAGGATTTTGAAAACCTTGTAAGACACAGTTGTATACTCAGCTCCAGAGGAGGGTCATCTGAGAAGTATACGTGCTTATCCTTGAAGAAACTCTGTAATCCCCATATTCTGGTGGCCTCTTTTTTTTTTTTTTTTTTTTTTTTGAGACGGAGTCTTGCTCTGCCGCCCAGGCTGGAGTGCAGTGGCCAGCTCTCAGCTCACTGCAAGCTCCTCCTCCCGGGTTCACGCCATTCTCCTGTCTCAGCCTCCCGAGTAGCTGGGACTACAGGCGCCCGCCTCGTCGCCCGGCTAGTTTTTTGTATTTTTTTTTTAGTAGAGACGGGGTTTCACCGTATTAGCCAGGATGGTCTCGATCTCCTGACCTCGTGATCCGCCCGTCTCGGCCTCCCAAAGTGCTGGGATTACAGGCTTGAGCCACCGTGCCCGGCCTCTGGTGGCCTCTTTTATCTTTTCCTCTCTTTGTCCCAACTTTTCTCATCTGCATCCCTGACACCGAGCAGCAAATCTCTTCTCAAAAGAATGTGGTGATGAGGCCGGGCGCGGTGGCTCATGCCTGTAACCCCAGCACTTTGGGGGGCCGAGGTGGGTGGATCACCTGAGCTCAGCAGTTTGAGACCAGCCTGGTCAACATGCTGAAATCCTGTCTCTACTAAAAATACAAAAATTAACCAGGCGTGGTGGTGGGCACCTGTAATCCCAGCTACTCAGGAGGCTGAGGCAGGAGAATCGCTTGAACCTGGGAGGCGGAGGTTGCAGTGAGCCGAGATGGAGCCATTGCACTCCAGCCTGGGCATCAAAAGCGAAACTCCATCTCAAAAAACAAAAACAAACAAACAAAAAGAATGTGGTGATGAATGAGAGCAAGGCTCCCTCTCCGCACCACCTCCCTTTGATAAGTTCCCAGGAACCCAGTGCTCTGCCGTTGCCCTCGCATGCCAGCGTTTCCTTCTCTTCCCTGGGATTAGGTCAGCAACAGCCCCCTGTCAGAAGAGGCCGTCTTGGGATTCGAATACGGGATGAGCATTGAGAGCCCAAAGTTACTGCCCCTGTGGGAGGCACAGTTTGGCGATTTCTTCAATGGTGCCCAGATCATCTTTGACACATTCATCTCTGGAGGTTGGTGTCAGTGTATAAGGTGGGTACAGGTGGGGATCCCCGCGTGGCCCCAGCCTCATGGGGATAAATGAATGAAAAGGGGCCGCTGCTGCCTGTGAGACTCCCCTGTGCAGCGGCACCTCCAGGGAGTTGGGGCCACTCTGTTATGACGGGAGTGTGGCCACTGTCAGGTTCATGTGTTACTAGGACAGACACCCAAGCTGTCTGTCAGCAGGAGCACTGGTGCCACCCAGCGCCTATGCCCAGGAGTCAGTAGGGCCATGAAAACCCGCTCCAGTGTCTGAAAGCTTCCAAAGCAGTACCTGCTCCCTGTAAAAATTAGAAGGAATTGAAATAAACGTCTGAGTCTCTCCCCAGACCCTGAATCCCATTTTCCAGGGATGCCCAATCTTTCCGATAGTTATGCTTCTCTGTAACATTTTCACTGGGAGAAAGAAAAGTGCCTGAGGAGCCTGGACTTCTGACTTGTCCAGAGACTGTTCTGTCGTGCCCACCACCCCTGTTTAAAGACAGTGGCCTGTGTTGTCAGCCGGGCTGTGAGAAAGGTGGGAGCTGCCCATTCTTGTAAGAGTGGTGCCTGCAGTGATATCGGGGTGGCATGTGCTGTCCAGGAAGCTGGGAACGTTCCCCTTTGAGTTTGTCTTCCACTCGTAAAAGCCCAGGGCCTGTGCCGTGATAGGTTATGATTTTCTTTTTTGAGACAGAGTCTCACTCTGTCCCCTAGGCTGGTGTGCAGTGGCACGATCTCAGCTCACTGCAACCTCTACCTCCCGGGGTCGAGTGATTCTCCCACCTCAGCCTCATGAGTAGCTGGGACTACAGACGTGCACCACTACACCTGGCTAAATTTTTTTTTTTTTTTTTTTTTTTTTTTGAGACGGAGTCTTGCTCTGTCGCCCGGGCTGGAGTGCAGTGGCCGGATCTCAGCTCACTGCAAGCTCCGCCTCCTGGGTTTACGCCATTCTCCTGCCTCAGCCTCTGAAGTAGCTGGGACTACAGGCGCCCGCCACGTCGCCCGGCTAGTTTTTTGTATTTTTAGTAGAGACGGGGTTTCACCATGTTAGCCAGGATGGTCTCGATCTCCTGACCTCGTGATCCGCCCGTCTCGGCCTCCCAAAGTGCTGGGATTACAGGCTTGAGCCACCGTGCCCGGCCTAATTTTTGTATTTTAAGAAGAGATGGGGTTTCACCATGTTGGCCAGTCTGGTCTCGAACTCCTGACCTCAAGTGATCCATCCGCCTCAGCCCCCCAAAGTGCTGGGATTACAGGTGTGAGTCACCATGCCCAGCCCATGATAGGTTTTCATTTAACGAAATGGACATTTCCCTAAGTATAGCATAATAGTTCTAGAAAGTGCATGTAATAAAAGCAGTTTTAGGGGGTCAGGCAGAAAACTAACATTGATTTCCCCAGCTGAGTCACGTGAGGCCACTTTGTCCCCGCTTCACAGAGCTCTTCTCTCCCCACATGGTGCTTTTCCAGGAGAGGCCAAGTGGCTCCTCCAAAGTGGCATCGTCATCCTCCTTCCACACGGCTACGATGGGGCTGGGCCAGACCACTCATCCTGTCGAATAGAGCGTTTCCTGCAGGTAAGGGCGATGTCTTCTGGAGTCAAACAATCACTGTCCTGCTTCCTAGAGCTTTTCTACCTCCTGCGGGTAGCTTAACGCCCACCTAACTGTAAGATAGCTCAGTATTTGAGTGAAACAGATTTGATGCAATGTCAATTTTCTTCGGAAACATAATGTCTCAGGTATAATAGTATCACGGTTTTATGGCAATTAAAGTTTTCTTGTGCCAGGATCAGCAGTTCTTATACCAGGCTGATTATCAGAATCTCTTAGAGACCTTTTTTTTTTTTTTTTTGAGATGGGGTCTCCCTCTGTTGCCCAGGCTGGTATACAGTGGTACGATCTCGGCTTATTGCAGCCTCTGCCCCTTGGGTTAAAGCGCTTCTCCTGCCTCAGCCTCCAAGTAGCTGGGACCACAGTCATATGCCACCATGCCCGGCTAATTTTTGTGTGTTTAGTAGAGATTGGTGTTCTTCCACGTTGGCCAGGCTGGTCTGAAACTCCTGGCCTCAAGTGATACGCCCGCCTCAGCCTCCCAAGGTGTTGGGATTACAGGCGCGAGCCACCAACCCTGGCTGGTTATGAAAACATTTGAAATATCCTCCCAGAAATAGCCAGTGTCCTCGTTTGGTGTGAATCATTACAAATGTCTCTTTTTGCATGTTACTTCCTTATGGTTTATTATGAAGGCTTTCAGATATACAGAAAAGTTGAAAAGAATTTACTGTGAATACTCATATACCCACTCCCTAGAATTCACCATTATTTTTTATTACACTTGTTTTGTCACATATCTATTCATCTGTCTTTCTGGTATCCTTCAATCCATCTTATTTTTTGATTCATTTCAAAATAAATGGAGATATCAGCCGGGCACAGTGGCTCACACCTGTAATCCCAGCACTTTGGGAGACCAAGGCAGGTGGCTAACATGGTGAAACCCCATCTTTACTAAAAATACAAAAATTAGCCAGGTGTGGTGGCTCATGTCTGTAATCCAAGCTACTGAGGAACCTGAAGCAGGAGAATCGCTTGAACCCAGGAGGCAGAGGTTGCAGTGAGCCAAGATCACGCCATGGCACTCCAGCCTGGAGAACAAAGACTCTGTCTCAAAAAATTAAATAAATAAATAAATAAATAAATAAATAATAAATAAATAGAGATATCAATACATGTCACCCCAAGTACTTCAGCATGCATATCGTTAGTGATTTTGGCATGTGTGCAGCTAAAATGTATAAATAGATGATATCTTGATAGGTAGATAGAACAACACATAGATGGGTGGTTACATTAATGATGACATCAAGAATTTTATTTAAAAAGAGATTAGAGTAATGGTAGATAAACTAAAGAATGACGTGTGAAATACAAAACTACTAGTTTTTGAAGAAATAGAGGAAATGAGTAGGTGCGGGATACAGTTTCGGAGTCATCGGCCACTAGATGACATTGACAGTCATGAATCTGGATGAAGTCATCAAAGCAGTAAGCACAGTGGAAGAGAGAAGGTGCCTGAGCTCTGGACCCTGGGACAGTCTAACCTCAGAGGATGCAGAGAAGAAAAATAAGTGAGATGAAGAAGAAGCAACCAGTGAGGTGGGAGGAAGATCTTAGAAAGCAAGCGAAGGAAACATATCAAAGAAGAGGGAGTGTCAATGTCAATTAAGATGAGGAGTGAAGTAATCCCAGCACTCTGAGAGGCCGAGGTGGGAGGATCGCTTGAACCCAGGAGTGTGAGACCAGCCTGGGCAACACAGTGAGACCCTGTCTCTACTAAAAATATACAAATAATAAATAGATGAGGCGTAAGAATGAACCACTGGATTTAGAAATCAGGAGTCCATTTGATGGTTGATGACTGCGGTTTTGATGGAGTGGTAGGAATAAAAGTCTGTCTGGGACATACTAAGGACCATCTAGAGCAACCTGTCCAACCTGTGTCCATGGACCACATGCGGCTCAGAACAGCTTTGAATGTGGCCCAATACAAATTCGTAAACTTTCTTAAAACATTATTTGTGATTTTTTGTTTTTGTACCTTATTAGCCATTGTTAGTGTATTTTATGTGTGGCCCAAGACGATTCTTCTTCTTCCAGTGTGGCTCAGGGAAGCCAAAAGATTGGGCACCCCTGATTCCTGATGCTAGAGAAAGGAAAGTGTATTTATTTAAAATTTTTAATGGACAAATATAAAATTGTATATATTAATGGTATAAAATGTGATGTTTTGATGCAGGTATACATTGTGAAATGATTGAATCAAGCAATTAACAGACCCATCACCTCACATACTCACCATTTTTTGGGAAGAGAACATTTAAAATCTATCCTCTTGGCAATTTTCAGGTATAGAATACGTTAACTGCAGTCACCATCCTGTACAGTAGATCTCCAGAACTTATTCAAGGAGGAAAGTTGGCCTAGCGTGGTGGCTCACGCCTGTAATCCCAGCACTTTGGAGGCCAGGGTGGGGGGATCACTTGCTCAGGAGTTTGAGACTAGCCTGGGCAACATGGTGAGACCCCATCTCTGCTAAAAATAAAACTAAAAAAATTAGCTGGGTGGGTGGTGCATGCCTGTAATCCCAGCTACTTGGGAGGCTGAGGTGGGAGGATCACTTGACCCCGGGAGGCAGAGGTTGTAGTGAGCTGAGGTTTCGCCACTGTATTCCAGCCTGGGCAAGACAGCCAGACCCTGTCTCAAAAGAAAGAAAAAATAAAAGGGAGGAAAGTCAACTTAAATCTTTTGAGGAGTATTGCTGTAAATAGAATAAGAAAATGAGACAATAGCTGCTGGGGAAATTTGTATCAAGAGTTCTTTTTGTGTTTTGTTTTCTTTCTGAGATGGCATCTTGCTCTGTCACCCAGGCTGGAGTGCAGTGGTGCAGTCTTACCTCTCTGCATCCTCTGTCTCCCAGGTTCAAGCAATTCTCCTGCCTCAGCCTCCCGAGTACCTGGGATTACAGGCGTGCACCATGATGCCCAGCTAAGTTTTGTATTTTTAGTAGAGACAGGGTTTCACCGTGTTGGCCAGGCTGCTCTTGAACCCCTGACCTCATGTGATACTCCCTCCTTGGCTTCCCAAAGTGCTAGGATTTCAGGTGTGGGCCACCGCGCCAGGCCTTTGTTTTGTGTTAAAGGTAGGAAAAGGTCTGTTTGGTGACAGGCATGATCCAGTAGAGAAGAAGAGAATGGTGATGTAGGGGTGAGGGCAGAATAACTGAATGATTTCCTTGCATGGTTAAGATGGGGTAGGCTCTAGTACATGATGGCTTAAATTAGCTTTAGACAGGAGCATGGTTGGTGGCAGTAAATGGAAGGCAGAGAAGATGGGTGCAGGTGAGAATGTGTGTGTAGATGGTCTGAGGACATGCTCTGAGGTCATTAGCTGAGAATGGTGATGGACGAGGAGGTCCTGAGTTTAAAGGTGTGAATTAGTCACCTGGGAAAGAAGGAGACTGAGTGAATTAGGGAAATAGAGTTTAAGAGTCTAAGGTCATTAAGGCCCCACCTGAGATTCTTGGTCAGGATTCTAAAGACCATTGGTGTGATTTTGTGTTGTCTCCAGCTACATTCTCTGCAGACATGGAACAGGCAGAAAGTGGGGATTAACTAGGTTTATGGGTTGGAGTGAAGGGTCGAAGGAATCAAGGGTATATGCAAAAAGAAGATTATCATGATTGAGGCCAGGCACCGTGGCTCATGCCTGTAATCCCAGCAGTTTGGGTAGCTGAGGCGGGAGGATCGCTTGAACCCAGGAGTTTGAAACCAGCCTGGGCATCATAACGAGACCCCATCTCTACAAAAATTTTAAAATTAGTCAGGTGTGGTAGCAGGCACATGTAGTCCCAGCTACTTGGGAGGTTCTGGTGGGAGGATTGCTTGAGTCCAGAGTTTGAGGTTACAGTATGCTGTGATTGTGCCACTGAACTCCAGCCTGGGCAAGAGAGCGAGACTCTGTAACAACAACAACAACAAGAATTGTCCAGATTTTGTCAACTTTCTTTCCTTTCACTGCCTTTGGGGTAGGGTTAGGAGTTATGCCTCAGCTTTCTGTCCCACCAGGATCTTCTGAGATTTAACTTCCTTACGCTGAATTTTTCAACCTTTCTATGAGCTGCTTTTGATTTTGTTTTTGTCTTAAAATACACACACACACACACACACACACACGCAGACACACACACCGACCATCATTTTGTTTATTACATTAGGAAAGTGAGATTCTGACAGGGCTTCCTTCCCCTATCTTAACCCTGTAGTAATCAGAATATGTATTTTTTTTTTTAAAAAAAAGTTCTTTCCAGATGATTGTTGCTGTCTAGCTGTGTTTGGAAACAGTTGTGTTAGATGACACAGAATTGGGCCAGTGGAGAAAGCCATCAGAGCTCTCCTTTGGTTAATACCTCACCGTTCATTAATGCACCTGCTGGTATTTTTCTGTAATGTTGGGCAATAGCTTTTCTGCTGTAATCGAGAACACCTGTGTTTCCCTTTGGCTGGCCCATTGTCACTACGACTGAAATAGATGATCTGAACGTTCTTCTCTTTTCTTGCCACTTCTCTCCCAGATGTGTGACAGTGCGGAAGAGGGAGTGGACGGAGACACTGTGAACATGTTTGTGGTTCATCCAACAACTCCTGCACAGTATTTCCACTTGCTTAGAAGACAAATGGTCCGGAACTTCAGAAAACCACTCATTGTTGCTTCCCCTAAGATGTTACTCAGGCTCCCAGTAAGTAGAAGAAGCTGGCGAATAAGCCTTCCTCCTTTTGTCATTTTTTGCACTCCATTTTTCTCTGTTTTCCATATCTAATTATATTTAAATTACAGAAACACCTTTTTAGTTTCAACTGACTTTGCTACCTTCATTTTTTTTTGTTTTTTGAGACAGAGTCGCACTCTGTTACTCAGGCTGGAGTGCAATGGTGCAATCTCGGCCCATTGCAACCTCTGACTCCTGGGTTTAAGCGATTCTCCTGCCTCAGCCTCCCAAGTAGCTGAGATTATAGGTGCGCACCACCACCCCCAGCTAATTTTTGTATTTTTAGTAGAGACAGGGTTTCGCCATGTTGGCCAGACAGGTTTCTAACTCTTGACCTTAGGTGATCCGCCCGCCTTGGCCTCCCAAAGTACTGGGATTACAGGCGTGAGCTACCACACCCGGCCTGCTTTCATTTTTTAAACAGCCTTTTAAGACTACCTGGAAAGATAGGTAGGTTTTCTGTCAATCATAATGAAGGACAGGGATAGCAGATGTTACACTAGTGTCCTCCTGAGCAGAAATAATATTTACACAAGCTTTTAGGCTATTAGGCGGGGCACGGTGGCTCATGCCAGGACTTTGGGAGGCCTCAGCAAGAGGATCACTTGAGCCCAGGAGTTTGAGAGCAGCCTGGGCAACATTGTAAGACCGCATCTCTTAAAAAAAAAAAAAAAAAAAAAATAATTAGCTGGTTTGGTGGCTCACACCTGTGCTCTCAGCTACTCAGGAGGCTGAGATGGGAGCATCTCTTGAGCCCTGGAGTTTAAGGCTGCAGTGAGGTAGGACCAGGCCACTACACTCCAGCCTGGGCAACACAGCAAGACCTTGTCTGAAAAAGAAAAGAAAAAAAGTTTTAAAGTCCAAATGGTCTAAGCACTATTTTTGTTGATAGCAGCAATTTGGGAATTCAAAGTATTTTGTTGAAAATGAATGGTATTATTTGTCTTTTTTTTTTTTTTTTCTTTTTGAGATGGAGTCTTGCACTGTTGCACAGGCTGGGGTGCAGTGGCGTGAAATTTATTATTTCATCATTTAACACATACTTAGGTTTACCTATTTATGTGTTAAGTATGCATTATGTTTTTCAAATCACAAAAATATGCTGGTTTTCAAATGGAAATGTTCAAAATAATAAATACTACTAAGCATATATTTATCCTATCTGCTATAATTTTTTCAGGTTCATATAAGAGTTTTAATTAGAATTAGTATTAAATTTGTTGTTGTTTTATTTTATTTTGTTTTTTTTGAGACAGAATCTGGCTCTGTTGCCCAGGCTGGATTGCAGTGGCACTATTTCGGCTCACTGCAACCTCCAGCTCCCAGGTTCAAGTAATTCTCCTGCCTCAGCCTCCTGAGTAGCTGGGATTATAGACAGTCACCACCACGCCCAGCTAATTTTTGTATTTTTAGTAGAGATGGGGTTTCAATGTGTTGGACCAGGTGGTCTCGAACTGCTGGCCTCAGGTGATCTGCCTGCCTCGCCCTCCCAAAGTGCTGGGATTACAGGCATGAGCCACCGTGCCCAGCCGGGAGTATTAAAATTTTTACATTTATTTGGATATGACTGCTGAGGTGAAATAAGACATTTAGAATTCAGCTGTTCAAGAATATTTTGTGCTGTTCGCCAAGGTTCAAGAGTGTATATTTGGAATTGATGGGTACTGAAGAAAAACTGCAAGTCTTACAATGTTGGTTGGTTGGTTGGTTGGTTGGTTTTTTGAGACAGAGTGTCGCTCTGTCACCCAGGCTGGAGTGCAGAGCGTGATCTCCGCTCACTGCAAACTATGCCTCCCAGGCTCAAGCAATTCTCCTGCCTCAGCCTCCCGAGTTGCTGGGATTATAGGCTTGCACCACCATGCTCAGCTAATTTTTGTATTTTTAGTAGAGTTTCACCATGTTGGCCAAGCTGTTCTGTAACTCCTTGCCTCAAGTGATTGGGCTGACTCGGCTTCCCAAAATGCTGGGATTATAGGTGTGAGCCACTATGCCTGGCCTCGTTGTTTTAAGCAGTTTTTAGCATTCAGAGGGGAGTAGGGAGGTACTCTTTCTGAGGGGCGATATTTTCACAGCCCTAAAATCAGTGCCTCCTTAAACTTTTTGCACTAGGTACCTACTTGACTCACCCCAGCCTGGCCCTGGGAGTCAGTATCTAGTCAATAGCCAGGAAATGGATTTCAGCCGTCTCACCAATAGCAGTTGTTCATTTCTAGTTCACTTATAGTGGTCTATTGGTTCCTTCTCACCCAGTGTTTCGCAAACAATCTTATATGTTTTGAGGTGACCTCATCAGCCTGGAAGCATCACTGAACATTTAGGAAGAGTTAATGCAATGCCTTTAGCACCATTTTTCTGAGGGGGCTCTTTTTTTTCTTTTTCTTTTTCTTTTGAGACAGTCTCACTTTGTCACCCAGGCTGGCATGCAGCAGCATAATCTTCGCTCGCTGCAACCTCTGCCTCCTGAGTTCAAGCAAGGCCTCAGCCTCTGGCATAGCTGGGACTACAGGTATGTGCCACCACACCCAGCATTTTTTTTTTTTTTTTTTTTTTTTTTTGAGATAGAGTTTTGCTCTGTCACCCAGGCTGGAGTGCAATGGCATGATCTCAGTTCACTGCAACCTCCGTTTCCTGGGTTCAAGCGATTCTCCTGCTTCAGCCTCCCAAGTAGCTGGGATTACAGGTGTGTGCCACCACACCTGGCTCATTTTTGTATTTGTAATAGAGACGAGGTTTCACTATGTGGGCCAGGCTGGTCTCAAACTCCTGGCTTCAAGCGATATGCCTGCCTTGGCCTCCCAAAGTGCTGGGATTACAGGCATGAGCCACCACGTCCAGCCTGATTCTTTAAATTATATCTTGGCACCAGGTAAAAGGTAATCTTTTTTTAAATTTATTTTTCAATTTGTATTGTCATCCTTGTGCAGGGGCCATGCTAATCTTCTCTGTAGTGTTCTAATTTTAGTATACGTGCTGCCAAAATGAGCACAAAAGGCAATCTTTTTACTTTTTTTTTTCTTGAGATGGAGTTTCTCATTACCCAGGCTGTAGTGCAATGGTGCGACCTTGGCTCACTGCAACCTCCGGCTCCCACGTTCAAGCAATTCTCCTGTCTTACCTTCCCGAGTAGCTGGGATTACAGGAGCACGCCACCACACCTGGCTAACTTTTATACTTTTAGTAGAGACTGAGTTTCACCATGTTGGCCAGGCTGGTCTTGAACTCCTGATGTCAGGAAATCTGTCTGCCTCTGCCTCTCAAAGTGCTGGTATTATAGGCATGAGCCACTGCACCTAGTCTTTTTCTTTTCTTTTTTTTTTTTTGAGACAAGGTCTGGCTCTGTCACCCAGGCTGGAGTGCAGTGGCGTGATCATGGCTTATTGCAACTTCTGCCTTCCAAGCTCAAG
This sequence comes from Rhinopithecus roxellana, assembly GCF_007565055.1. Lineage (NCBI taxonomy): Eukaryota > Metazoa > Chordata > Mammalia > Primates > Cercopithecidae > Rhinopithecus > Rhinopithecus roxellana. Next base: position 88,134,755 of record NC_044559.1, read on the forward strand.
CCATCCTCCCACCTCAGCTTCCTGAGTAGCTGGGATTACAGACAGCCATCATCATGCCTGGCTAATTTTTGTATTTTTGTAGAGATGGGATTTCACCATGTTGGCCAGGCTGGTCTCGAACTCCTGACCTCAGGTGATCTGCCCACCTTGGCTTCCCAAAGTGCTGGGATTACCGGCATGAGCCACCACATCTGGCCTGTTTTTGTTGTTGTTTTTTTTTTAAATAGAGGCAGGGCACCAGTGAGGATGGTGGAGTAGGGAGTGTGAAAGGAGTCTCACTGTGTTGCCCAGGCTGGTCTTGAACTCCTGGCCTCAAGTGTTCCTCCTGCCTTGGCCTCCCCAAGTGTTAAGATTCCAAAAGGCTATCTTATGTAACCTCAGAAACATAGTTTTACTCTGAAGTATACAGAACTGATATTTTTTGGTAAGGTGTTGTATCTATTAGTACATGTGTTTCCTTGCAGTGCTAGGCTGGAACTTTGGCACTCATGTTTGGTAGCAACCCTTGTAAGTGGCAGCATCACCTCTTTCTGTTGCTTGCTGGATGTGTGGCCTCTTCTCCCTTGTAGGCAGCCGTGTCAACTCTTCAAGAAATGGCACCAGGTACAACATTTAACCCGGTCATTGGTGATTCATCTGTGGATCCAGAAAAGTAAGATCTGTATCTCTGTTTTCATACTCTGTGGCAGAATTTCAATTAATGGGAAAAGTAGTTCACATGAAGAGATGACAGGTGACGCAGATCTCCCCTCTCCTATTTTTATTTATTTATTTATGAGACTGAGTCTGGCTGTATTGCCCAGGCTGGAGTACAGTGGCATGATCTCGGCTTTCTGCAACCTCTGCCTCCCGGATTCAAGTGATTCTCCTGCCTCAGCTTCCCAAGTAGGTGGGATTACAGGCACCCACCACCACACCCTGCTAATTTTTGTATTTTTAGTAGACATGGGGTTTCACCATGTTGGCCAGGCCGGTTTTGAACTCCTGACCTCAGGTTATCCACCCACCTCAGCCTCCCGAAGTGCTGGGATTACAGGCGTGAGCCACCATGCCTGGCCTCCCGTATCCTAATATAACTCCTTTAAGTCAGTGGAGTAGGAGTTAAGTGTGGGTTGGAAAGTGGACTTTGGAGGCACGTGTTGCTGAAGAAGGATCTCTAGGAATAGCCTATGACTAAACCCAGCTGCAGAGACCCCCACCACCTTGTTCATGAGGCCTTTAAATCTGCACTGTCTCCCCTTCTGACATCATTCTTTTTTTTAAGACGGAGTCTCGCTCTGTCGCCCAGGCTGGAGTGCAGTGGCACAATCTCAGCTCACTGCAAGCTCCGCCTCCTGGGTTCACACCATTCTCCTGCCTCAGCCTCCCAGGTAGCTGGGACTACAGGTGTCCACCACTACGCCCGGCTAATTTTTTTGTATTCTTAGTAGAGAAAGGGTTTCACCGTGTTAGCCAGGATGGTCTCGATCTCCTGACCTCATGATCTGCCCACCTCAGCCTCCCAAAGTGCTGAGATTACAGGTGTAAGCCACTGCGCCTGGCCTCTTCTGACATAATTCTTACTTTAAAAAAATTTCCCCCCACCTGCTGTTCCTTTTCTGTCCAACAGGGTTAAGACCCTCGTGTTCTGCTCTGGCAAACATTACTACTCCCTGCTGAAGCAAAGAGAATCTCTCGGGCCCAAGAGGCATGACTTTGCCATCATCCGCGTAGAGGAACTCTGCCCCTTCCCATTGGATTCTTTACAGCAAGAGATGAGCAAATACAAACATGTTAAAGGTAAGGGATTGTTTTCATTTGGGGTTTTGATGTTCAGATACCTGAAACCCATTTCAACTCTTTCAAATGAAAAGAGGTAGTGGGGTTATTAGAAAATTGAATCTCAGCCGGGTGCAGTGGCTCACACCTGTAATCCCATCACTTTGGCAGGCCAAGGCAGGCAGATCACTTGAGGTTAGGAGTTTGGGACCAGCCTGCCCAACATGGCAAAACCCTATTTTTACTAAAAATATAAAAATTAGCTGGGCGTGGTGGTGCCTGTAGTCCCAGCTACTTGGGTGGCTGAGGTGGGAGAATCGCTTGAGCCTGGGAGACGGAGGCTTCAGTGACCCCGGATTGTGCCACTGCACTCCAGCCTGGCCTACAGAGTAAGACCCTGTCTCCAAAAAACAAACAAAACAAAGGCCTGGCACAGTGGCTCATGCCTGTAATCCCAGCACTTTGGGAGGCCAAGGTGGGCAGATCACTTGAGGTCAGGAGTTCAAGACCAGTCTGGCCAACATGGAAAAGCCCCATCTCTACTAATAATACATAAAAAAGCCGGGCGTGGTGGCGGCGCCTGTAATCCCAGCTACTCCAGAGGCTGAGGCTGGAAAGTCGCTTGAACTCAGGAGGGGGAGCTTGCAGTGAGCCAAGACTGTGCCACTGCACTCCAGCCTGGGTGACAGAGTGAGATTCCATTTCAAAAAAACAAAACAAACAAACCCAAAGAAAACAATTCAGTTTTTCAAAATGTGCAAAAACTTTGAGTAGGCACTTCTCCAAAGAACTGGATGGCAAATAAGCACTTCAAAAGATGCTCATTATTATTCATGTTAAAATAAATGAAAATTAATCCAAAATGAGGTATGGCCACACACCTATTAGAATGGTTAAAACTAAAACAGAACAACAGACTCATGCTATGAAGTGTTGATGAGGAGCAGAGCCACTGGAACCCTCACTTGCTGCTGGTGGATGCAAGCTGTTGCAGCCACCTTGGAGAAAAGTATGTTTCTTACAAAGTTAAACACCGAGTTACCATATGCCCCAGCAGTCTTACTCATAGGTATTCACTCAAGAGAAGTAAAAACACATTCACAGCCTAGGCATGGTGGCTCGCGTTTGTAGTCTCAGCACTTTGGGAGGTGGAGGCAGAAGGATCACTTAAGGCCAGGAGTTGGAGACCAGCTGAGCAATATAGCAAGACCCTGTCTCTACAAAAAATAAAATAAACTAGCTAGGCATTGTAGCACATGCCTATAGTTTTAGCCTACTCGAGAGGTTGAGATGGGAAGATTGCTTGAACCCAGCAGTTCAAGTCTGCAGTAAGCTGTGATCGTACCACTGCACTCCAGCCTGGGTGACAGAGTGAGACCCACTCTCTCAAAAAATTGTTTTTAATTACAAAAGAAAAAATAGCCCAGGCACAGTGGCTCATGCCTGTGCCATCACTTTGGGAGGCCGAGGCAGGTGGATCACTTGAGCTTAGGAGTTCAGGACCAGCCTGGGCAACATGGCAAATCCTCTTTTCTAAAAACCAAATAGAAAAATTAGCCAGGTGTGCTGGCATGTGCCTGTAGTCCTAGCTATCTAGGACGTTGAGGTGGGAGGATCACTTGAGCCTGGGAAGTTGAGGCTGCAGTGAGCTGAGATTACGCCACTGCACTCCAGACTGGGTGATAAAATGAGACCCTGTCTCAAAAAATAATAATAAACAGGTTTACAGAAACATCTGTGGGCAAGTGTTTATAGCAGCTTTATTCCTAATTGCCCCAAACTGGAAACAACCAAAATGTCCTTCAACCAGTGAATGAATAAACAATTAGTGGCACATCCATATAACGTGCTACTCAGCAATGGAAAGGAGTGAAACTTCGCTGTGCCTAACAACATGGATCAATCACAAATGCTTATAACAGTTCCAGAAGCCCCAAGGCTGCCTGATTCATTGCTATGACATTATGGAAAAGAAACAACTGTAGCGATAGAGAAAAGATTGGTGATTTTCAGCGGTGGGGGTGGGAGCTGGAGTTGACTACAAAAGGTCAGGATGAGGAAATTCTGGGGGTTGATAGAACTGTTCTGTGTCATGATTGAGATGGTGGATACATGACTGTATTTGCCAGGAGAAAAAGAGACAAGCAACACTATGCCATATTGGAAAAGCATATATTTAATTGAATTTGAATATATAGAGAAAAATCTCTCTAAACATATCTCTAGATAATCCCCTTCCTGTTTTGGTTTACGGATGCTCTGCAACTTACGAGGCGGCTACATCTCAATAAATGCATCGTAAGTGGAAAATACTGTTAAATTGAAAATGCAGGCCAGGCGCAGTGGCTCACTCCTGTAATCCCAGCACTTTGGGAGGCCAAGGTGGGTGGATCACCTGAGGTTGGGAGTTTCAGACCAGGGTCACCAACAGTAGGTCAGAAACCCCGTCTCTACTAAAAATACAAAAATTAGCCGAGTGTGGTGGTGCATACCTGTAGTCCCAGCTGCTTGGGAGGCTGAGGCAGGAGAATCGCTTGAACCTGGGAGACAGAGGTGGCAGTGAGCTGAGATTGCGCCACTGCACTCCAGCCTGGATGCCAGACTCCGTTTCAAAAAAAAAAAAAGACCATGAAAATGTGGTACATACACACCAGGGAATACTATGCATCCTTAAAAAGGAATGAGATCATGTCTTTTGCAGGGACAGGGATGGAGTTGGAGGCCATTGTCCTCAGCAAACTAACACAGGATCAAAAAACCAAATACCGCGTGTTCTCCCTTATAAGCGGGAGCTGAATGATGAAAACACATGGACACAAGGGAAGGGAACAACACACAGTGGGGCCTGTCCGAGGGTCGCGGGGGAGGAAGGAGAGCATCAGGAAGAATAGCTAATGGATGCTGGGTTAATACCTAGGTGATGGGATGATCTGTGTAGCAAGCCACCATGACACACATGTATCTATGTAACAAACCTGCACATCCTGCACATGTACCCCAGAACTTAAAAAAATTCCATTGAATACACCTAACCTACAAAACACAGCTTAGCCTAGCCTGCCTTAAACACACTCAGAGCACTCACATTAGCTTACAGTTGGGCACAATCACTTAACACAAAATTGATTACATTTTATAATGAAGTGTTGAGTATCTCAAATAATTTATTGAATACTGTACCAACAGTGAAAAACACAGTTGTTGTACGGGTACTTGAAGTACAGTTGCTCGTGAATGTGAATCCCTTTCACACCATTGTAAAGTTGAAAACAGCAGTGTAGGTAGAATCATAGTAAATTGGGGACCGTCTGCATGTGTCTATTTGAGGTGCTGAAGTGAATTTCTTCTCTCATAGATCATATTTGGAGTCAGGAGGAACCTCAGAACATGGGTCCATGGTCGTTTGTTTCTCCAAGGTTTGAAAAGCAGCTGGCCTGCAAGGTAATCACGTTTTCTCTGGTAGTGTCTTGTGTGCTTGTTGTTTGTCTGTCTTTCTTTTTCCTTCCTTCCTTCCTTCCTTCCTTCCTTCCTTCCTTCCTTCCTTCCTTCCTTCCTTCCTTCCTTCCTTCCTTCCTTCCTTCCTTCCGTCCGTCCTTCCGTCCGTCCTTCCTTCCCTTTCTCTCTCTCTCTCTTTCTTTCTCTTTCTTTCTTTTTAGACAGAGTCTCACTCTGTCTCACAGGCTGGAGTGCAGTGGTGCAATCTTTGCTCACTGCAAACTCTACCTCCCAGGTTCATGCCATTCTCCCGCCTCAGCCCCCTCAGTAGCTGGGATTACAGGTGCCCACCATCATGCCTGGCTGATTTTTTAATTTTTTTGCATTTTTAGTAGAGACGGGGTTTCACCCTATTAGCCAGGATGGTCTCCATCTCCTGACCTGATCCGCCCGCCTCGGCCCCTCAAAGTGCTGGGATTACAGGCACAAGCCACCGTGCCCAGCCTACATGTTTCTTTTCTTCTCTTTTTTGTTTTGCTGCATAACATTTTGGTCATCAAAATATTAAAATCACATTTTAAAAAGTGGTTATACTCAGCCTGGCGTGGTGGCCCACGCCTGTAATCCTAGCACTTTGGGAGGCCGAGGCAGGCGGATCATGAGGTCAGGAGATTGAGACCATCCTGACCAACATGGTGAAACCCCATCTCTACTAAAAATACAAACATTAGCTGGGTGTGGTGGCCTGTAGTCCCAGCTACTCAGGAGGCTGAGGCAGGAGAATCACTGGAACTTGGGAGGTCGAGGTTGCAGTGAGCCGAGATTCCAGCCTGGTAACAGAGGGAGATTCCATCTCAAAAAAAAAGAAAAAAAGGTGGTTATACTCAAAAAAGTAAAAGCCCTTATTACCTTTCGGCTCCCTGCCCCACTACCCTCCTTAGCATGTCTTATCCAAGCCTTGGACAAGGCAGAGGACTAGCAGGCTTGTTTTACAGTGTGGGACTGGATATGCCCAATAACGCTCATTCTAGGCTCCTTGTGTTACTTTGTTCTCCCATTGCTGTAAATAAATACCTGAGGCTGGGCATGGTGCCTTACACCTGTACTCCAAGCACTTTGTGAGGCTGAGGTGGGCTGATCACCTGAGGTCAGGAGTTCGAGACCAGCCTAGCCAACATGGTAAAATCCCATCTCTACTAAAAATACAAAAATCAGCTGGGCGTGGTGATGCACGCCTGTAGTCCCAGCCACTCGGAAGGCTGAGGCAGGCGAATCTCTTGAGCCCAGGAGGCAGAGGTTGCCGTGAGCTGAGATCACGCCACTGTACTCCAGCCTGGGTAACAAAGAGCAAAACTTCGTCTCAAAACAAACAAACAAAAAAGAATAGCACAAATTCAAGAACTTGTGTTACCTTATCTTGCCTAGCATTCCATTAGTTGTTAGTGGTGACATATTTGCCTCCAATCTATTTTTTTTTTTTTTGAGACAAAGTCTGGCTCTCTTGCTTAGGCTGGAGTGCAGTGGCGCAATCTCAGCTCACTGCAACCTCTGCTTCTGGGGTTCAAGTGATTCTCGTGCCTCAACCTCCCGAGTAGCTGGGATTACAGGCGCAGACCACCACGCCTGGCAAATTTTTGTATTTTTAGTAGAGACGAGGTTTTTTTCATGTTGGCCAGCTGATCTCAAACTCCTGGCCTCAAGTGATACACCCACCTCGGCCTCCCAAAGCGCTGGGATTACAGGCATTGAGACACGGAGCCCGGTCCCTCTAATCTGTTCTGTGTAACTCATTATTTGAAAGAGGTGATTTATGGTTAAACAAACTAAAAGAAATACATGCACCGTCTTGTTGGAACTAAGCAGAGCTCTGAGCTCATCAAAATGGCATTTTATTTATTCTCTGCTGCACTTACAGCTCCGTCTGGTGGGCCGGCCCCCTTTGCCAGTACCCGCTGTAGGAATTGGCACAGTTCACTTGCACCAGCATGAAGATATCCTCGCCAAGACCTTCGCTTAATGATGACTTTTGAAGAAACACTGTTTCTCTTTAAGAAAATGGCCATTAAGGCCGGGCATGGTGGCTCACGCCTGTAATCCCAGCACTTTGGGAGGCCAAGCCGGTGGATCACCTGAGATCAGGAGTTCAAGACCAGCCTGACCAACACAGTGAAACCCTACCTGTACTAAAAATACAAAAAATAGCTTGGTGTGGTGGTGGGCACCTGTGATCCCAGCTTCTTGGGAGGCTGAGGCAGGAGAATCACTTGAACCTGGGAGGCGGAGGTTGCAGTGAGCCAGGATCATACCATTGCTCTCCAGCCTGGGTGACAGAGCAAGACTGCATCTCAAAAAAAAAGGATCATTAAAAGAGGCCTCCTTCCTCCACTCTCTCTCCCCCTCTCTTGGGTAACATGAAAAGACTGTATTCCTCTAAGATGTTGGGATTGATATACATGATTTAACCTGGAATAGGTGGAATAATCAGGGGAACTGGTTATGAGCATGTGAATGCAACTGGCAAATTTATCCTTGAAAGTGTGATGGTAGAACTAGGAAAACAACAAAAGAAAAACAGTAACCAAAAGAGGAAGTGTGATGGCCGGGTGCGGTGGCTCACACCTGTAATCCCAGCACTTTGGGAGGCCTAGGCTGCTGGATCACCTAAGGTCAGGAGTTCAAGACCAGCCTGGCCAACATGGTGAAACCCCGTTTCTACTAAAAATACAAAAATTAGTTGGGGGTGGTGGTGCGTGCCTGTAGTCTCAGCTATTCCAGAGGCTGAGGCAGGAGAATTGCTTGAACCTGGGAGGCAGAGGTTGCAGTGAGCTGAGATGGTACCACTGTACTCCAGCCTGGGCGACACAGCAAGACTCCATCTCAGAAAATCAAAGGAAAGTATGATAGTGTTATGAATTTTAGCTCTGAATGAGCTGGAAAACTAGGTAATTATCTAGATGATTTCAGACTTGACCCTAATTGACCACATGTGACCAGGAAACACTTCTGAGTTTACAGCTTCATGGAGATGACCTCAACACTACCTCTTGATTTGTTTGATGCATGTCACTTCCATTAATTTTAATTTTCCCCCTCCTTTTCTTTTTTTTTTTTTTTTTTGAGACAGAGTCTCGCTCTGTCGCCCAGGCTGGAGTGCAGTGGCTAGATCTCTGCTCACTGCAAGCTCTGCCTCCCGGGTTTACGCCATTCTCCTGCCTCAGCCTCCTGAGTAGCTGGGACTACAGGCGCCCGCCACCTCGCCCGGCCAGTTTTTTTGTATTTTTTAGTAGAGACGGGGTTTCACCATGTTAGCCAGGATGGTCTCGATCTCCTGACTTTGTGATCCACCCGTCTCGGCCTCCCAAAGTGCTGGGATTACAGGCTTGAGCCACCGCGCCCGGCCTCCCCCTCCTTTTTTAAAGTCCTGTGGCAGTACTAATATTTTCATTTTATATAATCTGTGGTGCTGCCTTCCAGCCACTGTATGAAGTGTCTCCCCAACACTAGCAAATCTAGGTCCTACTAAATACAAATCCCTGGGTGGATGATCTTCTAGTACTGTATTTTTAAATTAAGGAGTTTTAGTTATGCTGAAATTGATTTGTCGTCTGTTTTGCCGTAAACTTGTTTTTCTTCGAATTGTTCTTACAGTGATATTTTACTATTTTTAACTGTCTTGGGTTTCTGATACAGGGATTTCAGCCCCTGGTTAATCAGTCTTGCCCCTACAAGTCCCTGGTACAGTATGTTTATTTGTGGTGCTTAAAGAACATTTCCTGGCCAGGGCACTGCAGCTCACGCCTGTAATCTCAGCACTTTGGGAGGCTGAGGTGGGTGGATCACCTGAGGTTGGGAGTTCGAGACCAGCCTGACAAAACATAGCGAAACCCTGTCTCTACTAAAAATACAAAAATTAGTTGGGCATGGTGGTGCGTGCCTGTAATCCCAGCTACTCGGGAGGCTGAAGCAGGAGAATCGCTTGAACCCAGGAGGTGGAGGTTGCAGTGAGCTGAGATCCTGCCACTGCTCTTCAGCCTGGGTGACAGAGCAAGACTCCGTCTCAAAAAATAAATAAGAGAGAGAGACAGAGAGACAAAAAAGAAAAGAAAAGAACACCTCTTTATTTGAGGGACCTTCCCAACACCAGGTGCTTGGGGATTTCTTAGAGATCACTAACCAACTCCCTCACTGTGAAATTAAACCAAGTACTAGAAGCATAACTAAACAGCAAACCATGTAGCTTCCCCTGACTCAGTGCTGGGGGCCTCTGCCGTCTACTGTTCTTGTGTCATGACGCTTTTTCTCTGAAGTGGTGTGGGAAGTACCAGGGGACTGGCAGAAGCCCAGGCCTTCTCCACTTTTACCAGCAACTGATCACGTCTTTCAGAATCCACGTGCGTATAGGCTGTTCTCGCCACAGTGGTAGATTTATGATTCACATCCGAAAGTGTGCCTTAGTTATTGATTTAACATTTCTCTAGTGTTCATATCCCTCTTCTTCCCATATACCTCAGTGCATCCTTCCTGTGTCAAGCCTTATAAATCATGTAATTTAGCACCACTCATGTAAATCAGTAAAATCACAAAGGTCTATTTAATGAAAACGATTACCAATGTTGTATTTTTTTAACAAGAAAAAAAATAAAAGCACGTTGTCATTTTCTTCCCTCAGGGCTCCTGGATTTCTTCAATGAAAAGATTTCAAAAGTCTATGCACAAAAATGAGATGGAAGATTAGATCTCTGTAAAAGGTTAGTTTAGGCTGGGCATGGTGGCTCACACCTGTAATCACAGCACTGTGGGAGGCCAAGACGGGTGCATCACCTTAGGTCAGGCGTTCAAGACCAGCCTGGCCAACATGGCCAAACCCCATCTCTTACTAAAAATATAAAAATTAGCAGGGCATAGTGGTGCATGCCTGTAATCCCAGCTACACCGGAGGCTGAGGCAGGAAAATTGCTTGATCCCAGGAGGTGGAGGTTGCAGTGAGCCGAGATCATACCACTGCACTCCAGCCTGGGTGACAGAGAAGGACTCTGTCTCAAAAAAAAAAAAAAAAAGAAAGAAAGAAAAGAAAAAGAAAGAAATTTGGAGAGCCCTAAACTAACCTTTTTTTTTTGAGATGGAGTCTCGCTTTGTCGCCCAGGCTGGAGGGGTGCGATCTCGGCTCACTGCAACCTCCGCCTCTTGGGTTCAAAAGATTTTCCTGCTTCAGCCTCCTGAGTAGTTGGGACTACAGGCACGTGCCACAGCTAGTTTTTTGTATTTTTAGTAGAGAAGGGGTTTCACTGTGTTAGCCAGGATGGCCTCCTTCTCCTGACATCATGATCCGCCCACCTCAGCCTCCCAAAGTGCTGGGATTACAAGCACGAGCCACCGTGACCAGTGGATCTCTCCAAATTTCTAATTTTACACCTCACAGCCTGTTCATGGTTTCTTTTTATGTCTTCTCTAACTTGAGCCATGAAATGTGTCTTCTGTTGTCTTGACCTTTCTACTCTCAATTGCTACTGCAACATGGATCAGCATTTTACATTCCCTTGCAGGGAGGGACCATTTAAGGAATTCCAAATCAAATACTCATGACTTCTTTTCCTTTAAAAATTCAGTAGGCCAGGCACGGTGGCCCATGCTTGTAATCCCAGCACTTTGGGAGGCCAAGTTGGGCAGATCACGTAAGGTCAGGAGTTCAAGACCAGCCTGGTTTGAAAGCCTGTTTCTACTAAAAATGCAAAGATCAGCTGAGCGTCGTCGTGCGTGCTTGTAGTCCCAGCTACCTGAGAGGCTGAGGCAGGAAAATCACTTGAACTACTCGAGCATGGGCAACAGAGCAAGACTCCATCTCAAAAAAAAAAAAAAGTGTAAAAGGGATACCATTTTTATTCTCAACCAAGGAATTTTTAAAAAATAATAAAATTTCAAAGGTAATACAGTCAGACTAAAGATGTCTAAGCTTCAGGGTATTTTTCCCAAATAGCATGTGTGTGCAAGACATGGAAAAGCTAAGCAAAATAGTTCTTACTATTCTTACTAAAACATTTTTTATTTTACTAAGAATAATTTTCCATTTCAGACAAAACTAAAATTTTCCCATGGTTGCTACTGTTTCTACTTCTTGAATACCCATTTTACGGTTTGTTCCTCATTGAACATGAAAATGGCATAGATAGATATAAATAACATATATAAATAAGATACAAATATAAAATTGCTAAGTTTTTCTTTTTTTCTTTTGAGACCAAATCTCGCTCTGTGGCCCAGGTTGGAGGGCAGTGGCACAATCCCGGCTCACTGCAACCTCCGCCTTTCTAGATCAAGAGATTCTCGGCCGGGCGCGGTGGCTCAAGCCTGTAATCCCAGCACTTTGGGAGGCCGAGACGGGCGGATCACGAGGTCAGGAGATCGAGACCATCCTGGCTAACACGGTGAAACCCCGTCTCTACTAAAAATACAAAAACTAGCCGGGCGAGGTGGCGGGCGCCTGTAGTCCCAGCTACTCGGGAGGCTGAGGCAGGAGAATGGCGTGAACCCGGGAGGCGGAGCTTGCAGTGAGCTGAGATCTGGCCACTGCACTCCAGTCCGGGCGACAGAGCGAGACTCCGCCTCAAAAAAAAAAAAAAAAAAAAAAAAAAAAAAAAAAAAAAAAAAAAAAAAAGAGATTCTCTTGCATCGGGCTGCCTCGGCCTCCCAAAGTGCTGGGATTACAGGTGTGAGCCACCATGCCTGACCCTTTTACAAAATTGAAGAAATAAAAGGGTTACCCCCTCCAAAAAAAAAGATTACACTGGAAGGAAGTCACAGATTAAGGATCAAGACTTTTGAGGTTCCAAAAGCTTCACCTACATTTTTCTTATATGTATTTGGATATTAAAGAAAATAAGTTACATATATACAATGGAATATTATTCAGCCATTTTAAAAAAAACAAAATCTTGTCATTTGTAGCCACATGGATGGAACCGGAGGTCATTATGTTATGTGAAATAAGTCAAGCACAGAAAGACAAAACTTGGATATTCTCACTCACGTGGGAACTTAAAAAGTAGATTTCGGTGAGGTGCAGTGGCTCACGCCTGTAATCCCAGGCCTTTGGGAGGCTGAGGCGGGTGGATCACCTGAGGTCAGGAGTTCAAGACCAGCCTGGCCAAGATGGTGAAACCCTGTCTGTACTAAAAATACAAAAAATTAGCCGGGCGTGGTGGTGGGTGCCTGTAAATCCCAGCTACTGGGGAGGCTGAGGCAGGAGAATCACTTGAACCCAGGAGGCAGAGGTTGCAGTGAGCCGAGATCTTGCCATTGAACTCCAGTCTGGGTGACAAGAGCAATACTCCATTTCAAAAAAAAAAGAGTGGATCTCACGAAGATAGAGAGTAGATCAGTTGTTACCATAGTTTGAGAGGGGAAGGGGTGGGGGGATGAAGAGAAGTAGATTAACGAGTAAAAATATATGGTTTGATAGAAGAAATAAGACCTACTGTTAGATGGATCAGTAGGTGACCACAGTTTACAATATCTATTATACATTTCAAAATAGCTAGAGGAGAATTCAAATGGTTCTATTTTAAAGAAAAGAGAAGGCCGGGCGCGGTGGCTCAAGCCTGTAATCCCAGCACTTTGGGAGGCCGAGACGGGCAGATCATGAGGTCAGGAGATTGAGACCATCCTGGCTAACACGGTGAAACCCTGTCTCTACTAAAAAATACAAAAAACTGGCCGGGCGCGGTGGCTCAAGCCTGTAATCCCAGCACTTTGGGAGGCCGAGACGGGCGGATCACGAGGTCAGGAGATCGAGACCATCCTGGCTAACACGGTGAAACCCCGTCTCTACTAAAAACTACAAAAAAACTAGCCGGGCGAGGTGGCGGCGCCTGTAGTCCCAGCTACCCGGGAGGCTGAGACAGGAGAATGGCGTGAACCCGGGAGGCGGAGCTTGCAGTGAGCTGAGATCCAGCCACAGCACTCCAGCCTGGGTGACAGAGCGAGACTCCGTCTCAAAAAAAAAAAAAAAAAGAGAGAAGAGAAATATTTAAGGTGATGGATGTCCCAAATTCACCATTTTGATATTTATAAATTATATGAATGTATTAAATTATCACATGCACCTTGAAAGTATGTACATCTAGTATTCATCAATTAAAAAACCCCAAAAGCTCTTACTCTATAGAAAGAGGAATTCATAGTCATTGCATTTAAATCTGATAAAGTGCAATCTAAAGCAGATGCCTTTCCTCGCTGCCAACTGCAATTTTATTTATTTATTTATTTAGAGACAGGGTCTCACTCTGTCCCTCAGGCTGGAGTGCAGTGGCATGATTATGGTTCACTGCAGCCTCGAATTCCTGAGCTCAAGTGTTCATCCCACCTCAGGCCCCCAAATAGCTAGGACTAATGTGCCTGCCACTACGCCCTGCTAATTAAACATTTTTTTTTTTTCTTGTAGAGACTAGGTCTCACTATATTGCCCAGGCTGGTCACAAACTCCTGGTCTCAAATGATTTTCCCGCCTTGACCTCCCAAAGTGCTGGAATTACAGGCATGAGCCACCATACCCAGTCTAATTTTTAAAAATGGTCTAAGTCAGGCTAGTGGCACATGCCTGTAGTCCCAGTAACTCCGGAGTCTGAGGTGAAAAGATCCTTTGAACCAAGGACTTCGAGGCTGCAGTGAGCTATGATCTCACCATTGCACTCCAGCTTAGGCAACAGAGTGAGACCCCTACTGTGAAAAATAATAGTAGATAAAAAATTAAACAGGGTGCACAGTGGCTCACGCCTGTAATCCCAGCTCTTTGAGAGGCTGAGGAAGGCAGAGCGCTTGAACCGGGGAGGCATAGGTTGCAATGAGCCGATACAGCGCCATGTCACCCCAGCCTGGGTGACAGAGTGAGACCCTGTCTCCAGAAAAAAAAAAAAAAAATTAAATTGCTATTACTTTAGTGTCATGTCCCTGTTTTCTTTGACTCATATGGGGAACCAGCTAGAATTGAACGGAACACCAGAAATGACCTTTTAAGAGTAAAGTGGTATTTCATCGAGAAATACTTGATTGACATCTTCCCTATATTGCATTTTTATGGACCTTAGAAATACACAGAAGTAAAAGACAAAATGGGTTGCCCACTGTCCTCAATGGGCTAACAGTCTATTTGAGAAGACGACGCATTTTATACATAGAGACATTTTCTTGTTGGACGCGCTGAAACAATGAAAGACCAAGGTAGAGTGAGAGTCCGGATGGATGTAGATGAGGCGGCACATTGCGGTTAAACAAGTAAAAGCCCTGGGTGGCGTGTAGTGGCAGAAAAAATGGTGGAAGGGGACAAGAACAGTGGCTCATGCCTGTAATCCTAGCACTTTGGGTGGCTAAGGCAGGCAGAGTAAGAACTGCTCACTTGAGGTCAGCAGTTCAAGCCCAGCCTGGCCAACATGGTGAAACCCCGTCTCTACTAAAAATACAAACTTAGCCAGGCAAGGTGGTGTGTGCCTGTAATCTCAACTGCTCGGGAGGCTGAGGCAGGAGAATCACTTGAACCTCGGAGGTGGAGGCTGCAGTGAGTTGAGATTGGCCACTGCACTCCAGCCCAGTGACAGAGTGAGATTCTGTCTCAAAGAGAAAAAAAAGAATGGTGGAAGGGTAATTCACAAAGTTTATCCAGAGTGTCAAAGCTCATTCCCAGGCTCTTACCTGAACCATGGAACTATCCCAGAAATAGGCAGTAAAAAGAGGCACAGGATACTCTTCACCTTCTGTGATATTTTCAATTTAGTGCATCTTTCCCTGCTGCTTCCCTCTGTCCCCCACTCACTGCTGGGGTACCGTGGTGTGATTTCAGCTCACTGCAACCTCTGCCTCCAGGGCTCAAGCCATCCTCCTGAGGCCTCCTGACAAGCTGGGACAACAGGTGTAAACCACCATGCCCAGCTGATTTTTGTGTTTTTTTTTTTTTACCTTTCACAGAGACGTGGTCTCACTGTGTTGCCCAGGCTGGAATTTAGTGCATCTTTATTGAAAGGATATTGCATTCATGAAATTAGCTCGTAATTTTGTGTCAAAACTGTACTTAAGTCAATCATTTTGCAGGCTATTGTACATAGTAGAAGAAGTAAGAACGCCCACTCCATCTAGACGTTTACTGCATAGCAGGGGAGATAGGCAAGTATAAAAATGACTAATACAAAGTAGAGTGAGGTAAGGATGAATTAACAGGATGGGAGATTATTACTGTGGCAGATTGGATTTTCCAGAAATTCCCACAGCAGTATTTTGAATCCCACATGTTCTTCCAGAATCTTGCCACAATCTCCCCTAGAGGAGGTGTCCCTAGGACTTGTGGCTGCCCCTACAAACACAATGCAGTAAAAGATGCTGGTTCAGTTCTGAGGACATCCCTTGGACGCTAGCTACCACATTGTGAGGAAGCCCGGGCCACTTGGAGAAGGCATCTGGAGGTGCTGGAGTTGACACCAGCACCCATTGCCAGACTGGGGAGTGAGGGAGCCACCTGATCATTCCAGTCCCCAGCCCTGGGGCTGTCCCAGCTGACCTCAAATACAGCAGAGACCCATGCAAGCTGGACCTAAATTGCACACCCCCTTGAAATATATAATTTATTTCATGGACATAGGTCTGAACATTAGAACAGATTCTTGAGGCCAGTTGTGGTGGTCCATGCCTGTAATCCCAGCACTTTGGGAGGCTGAGACAGCTGGATTGCTTGAGCTCAGGAGTTCTAGACCAGCATGGGCAACATAGCAAGACTCCATCTCTACAAAAAATACGAAGATCAGCTGAGTTTGATGGCGCAGACCTGCTGGTCCCAGCTACTCTGGAGGCTGAGGTGGGAAGGTCGCTTGAGACTGGGAGTTGGACGCAGCAGTGAGCTATGATTGTGTCACTGCACTCCATTCCAACCTGAGCCACAGAGCAAGACCGGCTCTTAAAAAGAAAAAAAGAAAAAGAAAAAAGAGAACAGTGGCTTCAGGAAAATTGTTCCACGGTAGGAGGCGTACGATCCTGATCTCTGTGTTTTGGAGAAGATGGAGGGGCCTAGCTTATGTCGAGACAGAGGAGTTCATAACTGTTAACTATACACAACGACGTGTCAAAAATTTTTACAAACTTCCAAGAGATAACGATAAGAAGGAAGCGCCTGGACGCGGTGGCTCAAGCCTGTAATCCCAGCACTTTGGGAGGCCGATGGGGCGGATCACGAGGTCAGGAGATGGAGACCATCCTGGCCTACACGGTGAAACCTCGTCTCTACTGAGAATACAAAAAAATTAGCCGGGCGAGGTGGCGGCGCCTGTAGTCCCAGCTACCTGGGAGGCTTAGGCAGGAGAATGGCGGGAACCCGGGAGGCGGAGCTTGCAGTGAGTCGAGATCGCGCCACTGCACTCCAGCCTGGGTGACAGAGCGAGACTCCGTCTCAAAAAAAAAAAAAAAGGTAAAATAAGATTGGTTCGGTCCTGTCCGCTCTCAGCGGCTCAGCCCTAGGCCTCGGGGCCAGAACCGTGTTCCCCGCGCTACTCCGGCAGCGCCGGGATCGCGGCCTCCCCGAAGGGTGCCCAGGAGGCCTGGGTCGGCCGTGGCGCGCCAGGAAACGGCGGCTTCTCTACACTGAGCCGGGAAAGCCTATAGGCGACGAAGAACCCGGTAGCCTCGGCTTCCGCGCAGCTCCCACGCCACGCGACTGCCCGCCCCAGCCCTGCCTCCAGGCCAGCCAGCCGTGCCTCTCGGGGCGCCGGTGGTCACCATGGCAACGCAGCGGACGTCGTCCAACTGCCGGCCTGGCGGCTGGGCTGGGCCGGGCCGGCGCGCGGGTCACGTGTCGGGGGCGGAGCCTGCGCGGGGTTGGGCGGAGCCTGCGCGGGGCCGGCAGGATCGCGTCAGGAGCCGGTACCGAGGCCCGAGCCGCGGGGGCCGAGCGAAGGCACCGCCGAGTCCGCAGTTCCCCCCTGGGCCTCCCCAGCAGCAGCCATGGGCAGTGAGTAGCGGCGGCTGGAGCGGGGCTCTGGCCAGGAACGCAGGCCCTGCCTGGGCTGCGGGCGGTGAGGCCGGCGCTCGCTCGGAGTCGTGCGGACCGGGGATGCGCGGGCCGCTCCGGGCCGCTGCGGAAGGGCACGGGCCGGGGCCCTCTGCCTAGGCTCCCCTAGACGTGCGAGGCCTTGCCTGGCGGGTACCGGGACCCGGAGGCCCGGGGTTTGCGTTCGATAGAGGGCGAGATGGCGCTGGGAGGCCATTGGTTTTGGGGGCGGGGAGTTAGGGCACCGGGTGAACCTAGACCACTTTTTAATTTTTCAGGAGTTAAAGAAATCTCGTATTTTTATTCCCTCGTCATCCTTCCTTGGCATGTTGCGTTGGATAAAGCTCCCTTAACTCGTTTAATTTTAAAAAAAGTGATGCATGGCGTGTGTTTTAGGGAGGAAAGGAGTGCGTTGGTAACAGCGTTTTCCTTAAACTGTTCATTCTGTAGCGCTTACTGAAAACTGTAAGGTTGTGTAAGCCTTAGGGACGAGGCCTTATGTTATAGGAATGTTTTTCAGGGCCCTCCCCCTAACACTCAACCCCACATATGTGCGCGCAACTACTTGCATAGCCCTGAAGATGTTCGTTGGATGAATGGGCCGTGCATACCCAAGCAGGGCACCCATTGGCCAACTAGTGGACATTTGGGGGAAATTAGAAAGGAGTAGGAGAGACCCTTGGTAAAATTCTGCATCACAAGGATAGACAGGGGGCAGCCAAAAGCTTTGCTTGAACATGAATACCCCTTATAGATGATCATGAAGTGTCAAGAAATCCGAGTGGCTTGGATTGAGGTGGAGGGGAAGAGGGATGGAGAGATTCTAGGAAGTCTCCTGATGTGATTGATACTTGTTTTGCGTTAGCGATGAATGCTGTCATAATTCAGATTTACTTTCCAGGAAGTCCAAAATATTAGGTTGCTGCAAAAGTAATTGCGGTTTTCAATTAGTTTTGAAAAACCGGTTACTTTAGCACCAACCTAATGGTACTTGGGTAACAAACATCTGCCTATGACAATTAGTGAATCCTTCTGTCAAACATCAGTGACTGGTGGGGCGCAGAGGCTCACACCTGTAATCCCAGCACTTTGGGAGGCCGAGGAGGGCGGATCACCGGAGGTCAGAAGTTCGAGACCAGCCTGGCCAACATGATGAAACCCCGTCTCTACTAAATATAAAAATTAGCCTGGTGTGGTGGTGGGCGCCTGTAATCCCAGCTCCTCAGGAAGCTGAGGCAGGAGAATCCCTTGAACCCAGGAGGCACAGGTTGCAGTGAGCTGAGATCCTGCCACTGCACTTCAAGCCTGGGCGATAGAGCGAAACTCCCATCTCGAAACAAACAAGCAAACAAACATCAGTGACTGCCCATCATTTGTAGAGGCTCTTAAAAAATACATAATAAAATCAACTTTAGGCAACTACAGAAACGTAATCACTCATGTCAGCTTTAAGACAGTTTTGAGATGTTAGTATACAGAAGCCAGTGTCTGTAGGGGAAGAAGAGCCTCAGAGCCTAATTAATACCTAGCTGCGGCTTGTCTTTCTCCACATTGCAGACCCTTTGGCAAAGGACAGAAGCTTGCTTGAGAGATTGTCATTTTCACCCTTCAGTTCTCTGGCAGGACTTGACTTAAGCCACGCCAGAAGACAGTGTCTATCCTTCAAGAACCTTGATTTATCTTACCTTTATATACTACAAGACTAGTCTGGGAAAACAGTACTTCTGATGAAATGTAATTGTAAATTCTCTGGGTTATTTTACGTAAGCAGGTACTTTGATATTACCTGGGAGAGTTACCAGGCAATGAAATGTGGTCTGATGAAATGAAGCAGAGATTGCATACTTTTTTTTTTTGAGACAGAGTCTCGCTCTGTCACCCAGGCTGGAGTGCAGTGGCTGGAACTCGGCTCACTGCAAGCTCCGCCTCCCGGGTTCACGCCATTCTCCTGCCTCAGTCTCCTGAGTAGCTGGGACTACAGGCACCCGCCACCACACCCCAATAATTTGTTTTTTGTATTTTTAGTAGACACGGGGTTTCACGTGTTAGCCAGGATGGTCTCTATATGCTGACCTTGTGATCCGCCCGCCTCGGCCTCCCAAAGTGCTGGGATTACAGGCGTGAGCCACCGTGCCTGGCCTACATACTTTAAAAAGTTAACTATAGAGGCGGGGTGCCGTGGCTCACGCCTGTAATCCCAGCACTTTGGGAGGCCGAGATGGGTGGATCACGAGGTCAGGAGTTCGAGACCAGCCTGACCAATGTGGTGAAACCCCGTCTCTACTAAACTACAAAAATTAGCCAGGCATGGTGCCGCGCACCTGTATTCCCAGCTACTCAGGAGGCTGAGGCAGGAGAATTGCTTGAACGCAGGGGGGCGGAGCTTGCAGTGAGCGGAGATGGCACCACTGCACTCCAGCCTGGGCGACAGAGAGAGAATCCGTCTCAAAAACAAAACAAAACAAAACAAAAACAGCTAACTATAGGGGCCAGGTGCCATGGTTCATGCCTGTAATCCCAGCACTTTGGGAGGCTGAGATGGGAGGAACACTTGATGTTAGGAGTTTGCGACAAGCCTGGCCACCATGGTGAAATCCCATCTCTAGTAAAAATACAAAAATTAGCCAGGTGTGGTGACATGCGCCTGTAATCCCAGCTACTCGGGAGGCTGAGGCAGGAGAATCACTTGAACCTGGGAGGCGGAGATTGCACTGAGCTGAGATCGTGCCACTGAACTTCAGCCTGGGCAACACAGCGAGACACTGTCTCAAAAAAAAGAAAAGTTCACTATAGGAGGTGATTGCATGATTTTTTTGTCACCTACGCATTTTGGCATCTTTCAGTTGTTTAAGCCAGTTCTCTGCAGAAGAGCCCATTTCCTATTGTACTTCCTGAGTGCAGAAGGCACCCTCCTGTCTTCCTCCTCTGATACCTGCTTTCTTCTATCATGCGTTGTCTCATGGGTACCACGGTAGAGTACATTTGCTCCCTTTTTGATGTCATGATGCCCTTTGAACAGCCCCCTTTCTCTGTATATAAAATGATTGGATACAAGTGTGAGGAAGTAAAGTTTTGGAAAAAGATTGCTTGGATTGCTTTGCTTCTGCTGACTAGCCATCAAACCATTTGGACTTTTTTGTCTCTTGAATGATATCTCTTCCTTTACGTATCATTTGAGATGGAGAACAGTATGATTTTTTAATTTGAGGCTGTAAGGATGGAGTGAATTGCTGGTGAAAGAGAATATTTGTGTTTGATTCTCTAGAAAGATTTTTTAAACTTTATAATAATAGGGACATTTATTCTTTTTCTTTTTACAGTCAAATTTTTAGAAGTTATCAAACCATTCTGTGCAGTTCTACCAGAAATTCAGAAACCGGAAAGGAAAGTAAGTATAATATTTTAGTAATATAGAGGGTAGCTCAAGGACTTATCCTACTAAACCAGCACAATTCATTTCCTTTCCTCAGTCCTTCTCTGTTGGTAATTGGAAAACTATTGGTGCTCATCCTCCTTGCAAGAGGCACAAAGTGAATAAAACTAATATAAATCTGTTTAAATCTAGATAGATTATCTCATGCTTTCAAAAATGACTGTTCTTTAAGTTGTGACATTTCCAAACTAAGTGTTTCTTCGGCCTGTGTGTTAGTTAAGACAGAGTGTTCTCCTGTCTGTAGTGATCCTTCATAAATCCTGTAGTATAGAGTGTGTATTGTGTTTGCTAATGATGTGACCTACTGGACTAGAACTAACCCGGTCCGCTGGATAGGTTTTGATGAGTACAGCTGTTTTATGTAAATGAATTGCATTTGTGCAAATACGTACCTCCCATTTCTTGATTCATTCATTGGAAAGAAAAATGACAGGAATGCATTCAGAAGATATTGTGACTGGGTGAAATCGTTCTTCTATCGTTGCAAACTCTCAGAGTTAAGGTATTTAAATTCTGGAAATACTGTTAATTCTAGATTGGCCAGTTTCTAGAAATTCTTCATCAAACTACAAATTTCTCATCAAACTCATAGGAATAGGGATATAGAAATAGGTAAAAAATTTTAAACTTACTATTTGATTTAGAAGTATTTATTTATTTATTTATTTGGGATGGAGTCTCACTCTGTCACCCGGGCTAGAGTGCAGTGGCGCGATCTCAGCTCACTGCAAGCTCCGCCTCCCGGGTTCACGCCATTCTCTGGCCTCAGCCTCCCTAGTAGCTGGGACTACAGGCACCCACCACCATGCCCGGCTAATGTTTTTATATTTTTAGTAGAGACGGGGTTTAGCCGTGTTAGCCAGGATGGTCTCGATCTCCTGACCTCATGATCCATCTGTCTTGGCCTCCCAAAGTGCTGGGATTACAGGCATGAGCCACTGCACCCAGCTAGAAGTATTTTTTTATTGCTTTGAGTTTGTAAAAATAGTTGTTCCATTTACATTTAAGGCATTCTGAGAAACCCTGGCTTTGCAGTCTATAAAATATTCATATGGCACTGTCACCAGCAGGCCTACCTTCACATAGTGCAGTATTCACCGAGTCACGTGCACACTGGGTCTCTGTTTTGCTTTGGCTCCTTTTCAGTTTCACTTAACACTATACAATGCAGATAGAACTGCCTGTATTGAAATTACCTTTTTTATGAAAAGTAAAGAAACTTGTATTCAGGAAGTTCAGCTGTTTGTTGTAGCTGCTACTAAGGTGAAAGGGACATTAAAAAACAATCTAGGCCGGCGCCGTGGCTCACACCTGTAATCCCAGCACTTTGGGAGGCCGAGGCGGGTGGTCAAGATATGGAGACCATCCTCACCAACATGGTGAAACCCTGACTCTACTAAAAATACAAAAAAATTAGCTGGGCACGGTGGCGTGTGCCTGTAGTCCCAGTTTCTTGGGAGGCTGAGGCAGGAGAATTGCCTGAACCTGGTGGGGCAGAGGTTGCAGTGAGCCGAGATTGTACCACTGCACTCCAGCCTGGGCAACAGGGCGAGGCTCTGTCTCAAAAAAAAAAAAAAAGTGTGTATATATATATGTGTGTATATATATATATACACACATATATATACACACTTAAGATGGTACTTCAAAAAGGAAAAAGGGGCATTTAAGAGTGTATAATAGGATGTCACGATGGAGAACATTAATTATGTTTTTGTGTGGATTTGTGCTTTCAGTTTGCTGTTTCGAAAACCAAACACCGAATGTTCTCACTCATAAATGGGAGTTGAACAGTGAGAACACATGGACACAGGGAGGGGAACATCACACACTGGGAGGGCCTGTCGGGGGTAAGGGGAAAGGGGAGGGAGAGCATTAGGACAAATACCTAATGCATACGGGGCTTTAAACCTAGATGACGAGTTGATAGGTGCAGCAAACCACCATGGCATATGTCTGCCTAAGTAACACAGCAGCACGTTCAGCACATGTATCCTAGAACTTAAAGTAAAATTTGAAATAATAATAATAAAATCAAAATATTTAAGGTAAAAATTTTGAAGTAAAAGAGAAACTGAAAAATCTAGATTTGAAAATTCTTCCCTCAGTAGATTTAAAAAATACAAATATAAGAGAGCTTAATTTTTTAGAATATATTTATCTTTTTAAATTTGTTTTGTTACATGGATGTATTGTGTAGTGGCAGTCTGGGCTTTGAGTCTATCCATCACTCAAATAACGTTCATTGTACACATTAAGTAATTTCTCATCATCCATCTTTTCCTGCCACCTTTGTACCCTTTGGAGTCTCCACTGTCTGTCATTCCATACTCTGTGTCCCTGTGTACACATTGTTTAGCTCCTACTTTTTTTTTTTTTTTTTTGAGATGGAGTCTTGCTCTGTCGCCCAGGCTGGAGTGCAGTGGCACAATCTCGGCTTACTCCAAGCTCCGCCTCCCGGCTTCACACCATTCTCCTGCCTCAGCCTCCTGAGTAACTGGGACTACAGGTGGCGGCCAGCAAGCCCGGCTAATTTTTTGTATTTTTAGTGGAGACGGGGTTTCACTGTGTTAGCCAGGATGGTCTCGATCTCCTGACCTCGTGATATGCCCACCTTGGCCTCCCAAAGTGCTGGGATTACAGGCATGAGCCACCATGCCAGGCCTAGCTCCTCCTTTTTTTTTTTTTTTTTGAGACGGAGTTTCACTCTTGTCTCCCAGGCTGGAGTGCAGTGGCATGATCTTGGCTCACTGCAACCTCCACCTCCCGGATTCAAGCAGTTCTGCCTCAGCCTCCTGAGTAGCTGGGATTACAGGCATGCACCATCACACCCGGCTAATATATATATATATATATATTTTTTGTATTTTTAGAGAGACGGGGTTTCACCATGTTGGTCAGGCTGGTCTTGAACTCCTGACCTGGTGATCCGCCCGCCTCAGTTTTCCGAAGTGCTGGGATTACAGGTGTGAGCCACTGTGCCCGGCTAGCTGCTACTTTTAAGTGAGAACCCACAGTGTTTGATTTTCCACTTCTGAGTAATTTCACTTAAGATAATCTCCTCCAGTTTCATCCAGGTTGCTGCAAGGGACATGGTTTAATTCTTTTCATGGCTCAAAAGTATTTCATTATTTACATATAGCATATCTTCTTTATCCAGTCATCAAGAAGCATCTGTGGGCCAGGCGCGGTGGCTCATGCCTGTAATGCCAGTACTTTGGGAGGCCAAGGCGGGTGGATCACAAGGTCAGGAGATAGAAACCATCCTGTGAATGATGAAACCCCGTCTCCAAAATACAAAAAATTAGCTGGGCGTGGTGGCAGGTGCCTGTAGTTGCAGCTACTCGGGAGGCTGAGGCAGGAGAATGGCGTAAACCCGGGAGGCGGAGCTTGCAGTGAGCCAAGATCGTGCCACTGCACGTGCCACTCCAGCCTGGGCGACAGAGCGAGACTCCGTCTCAAAAAAAAAAAAAAAAAACAAGCATCTGTGCGTGTGTGTGTGTATGTGTATATATGAGAGAGAAAAAAATGTTTATAGAACTTTGTACCTAATAAACAAAAATGCTTCCTTTATTAACACATACAGACATTCCCATCTTTTGTGAATTAGGCCCCAAAGAAGAACCTCAAAAATCCACCCCCCCAAAAAAAATGTGCTGTTTCTTGGTTTTGATTGATGATTCTTTTTATTTTGTTGTACAGATCCAGTTTAGAGAGAAGGTTCTATGGACTGCTATAACGCTCTTCATTTTCTTAGTATGTTGTCAGGTATGTAATTATACTGTTAAATAAATGTCTCTACCATTGTTCTAAGGTCTTGATTGGTTAGAATTTGGGAATTTTTTGTTGTTGTTGTTAAAATAAAAAATACATTGAGCTCAATATATTAAGGATTATTATCTTTTTTATTTTTTATTATTAATTTTTATTTGAGATGGAGTCTCACTCTGTCGCTCAAGCTAGATGCAGAGGCATGATCTCGACTCACTGTAACCTCTGCCTCCTGGGTTCAAGTGATTCTTCTTCCTTGGCCTCCCAAGTCTCGAACTCCTGACCTCAAGCTATCCACCTTCCTCAGCCTCCCAAAGTGCTGGCATTATAGGCGTGAGCCACCGCGCCCAGCCAAATTTTTGTATTTTTAGTAGAGATGGGGTTTTCCTGTGTTGGTCAGGCTTATCACGAACTCCTGACCTCAGGTGATCTACCTGCCTCAGCCTCCCAAATTGCTGGGATTACAGGCGTGAGCCACTGCACCCTTTTTTATCTGGCAATTTTTTGTTTTTAAATGAGACGGGGTCTCTATGTTGCCCAGGCTGGTCTCCAGCTCCTAGGCTCAGGTGATCCTCCTGCCTCAGCCTCCCTAGTACGTAGGCCAGCAGATGTGCCCACCATGCCTGGCTAATTTTTAAATTCTTTTGCAGGGAAAGGGTCACACTAAAGCCAAATTTTTAGAATCTTGGGTTGTACTATGTTTAAAAATTACTAAAATTCGATCGATGATAGTGCTTTTTTGTTTTTGTTTTTTGGTTTCTTTTTTGAGACAAGGTCTCACTCTGTCACTCAGGCTGGAGTGATCACTTCAGCCTTGACTTCCCCAAACCCAGGTGATCTTCCCATCAGCCTTCTGACTAGCTGGGACTACCGGCACGAGCCACCACACCCAGTTAATTGTTTTGGTATTTTTTGTAGAGGTGGGGTTTTGCCATGTTGCCCAGGCTGGTCTCGAATTCCTGGGGGCAAGCCATACATCTACCTCTGTCTCCCACAGGGCTGGGATTACACACCTGAGCCACCACACCCAGCCCAATGATACTTTCAAATAAAATTTTGCAGACATGCTAACTTCACAGTGTGAGTATGAAATGTGATCTGCCTATGTTTTAGGGTTGTTGCAAAGATTAAATAAGATAACTTAGGTCAAGGTGGATGGGCATAGTGGCTCATGCCTATAATCCCAGCACTTTGGCAGGCCGAGGTAGGCGGATTATTTGACATCAGGAGTTGAGACCAGTCTGGTCAACATGGTGAAACCCTGTCTCTACTAAAAATACAAAAATTAGCTGGGCATGGTGGTGTGCACATGTAATCCCAGCTACTCAGGAGGCTGAGGCAGGAGAATCACTTGAACCCAGGAAGTGGAGGTTGCAGTGAGCCGAGATCATGCCACTGCACTCTAACCTGGGCAGCAGAGCGGGTTGCCATCTCAAATAAATAAATGAATAAAAACCAGATAATTTAGGTCAAGGTTTTTTGGGGAGTTCGAAAAGCTATTGAAATACTTGTAAAACTTTTAAAAAATTATATTAGGAAGCAGTAGAACAGATTAGGTACCTAATCTGGAGAAAAACTATATTTACTTTCTGAAAAATGAAATGATCTGATAATTTAAGTACTTTTACTACTGTACTTGCTTTAAATTTGTTTTAAATGGTCAGGGAGAGAAGTTTAAAGAAACAAAGAAAAATACAAAGGAAAAAAGAATACTCATCCATATTTCTACCATTTACTTTCAGCATCTTAGAAACTCCTCTCCCCTGGCCGGGCGCGGTGGCTCAAGCCTGTAATCCCAGCACTTTGGGAGGCCGAGGCGGGCAGATCACGAGGTCAGGAGATCGAGACCATCCAGGCTAACACGGTGAAACCCCGTCTCTACTAAAAATACAAAAAAACTAGCCGGGCGAGGTGGCGGGCGCCTGTAGTCCCAGCTACTCGGGAGGCTGAGGCAGGAGAATGGCGTAAACCCAGGAGGCGGAGCTTGCAGTGAGCTGAGATCCGGCCACTGCACTCCAGCCTGGGCGACAGAGCGAGACTCCGTCTCAAAAAAAAAAAAAAAAACTCCTCTCCCCACCATTAAAAAAAAAAGTCAACCTTATGGAGGTATAATACATACACGGTAAAGTGCACCTGTTTTTAGCCATACGTTTTGGAGAGTTTTGACAAATTTGTGCAGCCACGTAACTGCAACCTCTGTGGATACAGAACATTTCTGTCACCCCCAAAGTTCACTGTAACCTTTCTCAGTGAATCTCCACAGGCCCAGGCCGCCACTGATCTACGTCCTGTTACTCTACTTTCGTTTGTTTTTTCTAGAGCTCCATGTAAATAGAATCATACAGTAGTAGTCTTTAGTGTCTGATGTCATCATCATCTTTTTGAGATTAATTCATATGGTCATTACATCAGTAATTCATTCCTTTTTATTTCTGAATACTGTTCTCATGTATGAAGTTATCACAGTTTATTCATTCATTCACTTGTTAGACATTTGGGTTGTTTCCAGATTTTGGCTACAACAAATGAATTTGCTATGAACATTCATGAATATGTATTTCTGTGGATATTTTTCATGGGTGAGTACTTAGGAGTACAGTTGTGGGGTTTATAGTAAGTGTATGCTCAGCTTTATAAGAAATTGTCAGCTCTTTTCTAAGTGGTTGTCCCATTTTGCTTGTTTGTTTGTTTGTTTTTTTGGAGACAGAGTCTCGCTCGGTCGCCCAGGCTGGAGTGCAGTGTTGCGATCTTGGCTCACTGCAAGCTCTGCCCCCCGGTTTCCAGCGATTTTCCTGTCTCAGCCTCCTGGGTAGCTGGGATTACAGGCATGTGCTATCATGCCCAGCTAATTTTTGTATTTTTCGTGGAGCTGGGGTTTCACCATGTTGGACAGGCTGGTCTTGAACTCCTGACCTCAGGTGATCTGCCTGCCTCAGCCTCCCAAAGTGCTGGGATTCCAGGCGTGAGCCACCACGCCCACCTCTTGGTTGCCCCATTTTGTGTTTTCACCAGCCGCGTTTTGGAGTTCCAGTTGATCTGTGTCCTGGTCTACTTTTGTTATTTTTGATTATTTGAATAGTAGTCATCTTGCCGGGCGCAGTGGCTCATGTCTGTAATCCCAGCACTTTGGAAGGCTGAGGCGGGTGGGTCACCTGAGGTTGGGAGTTCGAGACCAGCCTGACCAACATGGAGAAACCCCGTCTTTACTAAAAATACAAAATTGGGCTGGAAGTGGTGGCTCATGCCTATAATCCCAGCACTTTGGGAGGCCGAGGCAGGCAGATCACGAGGTCAGGAGATTGAGACCATCCTGGCTAACATGGTGAAACCCTGTCTCTACAAAAAATTGGGCTGGCATGGTGGCAGGCGCCTGTAGTCCCAGCTACTCGGGGTGCTGAGGCAGGAGAATGGCGTGAACCCGGGAGGCGGAGCTTGCAGTGAGCTGAGATCGAGCCACTGCACTCCAGCCTGGGAAACAGAGCGAGACTCTGTCTCAAAAAAATAAAAAAGAAAAAAAATACAAAATTGGCCGGGCGTGGTGGCAAATACCTGTAATCCCAGCTACTTGGGAGGCTGAGGCAGGAGAATCACTTGAACCGGGGAGGCGGAGGTTGCGGTGAGCCGAGATGGCGCCATTGCACTCCAGCCTGGGTAACAAGAGCGAAACTCCACCTCAAAACAAACAAACAAAAAAATAGTAGTCATCCTAAGGCATGTGGTTTTGATTTGCATTTCCCTGATAAATGCTATTGAGCAACATCTTCATATGCCTATGAGTGCTTGTTTATTTATCAGAAGAGTAAAGTGTCAGATTTGTAAAGTGTCTTTGCAAAGCTTTTGCCTATTTAAAAAATCGATTATTGTCTCATCAT
Source organism: Rhinopithecus roxellana (assembly GCF_007565055.1). Taxonomy (NCBI): domain Eukaryota; kingdom Metazoa; phylum Chordata; class Mammalia; order Primates; family Cercopithecidae; genus Rhinopithecus; species Rhinopithecus roxellana. The sequence goes on from NC_044559.1 coordinate 88,163,043, forward strand.
TGAATTATAAACATTTTTACATTTTCTGGATACAAGTCCTTTGTTAGATGTGTGTATTAGGAATTATTTCTCCCAGTCTGTGGCTTGCCTTTTTTCTTAACGGTATCTTTTGAAGAACAGAAGTTTAAACATTTTATTTTTTTCTTTTTATATTTTTTCAGAGACAGACTCTTGCCATGTGGCCCAGGCTGTCCTCGAACTCCTGGGCTCAAGCAGTCCTCCTGCTTCAGCCTCCTGAGTAGCTGGGACTACAGGCGCATGCCACTGCGCTCAGCAGGAGTTTTAAATTTTGATGAAGTTTAGTTTATGTGTTTTTTGTTCCTTGGATGGCTTAGAGTTTTTGCTTCCTAAGGAATTTTTGCCTATTCTAATGTCATGAAGATTGTCTCCTGTGTTCTTCCAAACATTTTATAGTTTTAGCTTGTATGTTTTGGTCTGTGATCTGTTCCAAGGTAATTTTTATGTGTGACGTGAGGTAAGGGTTGATCTTCATTTCCTTTTACATGAGTATCCAGCACCATTTGCTGAGAAAAATTCCCCATTGAATTACTCAGGCCTCTTTGTTGAAAATTGGTTAACCATATAAGCACGAGTCTGTTCTGTGCTCTCTGTTAATCTGTGTATGTGTCCATCCTACTGTAAGCCACTTCTTAGTAAGTCCTGTAATCAGTTTGCAATCATTACTCCAACTTTGTTCTTCTTTTTCAGAATTGTTGTGGCTATTCTAGATCCTTCTTTTTTTTTTTTTTTTTTTTTGAGACGGAGTCTCGCTCTGTCGCTCGGGCTGGAGTGCAGTGGCCGGATCTCAGCTCACTGCAAGCTCCGGCTCCCGGGTTTACGCCATTCTCCTGCCTCAGCCTCCCAAGTAGCTGGGACTACAGGCGCCCGCCACCTCGCCCGGCTAGATTTTTGTATTTTTTAGTAGAGACGGGGTTTCACCGTGTTAGCCAGGATGGTCTCGATCTCCTGACCTCGTGATCCGCCCGTCTCGGCCTCCCAAAGTGCTGGGATTACAGGCTTGAGCCACCGCGCCCGGCCTTAGATCCTTCTTATTTCCATATAGATTTTAAAATCGACTTGTCAATTTCTACAAGAAAGTTTGCTGGGATTATCATTCGTGTTACTTTGAATTTATAGGTCAATTTAAGAGAATTACCATATTGACAGTATTCAATCTTCTAATCCAGGGCTCAGTGAATTTTTTTTCTGTCAAGGTTCAGATAATAAATATTTTGGGCTTTGCTGCTAAAGTTTAGGAATCCAAGAAGAAAACAGAAAGAATGACATTTCGCATGCCTGTTTCTTTTTTTTCGATTCTCCTGCCTCGGCCTTTAGAGTAGCTGGGACAACCGGCACGAGCCACCATGCTCAGCTAATTATTTTGTATTTTTAGTAGAGATGGGGTTTTACCATGTTGGCCAAACAGGTCTGGAACTCCTGACCTCGAGTGATCTGCCCACCTTGGCCTCCCAGAGTGCTGGGATTATAGGCATGAGCCACTGCGCCCAGCCTCACCTGACTGTTTCATGTAATAATTTATGCATCTTAGGTTACATTATTTCTTCTCTAATACGTTTATATAGTTGCCAGACTGTTTCTTTTCTTCTTTCTCATGCTTAGGCAGCTCTGCCTCCTGTGGGAGATTTCTTTATTCTCTTTCCTCTGCATCTCAAAGAGATTCTAGTCAGTTTTCTTTAGGGAGTGGTAGGAGGTGAGATAAACTGAGATAAGTACAGTACATGCTGCGTGGACTCTGCTCTCTCTTCACTTAGGAAAATTACTGTATTTAATTGGTACATCACTGATGTATGTACACTGAACATATATATTTCAGTGTACCTGTGATAATTTAATGCATTTGAATAATGTATAAAGATCAAATCAGGGTAAAGGATATCCATCACCTTAAATACTTGTCCTTTCTTTACGCTGGAAACATTTGACGTATTCCCTTCTAGCTGGTTTTTGTTTTTGTTTGAGATGGAGTCTCAGCTCCGTCGCCCAGGCTGGAGTGCCATCGTGCGATCTCGGCTCACTGGAACCTCCGCTTCCTGGGGTCAAGCGATTATTGTGCCCCACCCTTCCAAGTAGCAGGGATTACAGGCGCGTGTCGTCACACCTGGCTAATTTTTTTGTGTTTTTAGTAGAGATGGGATTTCACTATGTTGGCCAGGTTGGTCTTGAACTCCTGAGTTCTTGAGCCTCTGCCTCCCAAAGTGCTGGGATTACAGGCGCAAGCCACCGTGCCCGGACCCTTCTAGTTATTTTAGAATGTACAATATTTCTTGGATTTTTGTTAACCGTCTTGAGAAGCTGTCCGCCATCTGACTGAGGGCGAGTGTCTTTCATTCTAGGCTCCAGATTGCTGCCCTGTAGTGGAAGAGTTTTTCATTCCCAATTCGGTGTAGCCCATTATACTTCACTTCCATCAGAGAGGCTCAGCCCGTTGCTGTCTTCTCTTTCATCCATTTCTTCCCAGCTGCTGTTTCCCTTCCTTCTTATCCAGAGGAGGGAACAAGATAAGAATATCTGCCGTTTACTTCCTCCAGATTTGGAACGTTGATGGGAGGTCTAAGATCCTGTCGACTTCCCATTGTGAGGGTCAGGAGCAGCTCTGGTGTTGAGTCTCCTTCCTTCTCAACTGTCTGGAGTTTTCCCCAGGACCACCAGGCTTCAAGTTGACAGTCCCTTTTCTTGTTTGGCTGCTTCACAGATTTTTTTCTCTTTCCATAGCATTTTTCGTTCTTGGTAGCTTTTGCTATTTTACATGTTTTAAAAAATGTATTTTAGGCTGGGCATGGTAGCTCACACCTGTAATCTCCTCACTTCGGGAGGCAGAGGCGGGCAGATCAGGAGTTTGAGACCAATCTGGCCAAAATGGTGAAACCTCTTCTCTACTAAATATACAAAAATTAGCCGGGCGTGGTGGCACACACCTGTAATCCCAGCTACTTGGGAGGCTGAGACAGGATAATTGCTTGAACCTGGGAGGTGGTGGTTGCAATGAGCCAAGATTATACCGCGGCATTCCATCCTGGGTGACAGCGAGACTCTGTTTCCAAAATAAATAAATAAATAAATAACTGTGTTTTATGATGTGTCAGCGGAGGAAAATGCTATGATTTAATTTCATCTTGCCATCTCCCCCCACAAATTGTTTGGTTCTCTGTTTGGAAATCCCTGGTGCTAATTTTCTGTTTCTCCATCTGATTAGTTCAGGTTTCCATTAGGGCATGGAATGCTTTGTTTCTCTGAGTACTGTACTGTATTTTTGTCAAGTTTGTTAAAAGAGAACCTTCAGACAAGATAAACTTAGGGTTTATTTGAGCATTAAAGGATTCATGAACCTGACAGCACTCAACATGGGTAGAGGGTCCAAGAGCTGCTCCATAGGTGTGGGCAGTGAGCTTTTGTAGCAGAGGTAAAGAATTGCAGAAGTAAAGAAATTACTTGATTGGCTACAGCTAGGCATTTGCCTCATTTGATTATGTTCCTGTGACAGGTTTCTGTGTAGCTAATAGGCGGGTTGGCTGTCTGTAATTGGCTGAAACTCATTCAGAATCAAATATCCTCTAAGGTCATTTTCAGTTTTCTTTTGTGAGATTTCAGGGTACAGAAACAACCACAGGCTAATGGCCACCTGCTTAGAGTGCCTTAACAAGTTGAAACTGATTATTATATTAAATATAGCAAAAAGTTTGGAACTCTGCAACTGTGACAGATTCATAGAAAATAGGCTCCTATTGTTGCCCACCTGTTGTTGTACATGATCCTTCAACTGTGGAATTTACTAAGTGAAATAAAATTAGAAACCAATTTTCGTAATCCTGTTGGCTGCAGGAAAGGAGGGTATACCATTAATTATGGGAGGTTGGCTTGTTCCATTTCCCACAGAGCACCTAACCATCGGGGATTAAGGAAGGTCATTGGGCCGAATGACCGCTTTCCACTTGTGGAATATTTTGATATGGACTCTCCTGTAATGTTTCTTTTGTTTTTTTGGAGATAGAGTCTCGCTCTGTCGCCCAGGCTGGAGTGCAGTGGCACTATGTCCACTCACTGCAAGCTCTGCCTCCCGGTTTCAAGCGATTTTCCTGTCTCAGCCTCCTGAGTAGCTGGGATTACAGGCACGAGCTGCCACTCCCGGCTAGTTTTTGTATTTTTAGTAGAGATGGGGTTTCACCATGTTGACCAGGCTGGTCTCGAACTCCTGGCCTCAAGTGATCTGTCCACCTCGGCCTCCCAAGATGTTGGGGTTACAGGCTTGAGCCACTGCGCTTGGCCCTCACCTCTCTCTTTGAATGAAGAGTGTCTATAGCTGCAAGATGCACATAAAATATCCATGCTTCATGCTTTACCAGTTTTGTTACCCAGCTAATAAATTCAGACATTCAGAGAGGTTTCGGTTGATCACGTGAGTTGTTTAAAATTGCTGCCAGCAGGCCGGGCACGGTGGCTCAAGCCTGTAATCCCAGCACTTTGGGAGGCCGAGATGGGCGGATCACAAGGTCAGGAGATCGAGACCATCATGGCTAACATGGTGAAACCCCGTCTCTACTAAAAAATATAAAAAACTAGCCGGGCGAGGTGGCGGGCGCTTGTAGTCCCAGCTACTCGGGAGGCTGAGGCAGGAGAACGGCGTGAACCCGGGAGGCGGAGCTTACAGTGAGCTGAGATCCGGCCACTGCACTCCAGCCTGGGCGACAGAGTGAGACTCCGTCTCAAAAATAAAATAAAATAAAAAAAAATAAAATTGCTGCCAGCATGTTTTGTAACTTTGTTTTTTTGGTTTTTTTTTTGAGACGGAGTCTCGGAGTCTCGCTCTGTTGCCCAGGCTGGAGTGCAGTGGCGCATCTCAGCTCACTGCAAGCTCCGCCTCCTGGGTCCATGCCATTCTCCTGCCTCAGCCTCCCAAGTAACTGGGACTACAGGCGCCCGCCACCACGCCTGGCAAATTTTTTTTTTATATATTTAGTAGAAATGAGGTTTCACCGTGTTAGCCAGGATGGTCTTGAACTTCTGACCTCGTGATCCGCCTGCCTTGGCCTCCCAAAGTGCTGGGATTACAGGTGTGAGCCACCACGCCCGGCCTTGTAACGTTCTTTTTTTTTTTTTTTTTTTTTTTTTTTTTTTTTTTTTTTTTTGAGACGGAGTCTTGCTCTGCTGCCCAGGCTGGAGTGCAGTGGCCGGCTCTCAGCTCACTGCAAGCTCCGCCTCCCGGGTTCACGCCATTCTCCTGTCTCAGCCTCCCGAGTAGCTGGGACTACAGGCGCCCGCCTCGTCGCCCGGCTAGTTTTTTGTATTTTTTAGTAGAGACGGGGTTTCACCGTATTAGCCAGGATGGTCTCGATCTCCTGACCTCATGATCCGCCCGTCTCGGCCTCCCAAAGTGCTGGGATTACAGGCTTGAGCCACCGCGCCCGGCCTGTAACGTTCTTAAAAATCAGTTTCATGTGGAGAAGGTTTTTGAAATGTCTTTTTCCGATCCCCACATGGTTGAGGAGGGGTTGAGGCCAAGTGCTGTATCCTAAACATGGGTCATATAATATGAAGCAATCTGAATAAGGTGTTTCTTTTTTGTTGTTGTTTTAATGAAAAGTTAATGTCCTCATGATGGAAAATTTCATCCATTTGAAAAGAATACAGAAGAAAAAGTCAACCATAATTCCACCATCTACAGATAATCACTGTTTAGGATTTAAAAAGATATCTACTCCTAGTTTTATTTTCTGTACATCTATTTACAGTGTCAACGTTTATATATACACGTTTGTACCTTTGTTTTTATACTAGGGCCTCTTAACAGTGGCACTCCTAAATTTTAGTGGGGTGATTCCTTGTCACGGGGGGGCTGTCCTGTGTATTTTAGGATGTTCAGCAGCATCTCTGGCTTCTACCCACTAGATGCTAGCAGCACCCCCTGTTCTGTGAAAGGGCTGTATGTGCAAAATGACCCCCAAACACTGAAGGAGCTGAGAAACCAATCAATGTGGGAGACAAATCCAGTTTGTCAGTAGAGGGTGATTTTATGGACAGAAGCATAGTTTGGGGCAGCAGTAAGACAGGGAAAGGCCTGCACTCTTACTCTCAGACCCGGGGCTAATCTATCACAGGGAAAGGGTGTACGCACTTTGTGCAGGACAATTGAAGGCAGCCTTCCAGAACATGTAACAATGCTCTTTGTCACCGCCTGTCATTTGTGTAACAGCATCAAGGTTGCTTGGATCTCAGGGCAGCATTTATAGCGAGTACATGTTCTTATACTAAGGATTGTAAATAAAGCAGGAATCAGGAGTTATCTCTGGGACCAGGGTTGAGCAGAAGTCAACCTGGTAGATTAGCATCCAAGATGGAGTCACTTTGGTCTCCACCTCAACCCCAAGTTGTGACAACCAAAAATGTCTCTAGATATTGCCAAATGTCTTGGGTAGGGGCTAAAATCACCCCAGGTTGAGAACTGCTATTTTATATTTAGTTTTATGACATAAGTACTTCTTCCATGTTATTACAGATTTAGTAAGCATAATTTTTAGTGGCTCTATAATATTCCACCGTGGATATCATCTTCAGTCTTACATTGAGAAGAGTGACCTTTCCTGTCTTTAGTACATAGAGCTTTGCAAAATTATTCTATGACTAGGCAGGTATAATATTCCATAATCTACTGGTGGGAGTGTTTTTTAAATCGTGGTAAAAGTATATAAAATATGACATCTTAACCATTTTTAGATGTACAGTTTAGTAACATTAGGAATATTCACATTGTTGTACCACAACACTCCATAACCGATGTGAATATTTACTAGTGAATGCACTAATGATTTGTTGTTTTTATTTTTATTTTCACTTTCTGGTTCTTTTAATTATATTTTTTTATTAACCCTTATCTATGTGATGGAATGTTTTTCTTTTTATTTTCTTTTTAATAAACAGCTTTACCTTGAAGATATGCTTGTTTCTGTTAAGGAACATGAGAATAGTTTTTTAAAAAGTATTGCAAACATTAAGTGAATACACTGTAAATTAAGTGCACACTTTATACTTTTTTTTTTTGAGACAGTCTCTGTCACCTAGGCTGGAGTGCAGTGGTGCGATCTCAGCTCACTGCAGCCTCTGCCTCCTGGGTTCAATCAATTCTTATGCCTCAGCCTTATTAATACAGTTTCATAAACTATTTTGTGTACTATTTTAGATCCCTCTGTTTGGAATCATGTCATCAGATTCTGCAGATCCTTTCTACTGGATGAGAGTTATTCTGGCTTCCAATAGAGGTATGCGTGTCTTTTCTGTCTCCACATTCCTACTCACAGCAAACAGATGGAAATGTGGATTAGCAATGAGAGTTCAGTGCCTACAGGGAGGGGAGGATATCATTGCCTAGAGAAGCCTAGCGTGTAGATAACGACACCACCATGTGATTACCGTAATCATAGAGAAATCTGTTCTTGGGTTTTCACGGACTAGAAAACCCTGATCTTCAGTGTCAAAGAAGGTGATGTCCAGGTAACATTGGAATTGGAGTCCAGGTGGGGCCTGGTGGCTCACCCCTGTAATCCCAGCACTTTGGGAGGCTGAAATGGGCGGATCACTTGAGGCCAGGAGTTTGAGACCAGCCTGGCCAACATGGTGAAATCCCCGTTTCTACTGAAAATACAAAAATTAGCCAGGTGTGGTGGTGTGCACCTGTAATGCCAGCTACTCGGGAGGCTGAGGCAAGAGAATTGCTTGAACGTGGGAGGTGGAGGTTACAGTGAGCTAAGATCATACCACTGCCAATCCATTCTGGGTAACAGAGTAAGACTCTGTCTACAAAAAAAAAAAAGAGGAGTCCAGTGTGTGAGCCAGTGGGGGAGCTCAGCTGGAGCTGAGCCTGAAGCCTCAAGCAACATGGTTCATCTGGGAAATTGTGGCTGAGGATGCTGGACAGTGAGACTAGCAAGGGGTACAACCAGTCTTGAGGTTTCTTGCATTTAGGAACAGTGGTTGCCTCTTTTTTGGAAACACTTTTTTCGGGTGATCCTCCCACTTCAGCCTCCTGAGTAGCTGGGACAATAGGCGCGTGCCACAATGCCTGGCTAATTTTTGTAGTTTTGTAGAGATGCGGTTTTGCTGTGTTGCCCAGGCTGGTCTTGTACTCCTGGGTTCATGCCATCCTCCCTCCCCGGGCTTTCAAAGTGCCGGGATTATAGGTGTGAGCCACTGCACCCAGCCTGGAAACACTGTAGCTGGCAGATTTTTTTTTTATGTTTTTAGGTTATAAAGGTAATATTGATTTATTATTTAAAAACTGCACTAGCAGTTTGTATATAGATTTATATGAAGCTGAAAAGAAAAGTGTCACTTCTGAGGGGAGCTCTGGCGAATTTGTTAGATTGGTGACTATGCATTGAGGCCTTTTCTTTGCACGTACATTCACCTACATATATCTATATACTTCTTATAACTCTAAGATGTCCTGTATATACTCTTCTGCTACTTTGGTTCCTTAATATCTTACGTGAGCTATTAATGGCCATGTTATTATTCCATTATAAGGATATGCCGTGATTTATTTGATCATTCATTCAACACGTTTATTGAATTCGTACTGTGTGTCAGGTGTCAGCCTTTGTGTAAGGTGCCGAGATTAGAGCAGTGAACAAGACAGTGTCCCAATTGTCATGGAGTTGATATTTGCTGTTTGGGGAGGTACGTGGGGTGGGGAAGGTGCTCTAGGAAGGTGATCTTTAAAGACACCTGCAGGAAGTGAGAGAGGAGGCCACATGAAGACCTGAGGGAGGCACATTCTAGGGAAGAGCCAGTGCAGAGGCCCTGAGGGGAGCCTGTGCTTGGTGTGTTCAAAGATCATTGAGGAGGGGCTGGGCGCGGGGGCTCACGCCTGTAATCCCAACACTTTGGGAGGCTAAAGTGGGCAGATGACTCGAGGTCAGGAGTCTGAGACCAGCCTGGGCAACAAATTGAAACCCTATCTCTACTAAAAACACAAAAATTAGCCAGGCGTGGTCTCGTGTACCTGTGGTCCCAGCTACTTGGGAGGCTGAGATGGGAGGATGACTTGAGCCTGGGAGGCAGAGGTTGCAGTGAGCCAAGATCACGCCACTGCACTCTAGCCTGGGTGACACAGCCAGACCCTGTCTCAAAAAAAAAATAAAAATAAAAAAGGAATATTGAGAAGGTGAATGTGGGATGGAAGAAATGAAAGAAGAGGGAGGAATGGTGGGACCTGAGGTTGCAGATGTGTCTAAGTCAGATCATGAAGGGCTTGGGGATTGTTGGATGGAGCACATTTTAAGGAAGATGGGGAACTTCTGCAGGCCACTAGGGTCCTTTCTTGTCATATATTACGTTTTTTCCCCCTGATTTTATATCATTGTAAGCAATGCTACAATGAAGGGTATCATACCCTTCTGTAACTTTTTGATAGAATGAATTTCTGGAAGTTCAACTGTTAGGACACAGGATGGGCACACTACAGTTTTTGATAGAGAAGGCTAAATTATCTTCCAAAACAGTTGTTTGATTTTCCACTCTCAGTGACAGTATACGAGAATGACCGTTTCTCAACCGTGGATATTATTAGTATTGTAGTCTTTGTCAGTCAGACAGGTAAAAGCTGGCAACAGTTCATTTTGATTTCTTTATAGATTGGTGAGTTTGAACATTGTTTTCTGTTTTTATGGAACATTTGTATTTCTTCTGTAAGTGGACTTTTATTAGTGTGTTACATTCCTTTTTGTTATAAGTAATAGGAAACTAGATGCTTTCATAGTCTGTAGGTGTGACGATTGGACCTTCACGCTCATGGGTGAGATGCGCCTCTCTCCAGCCTTGTTAGGATCTTGGGACATGATCCATCTAACATGAAAAGAAAAACGAAAAATTTTTTAAATAAAGGCGAAAAATTAAGGAATAGGAAATCACTGACTAGCTTAAACAGAAACATGACATTTGCTGGAAGAATACTGGTTACTTTTTGGAATCTAAAGTGGAGGTGAACAGCTAAGCCCCAGGAGGAAGGAGAGCCTGGCCAGCCCTTAGGCCTCAGCAGCCAGGGACTGGTGAACATTTTCTGTGTGATTCAGCTCCACACTCCCAGATACTGTTTTGTTTTGTTTTGTTTTTTGTTTGAGGCGGAGTTTCACTTTTGTTGTCCAGGCTGGAGTGCAATGGTGTGATCTTGACTCACTGCAACCTCTACTTCCCAGGTTCAAGTGATTTTCCTGCTTCAGCCTCCTGAGTAGCTAGAATTACAGGCACAGGCCACCCTATCTGGCTAAGTTTTTGTATTTTTAGTAGAGATGGGGTTTCACCATGTTGGCCAGGGTGGTCTCGAATTCCTGACCTCAGGTGATCCACCTGCCTCAGCCTCACTGGGATTACAGGTTTGAGCCACTGTGCTCAGCCCCAGATTCTTTCTTTCTTAGTTTAAAATTCCAGATGACAGGTTTGGCGCCAGGCAGGATGAGCTTCGGTTAGAGTTCCAGGGTTGCACAGTACAGGTTGGGGTGCTGGGGGCCTACTCCTGTGCTGCATTTCCCTGAGAAAGCTTCATCGGGAGCAGACACATCATGTATCTGCTGTTTCCTTTTTAAATTGGTTTGTTCACTTTTTTTTTTTAATTAATTATTATTATTTTTAAATTTTCCTGCCTCAGCCTCCTGAGTAGCTGGGATTACAGGCAGGCGCCCGCCACCATGCCTGCTAATTTTTTTGTATTTTTTAGTAGAGACAGGGTTTCACTGTGTTGGCCAGGATGGTCTTGATCTCCTGAGCTTATGATCTACCTGCTTCGGCCTCCCAAACTGCGGGGATTACAGGCGTGAGCCACTGTGCCTGGCCAGTTTGTTCACTTTTTAATTGATTTGTAAGAGCTCTTTGCATATTACAGAATAGAACTTTTTGTCATTTGTGTTTAATTTTTTTTTCTTCTTTTTTTGGGACAGGCTCTTGCTCTGTTGCCCAGGCTGGAGTGCAATGGTGCAAAACATAGCTCACTGCAGCCTTGACCTCCTGGGCCAAGCGATGCTCCTGCCTTAGCCTCCCATGTAGGTGGGACCACAACAGGGCCCCACCATTTCTGGCTAGTATTTTAGTTTTTTGTAGAGAAAGGGTCTCACTTTGTTGCCTAGGCTGCTCTCAAAGTCCTGGCCTCAAGTGATCGGCCTGCCTCGGCTTCCTAAAGTGTTGGGATGACAGGTGTGAGCCACCATGCCCGCCTAAATAGTTTTATTCTAACCATTATGCTGCCTTTTGCCACGTGGAAGTTTCATAGTTGTAGCTAATCATATCTGCCGTATTTTCCTTTGTGGCTTCTAGATTTTTTGCCATGCTTAAAAAGACTTTCTTCCCCAAGATGATAAGCTACTCACCCATATTTCCTTCTAGTATTTTTGTCATTTATCCTTTATGTTTAAATTTTCTATACATGGAGGCTGGGTGCAGTGGCTCATGCCTGTAATCCCTACACTTTGGGAGGCCAAGAGGGGCAGATCACTTGAGGTCAGGAATTCGAGACCAGTCTGGCCGATGTAGTGAAACCCTATCTCTACTGAAAATACAGAAATGAGCTGGGCATGGTGGCTCACGACTGTAATCTCAGGTACTCGGGAGGCTGATGCAGGAGAATTGCTTGAATCCGGAGGTGGAGGTTGCAGTGAGCCAAGATCGTGCCATTGCACTCCAGCCTGGGTGACAACGAGACTCTGTCTAAAAAAGAAAGACAAAGAATTTCTATACATGTAGCATTTACTTTGATGTAAGGCATGAGGCAAGGAATCTAGGTTTAATTTCCTAAAAATGGCCAATTTTTTTGCCAAGGTCCATTCTTTTTTTCTCTACTGATTTGAAATGCCATATTTCCTATATCAGATATTTATTAAAGCTTGATTAAATTAATTCTGGAGCTATTTTGCAATAATAAATTTTGGTGATTTAAGAAGTCTATCTAATGTCTGTTTTCTTTTCTTTTTTTTTCTTTTTTTGAGTCAGAGTCTCCCTCTATCGCCCAGGCTGGAGTGCAGTGGTGTGATCTCAGCTCACTGCAATCTGTGCCTCCCAGGTTCAAGCGAGTCTTCTGCCTCAGCTTCCCGAGTAGTTGGGACTACAGGCGTGTGCCACCATGCCTGGCTAACTTTCGTATTTTTAGTAGAGAAGGGGTTTTACTATATTGGCCAGGCTGGTCTCAAACTCCTGACCTCGTGATCTGCCTGCCTCGGCCTCCCAAAGTGCTGTGATTACAGGCATGAGCCACTGTGCCCGGCCTGTTTTTTGAGATGAAGTCTCACTTTGTCGCCAGGTTGGAGTGCAGTGGTGTGATCTCGGCTCACTGCAACCTCTGACTCCTCGGTTCAAGGGAATCTCCTGTCTCAGCCTCCTGAGTAGCTGGGACTACAGGCGCACGCCACCACACCTGGCTAATTTTTGTATTTTTAGTAGAGGTGGGGTTTCATCATGTTGGCCAGGATGGTCTTGATCTCCTGACCTCAGGTGATCCGCTGGCCTCGGCCTCCCAAAGTGCTGGGATTACAGGTGTGAGCCACGACGCCTGGCCAATAAATCCATCTAATGTCTTAAACACTAAAACCTGTTTTTATTTTTTTACTATTGAGGAAGTATCTGAGATGACATAAAAAATCCCCCTTAAGGTGGAATATTTTCTGACATGAAGGCTACCTTTTCAGCATTTATGAAAACAGGATTGAAGGGAGTGATGTGACAGAGTGGCCCAGGAAAAGTCTCGGCAGTGTAGGATTACTTAATTCCATACCTTCCTTACACAATTGGCATATTTGATTTTCTTATTTCTCACTATAAATTCTTTTTTTTTTGGTTTGTTTTTGAGATGGGAGTCTCACTCTGTTGCCCAGGCTGGAGTGCAGTGGTGCAATCTCGGCTTACTGCAACTTCTACCTTCCAGGTTCAAGCAATTCTCCTGCCTCAGACTCCTGAGTAGCTGAGGTTACAGGTGCCCGCCACCACACCTGGCTAATTTCTGTATTTTTAGTAGAGATAGGGTTTCACCTTGTTGGCCAGTTGCTCTGGAACTCCTGATCTCAAGTGATCCACACACCTCGGTCTCCCAAAGTGCGGGGACTGCAGGCATGAGCCACTGCGCCAAGCCTATAGTACTTTTTATTCAGGGCATTGTTGCAGGATTGTGTTAATAAATGAGAACTTTTCTTAGCAATTAATGTTTAAGAAATGAAAATTTGCTTGTTAAAATTTACATGTGTGTTTCAGTTGAGGTAATTAGGGAGTGGGACACCCGTAAATCCGTTTGTATCGTGTACAATAAACATTGCACACTTCTCTCCCCTTCCTCTCCAGGAACTTTAATGGAATTGGGTATCTCCCCAATTGTAACATCTGGTTTGATTATGCAGTTGTTAGCTGGAGCCAAAATCATTGAAGTGGGAGATACACCGAAAGATAGAGCTTTATTCAATGGAGCCCAGAAACGTGAGCATTAACGCAGTTCAAGAGCGTTTTCCAAGTTTGAGACTGCTTGTGGTAAAGATGTTTTCTCGGGCTTTCCTTGTTGTTGGTGGTAAGCGTGCTCTCCTTTCCCCCACTTCTCGTCAGTGTTTGGTATGATCATTACCATCGGGCAAGCCATTGTGTATGTCATGACGGGGATGTACGGGGACCCTGCGGAAATGGGTGCCGGGATCTGTCTCCTTATCATTATTCAGGTAAGAAATCCTGTATTTTCCTATGCAGATAACAAAACAGTTTGATTCCTTTTTTCTTTTCTAACAGTTCTTTAGGTGATTGACTTGTTCATTTTTTTACCGTTGAATTATTTGATTATAGTATCTTGATCACTGAAGTGATATGTGTACATTTTAAAAAAAATCTTCTATGACCATGATGTGTTCAAATTGTGTTGATGTGAAAAATTCAAATTTATTCTAAGAGCTCCATAACTGCACAATACCAAGAATTATGGATCAACTGTATTGATTCTTGAGATGCACATTTGTCACATTGTGATGTCTCTGGAATCAGGATGTTTCTGTACAGTAAATAGTGCAGTCCGCCAGGAGACTTGCAGTCCGCCAGGAGACAGTGAGTGGTGTTGTCACTGCCCGCGCGTATGTCAGCTTGTTCACGTCGTCCTGATGTTAGTTGGCTGAGTGCGTTCTTACAGAACGGCTGTTTGAGTTCAGTTGCTGTCTAAAGGTGTTCAGAAAATCTGCTGTGATTTGTTATTGAAATGAAGGTTATTGTTTAAATATAGAAGGGCAAACTAGATGACAAATATCTACCTCGAGGTCTAAAATACCTTTTTGTAAGTAGAAAATTAAAATTCGTTGTAATAAGGTATTGTGTCACAAGTTAATTGGCAGTATTCTTTTCTTAGTAGTACACAAAATAATGTTTTAAATGGTAATATCTTAGAGTCAGTGAAACACTATTTATACACACATAAATATGTTCTATGGGTTTTTTAAATGGATGCTTGGGAATGGAATTTTTTTTTTTCTTTCTTTTTTTTTTTGGTGAGATGGAGTCTTGCTCTGTCGCCCAGGCTGGAGTGCAGTGGCATGATCTCAGCTCACTGCAAGCTCCGCCTCCCGGGTTCACACCATTCTCCTGCCTCGCCCTCCCCAGTAGTTGGGACTACAGGTGACCACCACCACGCCCGGCTAATTTTGTGTGTTTGTGTGTGTGTGTGTGTATTTTTAGTAGAGACAGGGTTTCACCGTGTTAAGCAGGATGGTCTTGATCTCCTGACCTCGTGATCCGCCCGCCTCGGCCTCCCAAAGTGCTGGGATTACAGGCGTGAGCCACTTGCGAATGAAATTTTTAAAGGTCAACATAATTATCAGTGTCCTAAGTATCTTTTTTTTTTTTTTTTTTTTTTTTGAGATTTAGTATCACTCTGTTGCCCGGGCTAGAGTGTAGTGGCACGATCTCAGCTCACTGCAACCTCCGTCTCCTCTCCCGTGTTCAAGCAATTCTCCTGCCTCAGCCTCCTGAGTAGCTGGGATTACAGGTGCCAACGACCACGCCCAGCTAATTTTTTGTATTTTTGGTAGAGATGGGGTTTCACCATTTGGCCAGGCTGGTCTTGAACTCCTGACCTCGTGATTTGCCCACCTCAGCCTCCCAATGTGCTGGGATTACAGACGTGAGCCACCACGCCCAGCCCTAAGTATCTTAAAGTATGTTAAGTTTAGAAGATATTTTTCTGTTGTACAATCCTTAAAAACCATTTAGATAAATTACCCAAGAACAGATTGTACGTAAGTTATCTTTCTTGTGTTTTGAAAAGAAGTTTGTTTAAGTTAATAAACAGTGGGTATCTGAGGCCGGGCACGGTGGCTCATGTCTGTAATCCCAGCACTTTGGGAGGCCGATAGGGGCAGATCACGAGGTCAGGAGATCGAGACCATCCTGGCTAACATGGTGAAAACCCGTCTCTACTAAAAATACAAAAAAATTAGCTGGTGTAGTGGCGGGTGCCTGTCGTCCCAGCTACTCGGGAGGCTGAGGCAGGAGAATGGCATGAACCCGGGAGGCGGAGCTTGCAGTGAGCCGAGATCGCGCCACGGCACTCCAGCCTGGACAACTGAGTGAGACTCTGTCTCCAAAAAAAAGAAAAAAGTGGGTATCTGGAGTCCTGATTTTCTTGGAAATGCCTCCTCTTTTTCACTTTATGGAATTCAGATTAGTTTAGGAAATTTTTTCTTTTTTTTTGAGACAGAGTCTCGCTGTGTCGCCAGGCTGAAGTACAGTGAGTGGCCTGATCTCGGCCCACTGCAACCTCCCCTTCCTGGGTTCAAGCGATTCTCCTCCCTCAGTGTCCTGTGTAGCTGGGACTACAGGTGCCACCACGCCTGGCTAATTTTTCTATTTTTAGTAGAGATGAGATTTTACCGTGTTGGCTAGGATGGTCTCGGTCTCTTGACCTCGTGATCCGCCTGCCTTGGCCTCCCAAAGTGCTGGGCTTACATGTGTGAGCCACCGTGCCCAGCCAGGAATTTTTTTTCTATCAGTTCAAAAGATCAAGATCAAGCAAAATAATCTCAAGTACCAGTTTATTAGTATATACATTGAGAGAAGTCTGACTGTCTCAGACTGGGGTGGTTGAGCATCCTGTTTTTTTGTTTCTGTTTTTGAGATGGAGTTTCACTCTTGTTGCCCAGGCTGGAGTGCAGTGGCGCGATCTTGGCTCACTGCAACCTCCACCTCCTGGGTTCGAGCGATTCTCCTGCCTCAGCCTCCTGAGTAGCTGGGATTACGGGCATGCACCACCAGGCCCGGCTAATTTTGTATTTTTTAAGTAGAGACAGGGTTTCTCCATGTTGGTCAGGCTGGTCTTGAACTCCCGACCTCAGGTGATCCACCCGCCTCACCCTTCCAAAGTGCTGGGATTGCAGAGCATTCTGTTTTTTAAATTAGAAACGTTATGTAGGAAGCAAAATATAAGATTATTTAATGAGTGTAATTTATATCCACGAAAGTTATACTGTTCAAGAATTTCTTTAGCATTAACAATAAACTGACTTTTCTAATGAGATGGAACTGTTTTGTCATTTGACTAGGGCAGGAATTTTTTTTTTTTTTTGGAGACGGAGTCCTGCTGTGTCTTCCACACTGGAGTGCAATGGTGCAGTCGCGGCTCACTGCACCCTCTGCCTCCCAGGTTCAAGCAGTTCTGCCTCAGCCTCCCAAGTAGCTGGGATTACAGGGGCCTGCCACCATATTGAGCTAGTTTTGTATTTTTAGTAGAGACGGGGTTTTGCCATGTTGGCCAGGCTGGTCTTGAGCTCCTGACCTCAGGTGATCCACCTGCCTCGGCCTTCCGAAATGCTGGGATTACAGGCGTGAGCTACCACGCCTGGTCTAGGACAGGAATTTTTAATGAATGATCAAGTTCTTTGGAAGCTTTCTGATTCCCAGTGTGTTCTCATTTGGTAGAAGATACGTTTTCTTAAAGAATAACTGTCAGGTGTGGTGGCTCACACCTGTAATCCCAGCACTTTGGGAGGCCGAGGCAGGTGGATCACGAGGTCAGGAGGTCGAGACCATCGTGTCCAACATGGTGAAACCTTGTCTCTACTAAAAATACAAAAATCAGCTAGGTGTGGTGGTACATGCCTGTAATCTCAGCTACTCAGGAGGCTGAGGCAGAACCTAGGAGGCAGAGGTGGCAGTGAGCTGAGATTGTGCCACTGCACTCCAGCCTGGCAACAGAGCCAGACTCCGTCTCAAAAAATAAAATAAAATAACGCCACCAAAATTGGCCAGGCATGGCAGTGCATGCCTGTAATCCATCTACTAGGGAGGCTGAGGCAGGAGAATTGCTTGAACCTGGGAGTTGGAGGTTGCAGTGTGCCGAGGTCACACCACTGCTCTCCAGTCTGGGCAACAGAGTGAGATCTGTCTCTAAAAAATAAAAAAGATTAACTTTGTCTTTATTTCTCCATTTACAAATCACCTGATTGGCAAATTTACAGCCCTTGGGAATTAGGGAAAGAGGCGCATTGGGTGGGGAGAGAAGACACTCTGGAGTCTGATTTTAGGACCTTTCAGTGCTTGGGGTTTCTCTTCATATGCTTTAGACATCGTTGAGGGTATGGACAGGCCAATTGTTGCCTTCAGTTTTATTTCTTTATAGCACTTTATTTATGCAATCCAGAGTTTAGAATAGTCTTGATTTTTAAAAGACACTTAGAACTGGCATGTAGCTTGTAGAACATTATGCATCAAGAAAATGTCTCTGGTATCTTACCTAAGGATATATTCCGATTCCTGAGGAATCTCCACTGAGTGATTCTCAGCTAGCTAGCTATAGGATTGACTTCTTACGGAGTCAGTTATGGATTTAAATTGATATGAAATAGTGAAGCTATTTTGATGTTTATTTTCGGTAGTCAGAAATCAGAAATTGTTACAGTCCAAGAATGAAACAAGTGAAGTGGATGTACACTACTCATTTACATGAATTCTGATATGCAAATATGTGTGTTACGGTGAATTCTGTGTTCATGTGGAAAGAGATGTGTGACGTTTGATTATAGGTGGGCAGTGACCAATTTGTGGCTTTTCAAGGCATTGCTAAGATTGAAAATATGTGGATACACTGAAGAGCTATGATTGGATCAGTGTGTTTCACCCAGAAACGTAGGTTTTGAAAACTGTTTGCATGCCGTTGTGGAAGGTATTTCTCACCTTATTTGTTCATGTTTTCATTCACATGGTTAGTGTTTTTCAGCTAGTGAGTTTAGAAATCTAAATAGCAGGTCTTGATTAAATAAAAATTTTAAAAAACTATTAGAGAATATCAGTGTGCATGGCATGTAATAAAGGTAAGTGTGTTTTGACATACTTAAAAGGTAGTTTGACAAAACTAAGTTGTGTGTAGGTGCCATGCAGGGTTAAAATGTTAAGTGCCATGTTTATACCAGCTCATCATACATGTCGTCCATTCCCCTGTGCACATGCGGTTAGGGTTCAGGTCCCATCACTGTAGACACTGCTGCCACTTCCTGGGTTCCTATCCCTTTTCACAGGCATTCATGATATGTACTGTCTTTTATTCCCTTAATTATAGGAACTGTCTCATTTCTTTATAATTTCTTCTTCCCTTTGGAAAAACCCGAGTTTAATTTTCACAGGACAGATATGAATGACTGTGTTGTCCAGTGGTCCCTGTTCTGAACAGGGGTCTGGAGAACGAGTTGTTTCAGAGCTGCTGTTTACAGGACAGATATGAATGACTCTGTAGTCCGATGGTCCCTGTTCTGATCAGGGGTCTGGAGAACGAGTGGTTTCAGAGCTGCTGTGGGACTCTGGAGAGCTCATTTCTCAGACAGGCCCATCACGACGCTGTCTGGTGGCTGATGTTCATGGACAGCTGTTATTTCCTGCATAGGATGGGTTTCTCGATTTATGAGGGGGAGTATCTGTTCACTCATGACATGATTGTGGTTAAATAGAATCGGTAGTAAGTCCTAACCTCTACATTATTTTGTCAAAATGTCAAACTTGGTTTTCAAGCAGTAAAGGATTAGCATGATCTCTCTTAGAAGTTTGGAGAATCGTACCCTTTCTCCTGTCCATTGAAACTCAGACTAAAAGACTGTAAATAGACAAGTTAGGCTCTGTCCAACTACTGAAATGGCAGTTAAGGAAAAAACAACACTGTGTAAGGTAAGCATGTCTAAAAGGGTCTCATGTGGTTAGTTTGGTCACTCTTCCAGCAGGTGATATTGGATAAAGTGGGTACAATGAGGGTGGGCGGCTTGAGAACTGGGAGGAATGGAAGTGACTTCCTCACTTCTGCCGGAGGGTGTCTTTAAAGTGGGGACCTGTGTGAGGTTGGGGGCATGGAAGCATGTTTTCTTCCTGTCTTGATTAGGTTATTCCAGTGCAGGGAAGGGGTCAGATGACTGAGGAGGTCGCTTGGAAGGCTAGGGATTGTTTTCATTAATGCTTTTACAGGGGTGGCTTCTCCAAGAAGCCAGTTCAGAATTTTCAGTATCCCATAAATTAAAGTTAGTGTGCTTTCATTTTTAAAACATTATGAGCTTAACCTTAACTGTCTTCAAATTTACATTCAATCTTTGTCACTATGTGCCTGGAATGCATTTTTACATTGTTGCTGGAGTACATATTTGAGTACATATTTGTGTTGTAGTTTTTTATTCTGTGCACATTGTATAGAATATACATATATATAATACATATATAATGCTTTTTTCAAAGGATCAGCACAGCCCTTAGACTTACCCTTTGATGGCAGTGTACATTTCCATCTTGCTATTGTACCAGAATTCATCTGACTTTTTACTTCCTTGGAGGTATTTGGGATGTTTTCAGTTTCTTGCTGTCATAAATTCTAGAATACTGTGAGCATTTTTTTGTTTCAGTGTGTTTTTCAAACAGGCTTTATTTAAAGATGGCAAAAGAAACTATTCAGATAAGTGTAAATAGACTTTAAAGTTGAAATGTCTGCTTTATAACGCAACAGTATTTCCAGTCCTCTTACTGTTCTGGATTGGCCTGAGTAAATGAAAGCAGGCCAAAGAGGCAGTTGGTCATCGTAGTGAAATTGCAACGGTCAGGCCTTAATATTCAAAACGCCCCTAGCTTGGAAATAGCCAATGGTGTTGCTCTCCCCCTTTCTTGAGTTTGTTCTTGCTTCTGCTTACTTGCATTTCTTTCCCCACAGTTGTTTGTTGCTGGTTTGATTGTGCTGCTGTTAGATGAGCTGCTACAGAAGGGTTACGGCTTGGGGTCTGGGATTTCCCTCTTTATTGCCACCAACATCTGTGAGACCATTGTCTGGAAGGCCTTTAGTCCCACTACCATTAACACTGGCAGAGGTACATCGCACAGTGACTGCAACTGCACGCGTTTTGCTGGATGTGTGCTGGAAAAAAACCCATCGTGTCGCAGTACATGCCTAGAGCCATTCTGGTTTGCTCTCCTAGGGGATAAGGAATGCGAATTCTTCAAAACTTAATAAGCAGAGATTTGTGGAGTAAGCAACACTACCTCAGAGAGAATAGTATCCAAATTTTAGCCTCTGCTCATTTAAAATTTCAGTGGTTGCAAACAGATTTTTAAAATTTCGTTTGTTAACCTTGCTTAAGGCATTGCTGCAGAAGTCATTTATTTGACTGGTTTCAGCATCTGTAGGGGGATAACAAGGTAGTGGATTTTAGATTTTTCAAATGAAAAGACTTGTTCATTGAATCCACCTGGAGCACTCCTACTTTGCTGCTCTTCTAATTGGCTTTGTAATAGTACCGAAGTTTTGAAATATTTCATTCTCTCTTTCCCCTTCCTCATCTCCACTTCTAACAGATACTGTCCTAAGTGGTTAATACCTAAACTCTGATCCCAGCCTTAAGAAAATTGTAATGATTATTAATGTTCTTGGTGCAGTAAACTTCAAGGCAGGCTTGATAGAGTGACATCTATCTCTTAATTCTGACATCTCTGCTCTGCTTTGCTGCTTTTTTATTTTTTCTAAAAATACTCTCTTCCTTCCCTAAAGTAAAGGAGAGGCAAATCTCTGTGAATGAAATTTTGCTTTGGCAAATTTTACATTGTATGTTTTCATCAAGAATAGTCTCTTGAGAAAACTTCAGATTTATCCTATAAAAAGATAGATTTGCCTCAGTGATCTAAATATTTGTAGAACCTGCTCACATGGCTATATCATAAAGCAAACATTGGAGAATTCTTTTGACTCATATTTTCTGCTGTATACTGGACTTTCACAGTTATTTGTTTGAGCTTTGGGACAGCTTTGGACAATGAGTCCACAGGTCGTGTCTGTCTTGATTTTACAGGTACTGAGTTCGAGGGCGCAGTCATAGCTCTGTTCCATTTGTTGGCCACCAGGACAGACAAAGTCCGAGCTTTACGGGAGGCTTTTTATCGGCAGAACTTACCCAATCTCATGAACCTCATTGCTACAGTTTTTGTGTTTGCTGTTGTTATATATTTCCAAGTAAGTATAATCTTTTCACCAAAGTAAGTGGGATGTAGATTTTCACTGTGCTCTGGAAGAGAATGCCATCTGACATGCTAGTGTTTGACAAGTCAGAGTTTAAGATCAGGGGAAATACAATTTGGCAATTCGAGTCTCCAGACTCTGATTTTAGGGTGTGAGATATTGGAGTCTCGGTACTTTCTTGGTTTTTGTTTTGACCCATCAGCAGGAAGCAGACTCTCGACACTTGAAAAGGCAGAATGTCTTTGTTAGCATTGTCTTCGCTTTTTTTTTCCTGAGACAGAGTTTTGCTCTTGTTGCCCAGGCTGGAGTGCGGTGGCTTAGCTCACTCCAACCTCCAGCTCCTGGGTTCGAGTGATTCTCCTGCCTCAGCTTCCTGAATAGCTGAGATTACAGGCACGTGCCTGTATGTTTTTTGAGATGGAGTCTTGCTCTGTCGCCAGGCTGGAGTGCAGTGGTGCTATCTCGGCTCACTGCAACCTCCGCCTCCCGAATTCAAGCGATTCCCCTGCCTCCGCTTTCTGAATAGCTGGGACTACAGGTGCCCGCCACCACGCCTGGCTAATTTTTTGTATTTTGGTAGAGATGGGATTTCACCACATTGCCCAGGATGGTCTTGATCTCCTGACCTCAGGATCCGCCTGCCTCGGCCTCCCAAAGTGCTGGGATTACAGGCGTGAGCCCCCGCGCCCGGCCGGCATTGTCTTTTCATCCTCCCCACTGTTCTGTTTTCCCTCTCTGGTCTCTGTTCTTTTCTTAATGTGTCTAGTTCCCCCACTTACTCTTGGTTTCCTTTTTTAGGGATTTCGCGTTGACTTGCCCATTAAATCGGCCCGCTACCGAGGACAGTACAGCAGCTACCCCATCAAACTCTTCTACACCTCCAACATCCCCATCATCCTCCAGTCGGCCTTGGTGTCAAACCTGTATGTTATTTCCCAGATGCTGTCTGTTCGATTTAGTGGCAACTTTTTAGTAAATTTACTAGGACAGTGGGCCGTGAGTATTATGTTTATTTATATTATTTAAAGTTGATTATAATTTGTATTTCATGGTTGTATTTTTAACGGAATGAGGTCGACATTGGAGCATTTGCTATAATATTTTCAGATTCACTTACCTGTATAGCAGAGTTTAGTACCTATCTGGAAGAACTGGTAAGTGTTGCAGAAGTTAGGTTGCCCAAGTGCTTTTTATTATTTTGCTGTCTAGGAAGCACTTTCACATCTCATTTGAATGACCTTTTAAGCTAAAATTGTGGTTGATTTCATAAAAGTAATTTCCTATTTTGTCATCTTATTCCAGTATTGTCTATAATAATGTTTTCTAAAAAATGCTCTTTGCTGTCTGGGTGCAGTGGCTCACTCCCGTAATCCCAGCACTTTGGGAGGCTGAGGTGGGTGGATCACCTGAGGTCAGGAGTTCGAGACCAGCCTGGCCAACATGGTGAAACCCCATCCCTACTAAAAATACAAAAATTAGCCAGGCATGGTGGCAGATGCCTGTAGTCCCAACCATTCAGGAGGCCAAGACAGGAGAATTGCTTGAACCCGGGAGATGGAGGTTGCAGTGAGTCGAGATCATGCTGCTGCAGTCCAGCCTGGGTGACAGAACGAGACTCTGTCTCCAAAAACTAAAAATAAAAAATGCTATTTGTGCTGCTAACATATGAGATACTGGACTCATCCTATCCTTTCCTATCTCCCACCCTGCCTCCAGGCCTCCTCCATTTTTCAAGGTCTGAATGGCAGTAAACCAGCTTGTGATGAGCTGGGCTAGAGACAGGCATGCTGTTAACTAGATGGTAGAGACAGCGGTGCTGCTAGTAATATAATCCTGTACATTCTCATATACATCCCCCTTGTCATAATTTTTTCTAAAGCAATCTAGCCACTTTGTTATTGAAGTGTGAGTTACTGTGGTTTAAATTCTATCACCTAACAAAGGGGCATTTTCCCTCTTAAAATTACAGATTTTAGCCAGGAGTGTTGGTTCTCATCTGTAATCCCAGCACTTCGGGAGACCAAGTAGAGAGGATAGCTTAAAGGCCAGGAGTTGGAGACCTGTCTGGGCAACATAGCGAGACCCCATCTCTACAAAAGAATTTAAAAACTAGCTGGGTACAGTGTTACGTGCCTGTAGTCCTATCTTCTCAGGAGGCTGAGGTGGGAGGATCGCTTGAGCCCAGGAGTTCGAAGCTACAGTGAGCTATGATCATACCACTGCATGCCAGCCTGGGTGACAGAGTGAGACCGTGTCTCAAAAACAACAGAATTTTAAAAGACTAATGTCCTTTATTCTTTGCCACAGTATGTAATTCTAGAATTTACACCCCACCAAAGAATAGTATTTTCTTGTACAGTTATTCTTGCAATATGGTGTTTATTCTGTGCATTTGTCTTCATATACTATCTTTTTCATTATACCTCTGCTTTTTCATTGTACCTTTCTGCTTTGACTGAATGCCATTTAAAGAAATAGCTTTTTTTTTTTTTTTTTTTTTTTTAAGAGAGTAAGACAGTAACTCTTACGTATCAGTTGAAGGGAATAGGATTTCCTTTATTCATAATACTTCTTTTCCATTCATTTAACACAAATGTGACCTGTTGTATTCTGGCTAATGTTACAACAAGGACAGGAAAGTTAGAGACAGGAGTAAGAAGAATGCTGTTTCTCTCTTCCTCAGAATAGTCCAGGAGTAGTTATTACTGTGATGAGAATTTCCTAGTGTTAGTGCTTTGAGTAGTTGGTCCTGTACAAATTGTGTTATGACCTTGAGTAAGCTGCTTCTTAATGAGAGAATTATTGGGAGATAGTGCTTTTGATCTGGGATCAGTGATTCCAGGGGCACAGTAAAGAAAGCATTTGGCAGTCATAAATTCAAGAACCAGGTACTGTAATCATTGCAACTAAAAATTGGTTTCTCACCCCCTATCTGTATACCCCAAAACTTTATTTAATATGAGCTAATAATACTGTTCCTATTTCTATAAGACTTTTTAAGTGTGTAGATAAAAATCCAGTTATTATACTTATTAAAAGATTACTCGTTATAATAACATACAAACCACATAAAGTTTAGGCAGCAAGTTAAAGTCTTATGTCAATATTTTAGTTGATTGCATTAATATTTTCATATGGAAGGATCACTCATAGCGATCTGAATATTCTGACTGGATACTCTCATATCAGAAATTTTCAGATTTTAAGTATAATCAGAGGTCGATTGTAAATGTAATCATATTCCTGTTTTCAGTAATGGAAGATTTTGTAATATATTACAATTTTTAAAAATGACTCATAACATTTTCAGTGTCTTGCATGTAATAGGTGCTCATTGTGTAACTTTGAAGGATTGAAGGTATTAGACAAAAAAGGACATTCTGAAGCTACATTGAATGACTAGCTAGCTGTACATGCCTTGAACTTAAAACACTGTCATTTCTGAGAAGTTTGAAGTGTCATACAAATGTATTCCTAATTAGGTTGACCACTTGTTCTTTGTACCCCTGTTCTGTAGGATGTCAGTGGGGGAGGACCCGCACGTTCTTATCCAGTTGGAGGCCTGTGTTACTATCTTTCTCCTCCCGAGTCCATGGGTGCCATCTTTGAGGATCCCGTCCATGTCGTTGTTTATATCATCTTCATGTTGGGATCATGCGCATTCTTCTCTAAGACATGGATTGAAGTGTCTGGCTCCTCAGCCAAAGATGTAAGTGTTTGGTTTATTTTAAAATAAAACTCTTGGCGATGCATTGTGGCTCACGTCTGTAATCGTAGCACTTTGTGAGGCTGAGGCAGCTGGATCGCTTGAGCTTAGGAGTTTTGAGACCAGCCTGGACAACATGGCAAGACCCCGTCATGACTAAAAAATGCAAAAAAAAAAAAAAAAAAAAAAAGAAATTTAGCCGGGCATGGTGGTGCGTGCCTGTGGTCCCAGCCACTTAGGAGGTTGAGACGGAGCATTAACGCTTGAGTCCAGGAGGTGGAGGTTGTGGTGAGCCAAGATTGCACTACTGCACTCCAGCCTGGGTGACAGAGCGAGATCCTGTCTCAAAAAAATAAAAAAGGCCGGGTGCAGTGGCTCACGCTTGTAATCCCAGCACTTTGGGAGGCCAAGGTGGGCAGATCACAAGGTTAGGAGATCGAGACTATCCTGGCCAACATGGTGAAACCCCTTCTCTACTAAAAATACAAAAATTAGCTGGGTGTGGCGGCACATGCCTGTAATCCTAGCCACTCAGGAGGCTGAGGCAGGAGAATCGCTTGAACCCGGGAGTTGGAAGTTGCAGTGAGCCGAGATTGTGCCACTGAACTCCAGCCTGGTGACAGAGCTAGACTCCATCTCCAAAATAAATGAATACATAGATAAATAAAAAGTTTTTAAAAAGTAAAATAGGCTGGGTGCGGTGGCTCACGCCTGTAATCCCAGCACTTTGGGAGGCTGAGATGGGCAGATCACTAGTTCAGGAGATCAAGACCATCCTGGCTAACACGGTGAAACCCTGTCTCTACTAAAAATACAAAAAATTAGCCCGGCACGGTGGTGGGTGCCTGTAGTCCCAGCTACTTGGGTGGCTGAGGCAGGAGAATGG
Source organism: Rhinopithecus roxellana (assembly GCF_007565055.1). NCBI lineage: Eukaryota > Metazoa > Chordata > Mammalia > Primates > Cercopithecidae > Rhinopithecus > Rhinopithecus roxellana. Next base: position 88,189,113 of record NC_044559.1, read on the forward strand.
CATAAACCCGGGAGGCGGAGCTTGCAGTGAGCCGAGATCACGCCACTGCACTCCAGCCTAGGAGACAGCAAGACTCTGTCTCAAAAAAAAAGTAAAAACTTTGTTTTTGGAAAAATTCATATTTAATTGTCAAAATAGTAGTTGATACACTCCTTTATAACTTTAATTTATACATTTTTAATGAGTCAGTGTCACCCCAACGGGCTAAAAGTTGGTTCCCAAAAGGTAAAAATTCTTAGCTGTTACAGTGGTTTGCAACCCTCCTGCAAAACAAAATCTTGTTTGGTAATTGAAGAAGGGTTGAGAAGCACTGGTTTCATATGGTTAACATGGAATGGAGTGGCACTGAAACTTTGGTTTCCTCAGGCTTAATGTGAATAATAGGACAATGTAACTTTCAGGTTATTGTATGTTACTTGTTAGTGTGTGGGAGCACTTCGCATAGAACGTGGTAGATGTAAGCAGTGAAATGTTGGAGTTGGATTTTCAAAGTAGCTTTTCTCTCGGCAGGTAGCTAAACAGCTGAAAGAACAGCAGATGGTAATGAGGGGTCACCGAGATACCTCTATGGTTCACGAGCTTAATAGGTAAGGCCGCTAGATCGACACCTTTATAGGCCTGTTTGTGTTTCAGTCTTTCAGTGATGGCTAAATGTTTTTCTTTGTTCAAGTTCCTATTTAAAGCCCTTCCATTCAGACAAATGAATCAAAATTTCACACAGAACTTGTTTTCCATGTCAAAACCGACAACTGAATTATTAATTGAAATTGTCTGGCCGGGCGCGGTGGCTCAAGCCTGTAATCCCAGCACTTTGGGAGGCCGAGACGGGCGGATCACGAGGTCAGGAGATCGAGACCATCCTGGCTAACACGGTGAAACCCCGTCTCTACTAAAAAATACAAAAAATTAGCCGGGCGAGGTGGCGGGCGCCTGTAGTCCCAGCTACTCCGGAGGCTGAGGCAGGAGAATGGCCTGAACCTGGGAGGCGGAGCTTGCAGTGAGCTGAGATCCGGCCACTGCACTCCAGACCGGGCGACAGAGCGAGACTCCGCCTCAAAAAAAAAAAAAAAAAAAAAAAAAAGAAATTGTGGTCACTGCTCTGCTCATCCCAGTGATAAAATCTTGCAGATCAGTGCTGTTCTCAGCATTGGCTGGCTGCACATAAAATCACCAGAGAACTTTTAAAAAGGATTTCCCAGGAATTGTGGCTTATTTGGTCTGGGGCGAGTTCCAGACATCAGAGTTTCATTTTTTCGGTAACAGCTTTATTGAGATAAAATTCAGATACCATGTAATTCACTCACTCAAAGTATGTTGTTCAGTGTTTTTTAGTATATTCAGACTTGTACATTCCTAAGTTTGATTTTAAACACATTGTCACCACCCAGAAAGAAACCCTGTACCTACTAGCCCACCCGCCCAACCACCAGCCCAGGCAGTCACTTTTAACTTCGTCTCTACAGATGTGCCTCTTCTGCACATTTCATGTAAATGGAATCATATAATGTATGTTATTTTGTAAGTGGCTGCTTTCACTTGGCATCATGTTTTCACAGTCCACGTGCTGAATTCTTTTCATGAATAAGATTCGATTGTAGGCTTTTCCACACTTTATCAGTTGATAGAAATGTGGTTGTTTCCACTTTTTATGAATAATGCTGTTGTGAACATACTTGTACAGATTTTGCGTGGATGTATTCATTTCTCAAGGAGTGGAATTGTTGGGTCACATGGTAACTGACTGTGTTGAACATTTTGAGGAGCTGCTCAGCTGTCTTCCAGGGTGGCTGCTCCAGTCCACATTCCCACCAGCAGTGTATCAGGTTCCACTGCTGCCTGTCCTCGCCAGCACTAGCTCTGGCTTTTTAATTTCAGTCATCCTAGTGGATGTGAAGTGGGGCACAATCACAGCTCACTGCAGCCTCCTCCTCTTGGGCTCAAGCGATCCTCCCCACCTCAGCCTCCAGAGTAGCTTGGGACCACAGGTGTGTGCCACCAGGGCCAGCCAGCTTTTTTTTTTTTTTTTCCTGAGATGGGGTCTCACTTTGTTGCCCAGGCTGGAGTGCAGTGGCACCATCTTGGCTCACTGCAACCTTGACCTCCGGGGTTCAAGCGATTCTCCCGTCTCAGCTCCCGAGTAGCAGGGCTTATAGGCATGCGCCACCACGCTCGGCTACTTTTTGTATTTTTAGTAGAGACAGGGTTTCCTCATGTTGGCCAGGCCAGTCTTGAACTCCTGACCTAATCATCTGCCTGCCTTGGCCTCCCAAAGTGCTGGGATTAGAGGCGTGAGCCACCGTGCCTGGTGGGATCCAGATTCCTTCTTTTGTATGGGGGCATCCAGTTGTCCCAGCACCATTTGTTGAAAAGGCACCAGTATTTTTCCTTAAACTTTTTATTTATTTAGAACACAGACTGCAGAATAGTATGATGGATCTCCAGCTCCAGTTGTCATCATCCTGCTGTTCTTGTTTCACCTCTCATCGCCTTTAATCTTTTTTCAGTATTTTAAATTCCATTTTTAAGTTTTCCAGGTGATTCTACTGTGCAGCCAAGGTTGAATTACTTAAGTGGATTTGCAGAATCTTATGACATAAATTTGTTGATACTTACTCTTCATTCCACAAGAGGGAACGAAAGGTTACTCATTTAAAAATCTTAAACATCTTAATATTTAAATCTGTCCAGGAATCTCATCTCCTGTAAGATCATATATTGTCTTTCTTGGCTGTTGACTGGTTTCTGGAAATTAAGGTCAGAGTCTTTGCCTGGATCAGAGCTCCCGTTCCCATGCCGTGTCCTGCACACCCCTCCATACAGCAGTCTGTTCCGCCTGGAGTTCAGGGAGGCTTTAGACCCAGCTATGGCTGCTGCATCTCGACCTGTTTTCGTCTCTGCTGCTGCCTAACTCGGGGTTCTGTCTCCTAGGTACATCCCCACCGCGGCTGCATTTGGCGGTTTGTGCATCGGCGCCCTGTCGGTGCTGGCCGACTTCCTGGGGGCCATTGGGTCCGGCACTGGAATCCTGCTGGCAGTCACTATTATTTATCAGTATTTTGAAATCTTTGTGAAAGAACAGGCCGAAGTTGGTGGCATGGGTGCTTTGTTTTTCTGAATGTTCAAAGACTTCATTCTGTGCGCGTGAAAGGGAGAATAGCTGGATGGATCGCTTTTGTCAGATGACACTGGTGATTCCCCTTTTCTCCCCTCAGTTTCTTGTTTCAGTGCTAACTGACCCGTCTCTGAAATGGGCACCGAGGAGCTAAGTCTGTGTGCAGCATTAGTACCCGCTGCCTTAAAACTCAAGTTTACATTATTCATTAAAAAAAGTACATCTAGTGTTGCCTGTAATGCTGGAAACCAATGTATCTACCTTGCTGTGTTAAATCATGACAGTGAGATGGTGACATGGATTCGTTTTGCACATAACATTCAAAACACTTAATATTGCCCCCACTTGTTTAAAAATAAATGTAGTTCAAATTGCCACTTTCCAGTATTTTTGAGCTTATTTAATGAGTTCTGGAATATTTATATCTAATCTATATTTTAGATAATTACTTTTTATACTTTTTTAACTCATGGTATCCCTACTCCCCACCCCACCTCATTTTTATTTGTCCCTTCTCAAAGCAGCCACTTAGCCCACATGGCAAAATCAAGTCTCCAGTTATTTCTGTCACTAGAAACAACAGCTTCTAAGGCCTCCTCCGCCTCCTCCTCCCTTCCTAGTGACAGTATCATCGTGCTGTTTGCCTGTATTGGCTATGCCTTCTAACTCTACCAGTCACTTGAGAATACTCTTTCAGGATTCTAGGCCCTGATTCTTTTCTGTTTAAATCCCTAAAGCAAAGACCTAATTCTCAAGCAATGTCTGTAGTTAGTGGGGGTGAACAATGAGTAATTCATGCTAGGAATTTGTGTCTGTTGTTGTACTCACAGCAGCAACATGAGTGTAAACAGTAGACAATAAATTTTATTTAAGAAAACTGATTCAGTTGTGTTGGAAAAAAAATAAATCTGATATTAAACATCTTCTAAGATCATTTGTATAAGTTCAGTGTATTTATAAGAAGTCCACCCTGAGATGCCTATAAAAGTCAAATGTAATTACACTTCAAACTTTAATCCTAAATTATTGACGGACAGTGACCAACTTACGGGTAATCATATATGTGACTAACATTTGGGAGGAAACAGGAAAACAGTGATCTCAAAACAATAACCCAGTCTCCATTTAAAAGCGTAGTTCTTGGTAAATCATTTTGAAAACTATGTGCTTTATTTCCCAAAAGATCAAACTTAATTTTTAAAAGACACCCTTTTCAGAAGTATGGGTTTTCATTGCTGTTTAGTTTCTTAAGTGTAGTATGTCTTATGTAGCTTATGCTTACAAAGCCAAATAATCGCAGGGGCAAGGCAGATAAAGGCAGGCGGGATGTTAACAATGGCTCGGAGAGCATCCGCTGAGGGCCTCAGTTACCATAAAAACATCGACCCAGTGTTATGATGTCCGATTTTTTTTTCCTTAAGAAGGTGGAAATATGGCTTTTAATACATAGGAAACCTTCAGTTTTTTTTTTTTTTTTTTTTTTTGAGACGGAGTCTCGCTCTGTCGCCCAGCCTGGAGTGCAGTGGCCGGTTCTCAGCTCACTGCAAGCTCCGCCTCCCGGGTTTATGCCATTCTCCTGCCTCAGTCTCCGAGTAGCTGGGACTACAGGCGCCCGCCACCTCGCCCGGCTAGTTTTTTTTTTGTATTTTTTAGTAGAGACGGGGTTTCACCGTGTTAGCCAGGATGGTCTCGATCTCCTGACCTCGTGATCCGCCCGTCTCGGCCTCCCAAAGTGCTGGGATTACAGGCTTGAGCCACCGCGCCCGGCGAAACCTTCAGTTTTTAAATGCAGGGCAAATAAACATTTTAAAACAGTGCCAGCCAGACTGCCAGTTCTCAAACAGACTTAATTTCCAAAGCACAACCTTTTCCAAAGCACAACGTTTTCATGTTTATAAAAAATAGAAATGGCATTTAGGGATACATCCTAGGATTTGGCTCTCACTTCTAAGTTGCACTCTTAGGAAGAAGGGAGCGGATAAGGGTGAGCTGCAGAGGTCATGCCCATGGGGAGTGGCTGGGGAGGAACTGGGCTATGTGGAAAGACTGGGCTGCGCCCACCTACAGATAGATGCCTTCTCTCTCCATTTCAATGATAGCCTGTGGCTTTGAGAGCTAAGGAAGAGTTAGAGCTTTGAAGAATCACAATGCCTGTGACTGAAATCGGGATTTAAAAAAGGGTTAGAGGCATATGGGAAGGCTACCATTATAGGAAGTAGTTGGATCTTGATTTTCACATGTATAGGGCTAGACAGCTTCATCTATAAAGTTCTGTATTTCCGTAATTGTTTTATCTTTAGGAAGTCCAGTGTAAAGATCTTAACAGTTTCACTCAGAAAAATATCCTGGGCTCAGACAGTGAGCCTGTGGACACATGGATATACTGTAGCATTCTGGCATTAGCACCCTGATTTTATCTGGAGAGCCCTTTCATATGGTTCTTAGGGCCTGGCTTACCCGCTGGAGCCAGGCTAGAAACATGACTTAGGGCTGGATGGGAATCATCCTGAGACTTCTGTGGGGGCCAGACTGGAAAGTCCTGGAAAATCATGGAGCTGCTGGAGGCCCTAAAAGTCAACACAAAAAGAGCTAAACTCACTCAAGAGGCTAAGAAAATGGCCCAGGAACACTGGTAGAACTGCTGGATGACAGGGTTTCAGGCTGGAATGAAATGGGAACCACATCAATCTGTACTTCTTGCTCTGAAGTACTCTGTATTGGGTTTCACATACTGGCTGATCTTGCTGGTTCTATTCATGGTTTAACATCAAGATATTACTGCCCCAAACCATATCAGTCTTATGGATTTGTTTTCAGAAACTTCAAGTACTCTTTGAGGTAAGGATAGGAAAAAGAGATCCTCAAGTATGTGCAGATGCTTGAGGGATGGCCCTGAATTTTCATTAGTCTCCTAGCCTCGGTGCAGTGAATGGAATCAACCATTTTCCTTACTTAAAATTAGCTGGTTCAGCTTCAGTAAATAGGTGGACTTAAACTAGTTGCGGATTCTACTGAATCCTACCCTAGTTGGATTCAACTACCCTAGATGAATTTTGCATAGTAAAAATTCAATTAGAAGAGACTGAAGAGTCTTTTTTTCATTTTAACGCTGTTTTAAACACCAATGGAGTACACGGTTATTTGCATGCCCAGCTCTAGAATTTTACAGTGGGGGTTGAGAGTGGAAATAGTTGACCTAATTGGGAACTCAGGTCTGTTTTCCTGTACAAATATCCCTGTCTACCAGACTAGACTAGAAAAGTAATTGAGCTGTAGTTAACTGCTGTTGAGCTTTAAAAAACTGGAGTAAACGTACTTGCATTTATTTTCTTTTTTGTTAATTTTAGCTGGAGTTATTTAAATGAGGGTCACAACCTACCTGTAATTGCAATTCCATACCACCACCACATCTGTTCTGTGCTTTTATTTTAGGAAAAAGCTAATGGCAAATCTACATGGAACTAAGTTGAATACAAAGTCTTAGTGAAGAAGGCCTGGTGGTCTTGCTTACAAAAATGGCCCGTGTCATATTTGGCCTTAAAATTTCAAGAAGGGCACTTCAAATGGCTTCGCATTGGCATGTTTCAGCGCTAGAGCGTAGGAATAGACCCTGGCGTCCACTGTAAGATGTTCTTCAGCTACCAGAGCTATGGAAAGCAAAGAAAACAACTTAGATCATGCCATTAAGGAAGGACAAAACATCTTATTCAATCAATATTTGCGGAGCAAGTACTATATGCCAGTTCCTATGCTAGATGCTGGTGATACATTTTTTTTTTTTTTTTTGGCCTAGAAGGATCTTAAAGACTAAAGACTATAAAGGCAAGATTACATTCCTAGCATGAGACAAGAACATCAGGGATAATGATTTTATGTGTTAAAACAGTAAAGTTGGAAGTGTATAGAGCCAATCACTATACCTCATTTATAGCTGGGGTAGGGCTTTGCTATTCTGAAACTAGATGGTGATGATTATGTAGGATCTTAGGGATTCCGTCTTTTCTGCTGCTAGGGGGTATGTATTTTCCCCTGGCAAGTTAAACTGTGTGCATGTTAGGACTGGAGATACACTACCAAGAATGAGGTCTCAGGACCTTATTACCACAGGCTTTCGTTAAAATTTCTGTTTCACTCAGATGGAGGTTGCCAGATGTAAAATCAGCCTCTTGTTTTCCTAGCCGCTTGTTTGGGAACAAGCTTGGGAACATTTGCAGGCAGGGAGCATGTCCTACTCACCTGGGCATAGCAGGTGCTTAGTAACTGGCAGATGCTACTCTGTGGCAAACTGATCTTTTTTTTAATTATTATTTATTTTTTATATTTTTGAGATGGAGTCTCGCTTTGTCACCAGGATGCAGTACAGTGCCACGATCTTGGCTCACTGCAACCTGCGCCTCCCGGGTTCAAGCGATTCTCCTGCCTCAGTCTCCTGAGTAGCTGGGATTACCAGCATGCACTACCATGCCTGGCTAATTTTTGTATTTTTAGTAGAGATGGGGTTTCACCATGTTGGCCATGCTGGTCTGGAGCTCCTGACCTCAAGTGATCAGCCTACCTCAGCCTCCCAAAATGCTGGGATTACAGGTGTGAGCCACCACACCCAGCCAGCAAACTGATCTTAAAGTGTAATACCTTCCTTCCGACTTCTTAAATGTTGCTTGTTGAATAAATGGTTTTATTACTATGTTTTGATTCTACTAAAGCTAGGCAATTCGGTTCTTTTATCCCTCCTCCTTTATAGCCACAGTAGCCCTCTCTCCACCTCCCCTCACTTACCTCACTTATTCTATTTTTTCTCCCTCTTCTAAGACCAAAAGGGAAGTTAAGAAGGTGGAAGGGAGAAGGAAGACATTTTTAAAAAAGGATACTCTTCTACTAAAAGATAACCCCGCATGCATTTCACACTTGCCTGCGTCACCCTACTTCCCACACACCTCCTCAAAGGGAGGGGCTGTTATTGTTCCTGTTTTATGAAAAAAGCCGAGAGAGGCTATGGAACCTGTTTGACGTGACAGCTAATTATGGTCCACGGAGCCTCAAACCGAGTCGGGCCTGTGACTCCGAGCTGTGCTGCCTCGTACTGACTGTCATGCCTTTCTCTACATACATGCCAGATAAAGTATTGTATCCGTTCAGTATATTGTTCTAACTCTGGCTTTCAGCTGTCGAGGTGGCCTCTACCTTAGATCTAGTTTTTGGAAAGGTGAAGCCGGAGTGGAAGCTGTCGAGGGATCTGAAATCTGATTTTATCCAAATAAATCACAGCAGCCTTTGAAAGACACACTCAGATTTTTCAACAAATAACAGACATTCCAAACCAGGCGTCCTGCTTATTCAGTGAAACTGTAAGCCGCTGACGCTCAGGGAAAAGCTTAAGAAACTGGTCTTAAAGCTTCAGGCCAAACAATGGCTCAAGTCACATTTGAAGTAATCACTTAAGAACAGTAGAAAAATCAGGTATCAATTACCTGAAACACTTATACCCAATAAAATATTCCCGTGATGAAAAGTGTCTGCTTCTTTCTGGATGAGTGACAGGGATTTGCTGGCCCGTAGGGAGGTGCTCCTTGAAAGGCCCATGCCGTGTCTCCATACAGTATCTCCTCTCATGGTTTTATTAAACGAGTTTTCTCTCCATAAGCTTACCTACTGTTTACAAAGTCCCTAAAAGATGGGTGGCCAAGAAGTACACAATGCATCTACATGACCAGTGATTTCTTTTTTTTTTTTTGACACAGAGTCTCGCTCTGTCGCCCAGGCTGGAGTGCAGTGGCGTGATCTCGGCTCACTGCAAGCTCTGCCTCCCGGGTTCCCGCCATTCTCCTGCCTCAGCCTCCTGAGTAGCTGGGACTACAGGCGCCCGCCACCGCGCCTGGCTAATTTTTTGTATTTTTAGTAGAGATGGGGTTTCACCGTGGTCTCGATCTCCTGACCTTGTGATCCGCCCGCCTCGGCCTCCCAAAGTGCTGGGATTACAGGCGTGAGCCACCGCGCCCGGCCTATGACCAGTGATTTCTAAGGGCCACACGGCTAGTCTGGTTTATTATGTGAAAAGCGTATCACGCCGAGTATACAGGAAATACCTCAAGTATTTGTTGGAGTATCATCAATTTCTCCGCGAACATAGAGCCTCCACAAAGGATTGTCCCTCATACTAGCATACTCGAGGAAAAGCTAACAGCTTCTCTACCCACACCTTTGCATCACTATGGATTGAAGGTTTAAAGTGTAGAATCATTTTGGCTACTCAGCAGGAATGTCAGTTGGGCCGCTATGTAGGAGAAAAAGCCCCTACCAAAAGTTTGCACTTGACCCAGAATGCTTTGCTCCTACTTTCAAACTCTGTGCCACCCAGAAAGGAAAATTAGTAGTGGTCACCTGCAAGTTTTACAAGTTGCCAGGCATTTGACTTCAGTGGTATCAAAAAGATAAAGATACGGAGTTATATTTAGTACCCAATTTGCTGGGATGGGGACGGGGAAAACTGGAGAAAGCTGGGTGGCGGTCTGGAGAATGCTTACCATGGAGTCTCTGCAGCAGGTCATTCTTGGGTAAAGAAATGACTTCCACAAATTCTAAACAGACAAAGTGCAAGTGAAAACAAAGCTAACGTCAAGAGCCTACCAAAACAACTCAAAATGTCTGCAGCCATCACCACTACAACAAGCCGTACACACTCGGCCACGAGGAGTTGTGGAACATACCTCCATCCCCTGGAAATAAACAGAAGGAGAGCATTTCAGCAAGGCCTGGAGTGGTAACATGGGAAGACTTTTATGCAAGAGGCATCAACAAGGCTTTAAGAATTTCACAGAAACCCGGGTCTCTGCTAACTTAATTTATATACGTTGTCAGACTTGAGCAGTGTGAAGTTACTGTTCTCCACATAATGTTAAGTGGCAACATTTAAAGCATATTCGATAAGATGTATATTTTTTATAGATATAATCTCCATATTGTGGTAAAATATACAGAACATATAAAAACTTTCCATTTTAACCGCTACAAAGGTACAATTCAGTGGCATTAAATAACATTCAGAACGGTGCGCAACCACCACCACCAGTATCCATCTCCAGAACTTTTCATACACCCAACAGAAACTCGGGATCTACTCAACACGAATTCCCCATCCCTAAGTAGCCCTTACTCTACTGTCTTCCTCTTATCAGTCTGTCTATTCTGGGCACCTCAGATAAGTAGAATCACAGTATTTGCCCATCATGTTACCGCATGTTTCAGCGTGTGTGTGTGTTTGTGTGTATATTACATTTTGTGCATGTATCCATCTGCTGGCAGACACTTGGGCTGTTTCCAGAGGCTGCCATGAACACAGGCACACAAGTGTCTTGAGTCCCTGTTTCATTTCTTCTGGGTGTAGACTTAGGAGCTGAAATGCCAGCTCATATAATAATTCTGTATCTAATATTCTGAGGAACTGCCATACTTTCCCACAGTGTGTTATATGTATTATGTGCAGTTCAAAAATTAAGAGTTATTTATTTATTTATTGGAGACAGGGTCTCACTCCGTTGCCCGGGCTGGAGTGCAGTGGCGCAGTGCCGTGATCTTGACTCACTGCAACCTCCGCCTCTTGGGTTCAAGGGGTTCTTGTGCCTCAGCCTCCCGAGTAGCTGGGACTTCGGGTGCGCACCAACACGCCCGGCTAATTTTTGTATTTTCAGTAGAGACGGGGTTTCGCCATGTTGGCCAGGCTGGTCTCGAGCTTCTGACCTCAAGTGATCTGCCCACCTCAGTCTTCCAAAGTGTTGGGATTACAGGCGTAAGCCACCGTGCCCGGCAAAAAAGACTTAAAATTAGTTGCAGTGGGATACTGGAACATAAATATGAACAACTGAAGAGGGTAAAAAATGAAAGTGTCACGCGTACTGATTTACTGTGGTGCACCTATAAATACCCCCTTTAAAAGGACGGGAGACAACACGGAACTGACAGAGACATGAACAGCTTTTGAATCCAAAGTTGCTAAGGATATTATAGAGCGAAGAGAACTAGTGAATAAGCTGCTGCCCCTTAACAATTACTTAGGCCTTTTTTTTTTTCAAGAGAGACATGGTCTCATTCTGTCACAGAGTGGCGTCATCATAGCTCCTCCAACTCCTGGGCTTAAGTGATCCTCCTGCTTCACTGTCCAGGGCAGCTGGGGCTACAGGGGAACTGACGCCATTCTTACAATATACGTGAAGACGGAAACCAGGGTGATTTAAGTTTCTCACTGTTTACTATTTAAGCCTGCAGCTCATCTTACTAAGTGGGAATACACTTCATACAGAAAACAGGGAAATATGTCATTTAACATTTTTTTTTTTTTTTTTTTTTTTTTTTTACAAAGAAAGCATAAAGATCAATGAAGTGGCAAAAGAAAAATGCTAAAATACATGATCAGGAAGAGACAAGAATATTGACGAAGTCTGTTTGAAAGACCGATTCTGCCGGGCGCCGTGGCTCAAGCCTGTAATCTCAGCACTTGGGGAGGCCGAGGCGGGTGGATCACAAGGTCAGGAGATCGAGACCACGGTGAAACCCCGTCTCTACTAAAAATACAAAAAATTAGCCAGGCATGGTGGCAGGCGCCTGTAGTCCCAGCTACTCTTGAGGCTGAGGCAGGAGAATGGCGTGAACCTGGGAGGCGGAGCTTGCAGTGAATTGAGATCGCGCCACTGTACTCCAGCCTGGGTGACAGAGCAAGACTCCGTCTCAAAAAAAAAAAAAAAAGAAAGACCGATTCTTTCTATGAAAGACTACATTCTTTTAATAAATCAAACTAGCAGCAAGTTCCAAGACACATAATGCAACCGCACCACCTTCAACACAGCCGATGTGCACATACCTGGCTTTGGCTTCGGCCTGGCGTTTTCGGCATCATCTCCGTTAATGGTGACTGTCACGATGTGTAAGGTACAGTTTGACAAGCCTGGGTCCAAACAGACGGCTGTGGAAAGAAGGGACCGTCAGATGCATCAGTCCCTTTGGCATTTGTTTCACTATGGTCTTAGGAAGAAGATGCGTCTCGCAGCTCCATTGACGTGGAGGTGATGCAGGAAAACCAGTTCTCACATTTGGTTGGCAGACCTGCAGGCTGCAAAGCATCTGGGCACACTCACTCTCCCCAGAGTGCCCCAGTCACGCTTGCGAGGTCTGCGGGGTTAGATGGCACTGACAGGTTGTGAAATCCCTTCACCACATCAAGCTCAAAAAATCTTCCAGTGATGAGGGTAACACACGGATGAGGTGGGTGAGCAATAAAACTCAGGGTGTGGGAAATTCCAAAAGGCAATTTACTTGTTTTTTGCTCTTACTGCCCAGGATGGAGTACACCGGTGTGATCTCGGCTGACTGCAACCTCTGCCCTCTGGGTTCAAGTAATTCTCCTGCCTCAGTCTCCCGAGTAGCTGGGATCACAGGTGTGTGCCACCTGGCTAATTTTTGTATTTTTAGTAGAGATGGGTGGGCTTTACCATGTTGGCCAGGCTGGTCTCGAACTCCTGACCTCAGGTGATCCACCTGCCTTGGCCTCCCAAAGTGCTGGGAATACAGGCGTGACCCACCACACTCAACCAAAAGGCAATTTAATTTCATTAATTCTCCCCCAACTTCAGGCCCTTCTGGCTCCAGTTTCCTCCTGGGCGGGGAGATTCGCTTACACTCGGTGACCAGTCCTAATCTATGATTTCTTTTCAGTGAATTCTGAGCATAAAGAACACCCAAATAATCAATCCCTTCCCACACTAAGGAATCTATCGCTTGGTGAATTTTCAAGTAATACCAACCTGGAGAACATTCGGCAATGTCCCCTTTGTAGCCAGTTTCTTCCTCAAGCTCCCGGAGAGCAGCTGCTTCTGGGGTTTCACCGTCATCTATGAGACCTGTAAGTTCAAATCATTGGTATGATGGGAGCCGGAAATGCGGTTCTTTGAACCCCTCATTCTCCTTCTTCTTCTTTTTTTTTTTTTTTGAGATGGTGTCTCGCTCTGTCGCCCAGGCTAGAGTGCAGTGGTGCGATCTCGGCTCACTGCAACCTCCGCCTGTCCAGGTTTAAGCAGTTCTCTGCCTCAGCCTCCGGAGTAGCTGGGATTACAGGCACCTACCACCATGCCCGGCTAAGTTTTTGTAATTTTAGTACAGATGGGGTTTCACCATATTGGCGTCTCACCATATTGGCCAGGCTGGTCTTGAACTCCTGACATCGTGATCCACCCGCTCGGCCTCCCAAAGTGCTAGTATTACAAGTGTGAGCCACGGCGCCTGGCTGAACCCCTCATTCTTCTGACACAGCTGCTACTGCACTGCGTTAGAAGTATCAGAGCACTGTGAAAAGTGGTCTTACAGAGAAACCTGAGGATTGGAACTTTTTTTTTTTTTTTTTAAGATAGAGTCTCACTGTCACACAGGCCGGAGTGCAGTGGTGCAATCTTGGCTCACTGCAACCTCTGCCTCCCGGGTTAAAACGATTCTCCGGCCTCAGCCTCCCGAGTAGCTGGGACCACAGGTACACACCACCACGCCCGGCTAATTTTTGTACTTTTCGTAGAGGCTAATTTTGCATTTTTAGTCGCGCCATGTTGGCCAGGCTGCTTCCGAACTCCTGGCCTCAAGTGATTCACCCGCCTCAGCCTCCCAAAGTGCTGGGATTACAGGCTTAAGCCACCGTGCCCAGCTTGGAATTTTTATAGAAAAAAAAGGCAAAAGAATATAACTCTGAGCAGATGAATCAGGTTCTGATGGCATCACCCAGTCATCCTATTCAGACCCAGATCCTTCATGATCCTTCCTGACCATCTCCACGCTGCTCTGCACAGCACAGGAAGCATCTGTGAGATGTGACTTGGTGGTGGCCAACTGGCTTAGGCTTGGGAGCTTGCTGTGTGACTGCAGCACAGGAAGCCGGTTCATATTCTGCTTCCTTACATGTAGGATGCTGTCAGCATCACCTGTCTTGTCTTCCTCCCAGTAAAACAGTGAGGCCCAGGAATGAAAGGCCAGAAAGGAGCAAACTGGTGGACGTCAGGGGACTCCCATGGCCACTGTGAGGAGTGAATAGGGAGGCCAAGGAAGAGGAAGGGAGCAGCAATGCAGACTCTTTTTTCCTGAAAGGCATTAAATATAATGAGGCTGATCACACCTGTAATCCCAACACTGGGAGGCTGAGGTGGGCGGATCACCTGAGGTCAGGGGTTTGAGACCAGCCTGGCCAACATGGTGAAACCCTGTCTCTACTAAAAAACAAAAAAACAGCCAGGTGTGCTGGTGCGCACCTGTAATCCAGCTACTCGGGAGGCTGAGGCAGGAGAATTGCTTGACCCTGTTAGGCGAAGGGTGCAGTGAGCTGAAATCGTGCCACTGCACTCCAGCTTGGGCAACAAAAGCGAAACTCCATCTCAAAAAAAATAAATAAATAAAAAATAAAAAGAAAAGAAAAACTCAGGCTGGGTGCAGTGGCTCACGCCTGTAATCCCAACACTTTGGGAGGCTGAGGCAGGAAGATCACTTGAGGCCAGGAGTTTGGGGCCAGCCAGGGCGACAAAGCAAAAGCCCATCTCTACACAAAATTTAAAAATTAGTCGAATGTGGTGATGCCCGCCTGCAGACCCAGCTACCCAGGAAGCCAAGGCAGGAAGATCACTTGAGCCCAGAAGCTCAAGGCTGCAGTGAGCTGTGACTGTACCATTGCACTCCAGCCTGGACAACAGAGCTACACATAATCTCAAAAAAGCCCGGGCGTGGCGGCTCACACCTGTCATCTCAGCACTTTGGGAAGCTGCAGTGGGCAGATCACTTGAGCCAAGGAATTTGAGATCAGCCTGGGCAACATGGCGAAACCCCATCTTTACAAAAAATACAAAAAATGAGGTGGAAGGATCACCTCAGCCTGGGGAGGTTGAGGCTGCAATGGGCTGTGATGGTGCCAGAGCACACCAGCCTCAGCAACAGAGACCACATCTCAAAGAAAAAAATGTCAGAGAATAAATTATTAATGTTAATATTAAAAGTAATTAAATAGCCTGGCCAGGCGTGGTAGCTCAGGCCTGTAATTGCAGCACTTTGGGAGGCTGAGACCAGCCTGACCAACATGGAGAAACCCCATCTCTACTAAGAATACAAAATTAGCTGGGCGTGGTGGCACATGCCTGTAATCCCAGCTACTCAGGAGGCTGAGGCAGGAGAATCGCTTGAACCCGGGAGGTGGAGGTTATGGTGAGCCGAGATCCCGCCATTGCACTCCAGCCTGGGCAACAAGAGTGAAACTCTGTCTCAAAAAAAAAAAAAAAAAAAAAAAAAGGCAATTAAATAGCCTTCAGTAAAATGGTGAGGAAATGAGAAAAATGATAGTTGTTAACCATATGTTACCACTGGCTGGACTTTTAAATTATAAAACCCTGGCTGGGTGCGGTAGTTTAGGCCTGTAATCCCAGCACTTTGAGAGGCCAAGGTGGGTGGATCACCTGAGGTCAGGAGTTTGAGACCAATCTGGCAAACATGATGAGAGCCCATCTCTACTCAATATACAAAAATTAGCCGGGCGTGGTGGCTCATGCCTATAATCCCAGCTACTAGGAAGCTGAGGCAAGAGAATCTCTTGAACCCGGGAGGTGGAGGCTACAGTGAGCTGAGATTGTGCCACCGCACTGCAGCCTGGACAACAGAGCAGGACTCCGTCTCAAAAATAATAATAATAATAATGATAATATACCACTAATAACAAATAGATGAGATTTAATCTCTTTAGATGGGAATAATCCAGTAAGTCCTACAATAATATTGGGCAATAAATTCTTCAGAGTTTTAATTACCGTGCAATGGAAAAAAATATTCTAGCTGAGATGAAGAGTCTCCTTGGCCTGTTTCCACACAACAGAGCAAACTGTCTTCTCCATTCATATTTCTTGGAGTTAAGAGCCTGGCCTAGGCTGGGCATGGTGGCTCATGCCTGTAATCCCAACACTTTGCCGGGCCAAGGTGGGTGGATCATCTGAGGTCAGGAGTTTGAGACCAGCCTGGGCAACACAGTGAAACCCTGTCTCTACTACAAATACAAATATTACCCAGGTGTGGTGATGCACGCCTGTAATCCCAGCTACTCAGGAGGCTGAGGCAGGAGAATTGCTTGAACCCAGGAGGCGGAGGTTGCAGTGAGCCGAGATCACACCACTGCACTCCAGCCTGGGTGAGAGAGTAAGACTCCATCTCAAAAAAAAGAAAACCACCACCACAAAAAGCCTGGCCCACTTATCAATGGAGATTTCCTGTCAGGGCCGATGGCTAATGACAAACAATGAAATATGCTGAAAAGGGGAAGGGCAATTACTCAAAAGGCTGGAGATGGCCGGGTGCAGGGGCTCACGCCTGTAATCCCAGCACTTTGCGAGGTCAAGGCAGGCAGATCACGAGGTCAGGAGATCGAGACCATTCTGGCTAACACGGTGAAACCCCGTCTCTACTAAAAATACAAAAAAAATTAGCTGGGCGTGGTGGCGGGCGCCTGTAATCCCAGCTACTAGGGAGGCTGAGGCAGGAGAATCACTTGAACCCAGGAGGCGGAGGTTGCAGTGAGTTGCGATTGCGCCACCGCACTCCAGCCTGGGTGATACAGCGCGACTCCGTCTCACAAAAAACAGAAAAAAGGCTGAAGGCAGCATTGCCAAGAAGAGGGTGGGATGGTGGGAGGTGGCCTTGTGTCACCTTCACGGGTTCAGAGGATTGTTGGGGGTGTCCTGGGGGCCTCGCTACGAAATGGTTTAGTTTTACTTAAAACCACAAAGACAGATTAAAAACTGCAGAGCTGAGCTTTGCGATTCTCAGGCTTTACCCTGGTTCAGGCCGACATCCCTAAGAAGCAATTGGATGTTGAGTGACTCACCTGCAGGGAACTCTATGCAGTAGCCCCCCATTGGTGGTCGGAACTGTTTCACCAGAATGATACACTCATAGTGAAGCGTTCTCTGCAGCACGGGGATGACAGCGACACCTGTCACCAGGAAATGGAACCAAGGAAATCCCTAATGAGAGGTCAGCAATGCCAGCACATTGTTCAGCGCAAGCTAATGAAAACCCCAGACTTTAAGAAACTCTGCTTTAATCTACAATACTGGCAGTTAATCTTGGAAGCTATTTTAAAAATGTAATTAAAAATAATCACTTTTATGTTGTTTACACTTTCTTTTTTAAACAAAAAGCCTGTTTAATTGTCAGTTTCTTAAAACTAAAATCAGAACTAAAACGAAACACTTCCTACAGGCTCAAGGATGTAGGGTTGCCAACCACACCACACTTCCACAGAACCACTTCCCAGCACGTGGCAGCCCTACCACTGGTGAGGCCACAGCCGTCCCTGTGCTCCTGGGTCAACTTTGAGCAAGAAACCAAGTTAAGTTCCACTGTGTGCAATAAATGCTAGCAAGACTGACTTTCCAGTTCTAGAGTAAAAGACCTTTTCTCTCAAGTTATTTGGCCTTCATTAAAACATAAAACAAAAACGACTGGGTTTCAGAAAACACAAAGTGCCCAGCAGGGTCCCCTGGCTCCACATAGCTTCCCATCTGTGACGCCAGCAGCTGCAGCACAGCGATTGTTGGCTTCCAGCAAAAATGGAAACCAAAACCAAATGGAAAAATAAGAAAAGCCTAGTGTCCAACTTCCCCTTGACCAGAGTGATTCTCAGGACTGTTTGTGGGCTCTTTGCAGTCAAGGCATTCGTGCCTGGAGGGGAGGGTGAATGGAACAGGCTCTGCCCAATTAATTCTGTGTCCTCATCAACCTGTAAAGCAAGTGGTCCATAAGCATAAAAGTGTGCCAAGTAACTTTTCCAAACTAAAGGCTCTCACCTAGATCCTTCGAACGGGACACAAGGATTTCTAGAGTCATAACACGTCTAGACACAGTGTGTGGCTTCAAACTATATTGATTTACATTTAGTTATAAACATAGAACAACTTCCCCTCAAAACACTGTTCTGAGCTTAGATAGCAGAAACCAGAAGTTACTTATAAAGAAAACTTAACTTAGTTACATGGTACGGCAAAAACTAACGGAGATTTAAAGACACAACATGATAGGAGTTAACTTGGTTCCACTGAAAACCCTCCTAGGATCACAAGTGCTAACTTCCTTTCTAAAGGGTTGGAAGAGGTTTGCACTCCTACCATCCGCAGTCTGTTCTTTCCTGGTTGTACGTTTCACTGATTCCCAAGTTCTGTTCAGGCAGAGAAGAAAAAAAAAAGTCGTTAGTGCTAAAGAGGAGAATTTTCTTAGGTTTTCTGTGTACAACCAGAACGTCTTAAATTCAATGCATGCAAATGTACTCATGATATTGGTCAAGAAGACCACAGCAATAAAGGTCTGCATTAAAAAAGCCAATTCTGCTTTCCTATAGCTTCTGAAAATTCACAACGAAAACTCTTGCCACCCTACACCTCACCCTCTGGGTGCCCCAGAAACAGAAAGCCTGCTGCGCATGTGAGCTGCCGCTTTCTCAGAACATTTTAGTTTGGATCCTCTGTCTCTGGGCAAGGAGCACAGCCAGTGGTGGATTAATAAGCAGGTAATGCAAATGAAGCTGTAGGAAAAGACTCGCCCTGTCTCTTAAGAACAAAAGCTACTGTGGACAACGTGAACTACTGAGATTTTTCTATCATTTTGCTTTTTAAAGTATGTAACCTAAAATACACAATTTAAGAAGGAAGAACCTTCCCATTTATTCATGGAAGAATTAATAAATGTAGGCAAGTGCCCTACTTTGCATGTGTGAGATCTTATCTAGAAAAAGTGGGCTGGGTAACAGTACAGTCCTGCTCTCTCCTATGGCTTTATTCCTGGTGAGCTGTTGGTTTCTGACTGGTACCCAACTCAGTTTCTGGGTAGCGTCTGTTCTATTGTGGCTATTCTACTTTCTGGCCTTGGAACACGGGGCCCAGTTGCACAGGAAGCCCAGTTACTGAATCAATTATGCAGCTTAAAGGGGTGAGGCATAAAAGGACATTCCCCCTTCACTCTCTTCTCCCTACAGTAGAAAAGAGCAGTGGTAAGAGACCGGAGTGGAGAAGCAAACTATTTTAGGATCTCTTCTAAAGGAAGTGAGACATGTGGGTGGCTCCGGGGCTTGGGATAAAAAGGAGTTACCACCTGTATCTCAATAGTAAGAGTTCCAAGATACCCTCCTCGGAAGAACACTCCTACTCATGCTTTCTATCTGGCTGTCCTTAAAATTTGGACCTTGTCACATTTCCATTAAAATTGTTCAAATATTTAATCTGCTTTTTAAAAAACAAAACAAAAAGACTGTCTGGAAATTGTAGGTCTTTCAGCATTGTACCCAAATTCTGAAGGGCAAATATGTCGAAATGAACACAGGAAAATCAAACAGACTTCTATGACAACTCACAGCAGCCCAACATTCCTGTTAGTAGCAAGGAGCTGACCAACAAGCGATGCTGGTAAGTAAATCATACAGATTGCAAGAGATGAAACACCTTTTGGCATAGCTCTCTCTGCTGCCTCCTAAGGTTAGTCCTAAAGACTGAAGAAGACAGTGCTGGGAAAAGCACTGAAGGTCCCATCCCAAACACTAGGAATAAGGGAAACAGAAAGAGGAGCATCATTATCGTGGTTAAGGTGAAGGAAATAAGCAGTAATGAGCCGTAAATCACGAGCGATAAAACAAATGCATTGATAAGAAATCGTGAGACAAGACTGCCCCGTGAGAGCTCCAACAACTTCAGAGGGCCTGTGAGATGCACCCCTGGCTGGAAGTCAGCTCTTAGTCTCTGCCTGCCTACCAGCTGGGCCCAGAGCACCAGCCTCCTGGAGACTCTTCTCTCCTTTGTAAAAAGCAGGAAGGAGTATGTTCTCTCCAAAACCTCTTCTAGCTTTAGGATTCTGCTTCCAGTGAGATCATCCTATTCCTAGCCTCCTTTGTTACAGGAAAGCCTGTTGGCCTTCCTCCCTCTAGTTCACCAACACGAGAGGCGGGAGGGTCACAGAGGTTGACTTCGGCACTGTCTTGAATGTCAGTAAAGACACACACTACTGGAATATTTTTATATTTCCAAAATCAACCCCACATCCCCTTTCATGAATGAGACGGTGGAACATAGGATTCTCTAGCTGCTATGTTCTCTCTTAGACTCGGTCCTCTATATCCATGGGTTCCACATTTGTGAATTCAACCAACCACAGATTGAAAATATTTCGGAAAAAAATTGCATCTATAATGAACATGTCCACGCTTTTTCTTGCGTTTATTCCCTAAGCAATAGAGTACAACAACTGTTTACACAGCATTTGCAATGTCTTAGGTGCTGTGATTTCTCTAGAGATGAAGTGCATGGGAGGATGTGCATACGTTATAGGCAACTACACATTGAATATATGCAATTTCACACCAGGGACTTGAGCATCCGTGGATTTTGGTATCTACAGGGGGGTCCTGGAACTAACCCCGACAGACACCAAGCGACAGCTGGACAGGTTGAGAATTCCTTACCTGAAATTGAGGGGCTGCAAGTGTTTCAGCATTTGGTTTTTCAGATTTTGAAATATTTGCCTTACCCTCTGGGTCTTATGCAGGCCTTTTTGACATTTTCAACAGTACCTTTACCCCACAGAGCAGAAAATAAGCAAAAGGACCCCACAGTGAGTCATGCACGTGGGTCTCAGCCCCGTGGGGCGTGCTGCGGGGAAACCGCTGCTGGGGCGTTCAGCCTGCACACCTGCCATTTCATGACCCTCTGCGGGCGTGCCTGCGGAGGGAAGCTGCTGTGTGCGTGCAAAGGATATATCGGGCCGGGTGTGGTGGCTCATGCCTGAAACCCCAGCACTTTGGGAGGCCAAGGTAAGAGGACTGCTTGAATTCAGGGGTTCGAGACCAGTCTGGACAACAGAGTGAGACTCTGTCTCTACTAAAAAAAAAAAAAAAATTAAATAAATTTAAAAAATAAAGCATATGGCCAGAGGCAGTAGCTCATGCCTGTAGTCCTAGCACTTTGGGAGGCCAAGGTGGGTGGATCACCTGAGGTCAGGAGTTTGAGACCATCCTGGCCAACAACCGTCTCTACTAAAAATACAAAAATTAGCCAGGCGTGGTGGCGCACACCTCTAGTCCCAGCTACTCGAGTGGCTGAGACAGGAGAATCGCTTGAACCAGGGAGGCAGAGGTTGCAGTGAGCTGAGACCACACCACCGCACTGTAGCCCGGGTAACAGAGCAAGACTATGTCTCAG
This sequence comes from Rhinopithecus roxellana, assembly GCF_007565055.1. Lineage (NCBI taxonomy): Eukaryota > Metazoa > Chordata > Mammalia > Primates > Cercopithecidae > Rhinopithecus > Rhinopithecus roxellana. Next base: position 88,210,461 of record NC_044559.1, read on the forward strand.
AAAAAAATAAATAAAAAATAAAAGAAGGATATAGCAGAGCTGAAGGGGAGGGTCCCTTTTCCCCGGGGGGACACTGAATGCCCGTGCTGTATGCCTGTGTTTTGACTGCAGCCTGTCACATGCAGTCGGGTGTGGAATTCTCCACCTGGGGCATCATTTGGCACTGAAAAGGTTTTGAATTTTGCAGAATTTTGAATTTCAGATTTTCAGATTAGGGCTGCTCAATCTGTACACACAGGCTTTTATATCCGGACAGAGATAACACATCCTATAACTTATACATCGTGGCACACTGGAAAGTACAAAGATTCATTCTTCAAAGGGTGACATTCTGGTATGAGATATTAGTGCTTTACGTAAGTCCTCTTCAGAGGCCAGGAAGAAAAACCTATGTATGCAAGAATGGACCTGACCATGCTATAAATATGGTAGTTTGGTGGATTTTACAGCCTACTCCCAATCTACTGAAACAGATATTCTGGAAGTAAGACTTCGTCATATTTTCAGAAAAGTCCCCATGTGATTCTGATGTACACCTGATTAGGAAATGCAGGAAGGGCAGAAGACCAGTCAGGCGAAGAGACGAGCTGGTGCGAACACATCTTTTTTTTTTTTTTTGAGACGGAGTCTCACTCTGTCGCCCAGGCTGGAGTGCAGTGGTGCGATCTCGGCTCACTGCAACCATTGCCTCCTGGGCTCAAGCAATTCTCCTGTCTCAGCCCCCCGAGTAGCTGGGACTACAGGTATGTGCCACCATGTCCGGCTAATTTTTGCATTTTTAGTAGAGATGGGGGTTTCACCATGTGGCCAGGCTGGTCTCGAACTCCTGACCTCAAGTGATCCACCTACCTTGGCCTCCCAAAGTGCTGGGATTATAGGCGTGAGCCACTGCGCCTGGCCTCAAACACATGTTTAGACTCATTAGAGTTGAGGGCTATGTTTTGTGTTATAAACTTAATTTGATAGGAAAAAGAGAACCAAACTGTATCACTATACATTGGGTTCCAACCTCTCTATAGTTTCACAAATAAAAATACATTTGAACATATGGTGCTCCCTAAGATTTGGGCCTTGCCACATTTCTGTATTGGGTTTGGGCCCTACTTATTTCATACATTTAGTTTTCCATATCAAACTCACTTGGCATTTTAAGTGAAGAGTTACAGTCTTTCATGGTCGATGGATCATACTGTGCTTAGCTTTCTTACTGCTGGTTTTAATTCAACAGTGCTATCTATCTCTTAGTATGTTCCCCACAGCTGTCCTACAAAAGGCCTTCTCAAGGGCTTTGCTAGTTTAGTAGGCAGATATCATCAGAGTTGTTTACTGGCAAGTCCACGTATTTGCATCTTGATGATCTATTTCATCACAAGGAAACCATGTACTCTTATTGGATCACTTTGCAAATGGAGTTTTCATATTGATGGATTTGTATCATGTGATCTGGTTACTAAATTTCGTTCTCATTCTGTTGTGCTCCTTTTTATATTTCACTAAGTAAAAAATTTATTTTCACACTATTTTCTTCTGAGAGTTTACCGTATCAAAAGATTACTATGCAAAAATCTGGAAAGTAGAAGAAAAAGGGTTAACCACATAGCTTTTTTCTCATTGTGCTGCAGTTTTCCTTCCAGCTTTTTCTTACACATGTTTGGCAGAGTTTGAAAAGCATATACACACTTTGCTACTTTGTTATCAACTTAGGAAGTTTTCCCATATTGCTAGGTTGTCTTCAGAATCTGCTTTTTAGACAGCTGCAGAGATTTTACCAAGGCAATACGCTATAATTTTACGAAGGCAATACACTATAACAATTCATTTCCTATTTTTAAGATATCTAGGTTGCTTTCAGTTTTTCTGTCTTTTAAATTTTTGGTGAACATTTTCTATACATAAATTTAATTCTGAATACTAATTTACTTAATACTTTCTTTTGCTGTTGGTTATTTTTTTTTTTTTTTTTTGAGGTAGAGTCTCAGTCTGTCTCCCAGGCTGGAGTGCAGTGGTGCGATCTCAGCTCACTGCAACTTCCACCTCCCGGGTTCAAGCAATTCTCCTGCCTCAGCCTCCCAAGTAGCTGGGATTACAGGTGTATGCTACCACGCCCAGCTAATTTTTGTATTTTTAGTAGAGATGGGGTTTTGCCATGCTCTCTAGGCTGGTCTTGAACTCCTGACCTCAGGCAATTCGCACCCCTGCTTGGTCTCCCAAAGTGCTGGGATTACAGGTGTGAGCCACTACACCTGGCCCTTAACACTTTGTTAAAACTGGGATTACTAGGTCAAAGGGTACAGTATTTTTAGGGCTATTGATACATATTATGAAATAGGGTGTACAAAATGTTTTTTCCTGATTTGCATTTCCATGAGGCAGGCACATACCTCAAAATTAGCAATGTTGTTGTTTTCTCTTTATTTCTTCTAATTTAGAAATTAAAAACTGATTCTACTAGAAGGAAGCAACATGTACTGTTAACTATTCTGTCGCCTTATCAGCTTCAATTAGGTTTGGCCCAAAAGTTTTAGGTCTATACTTGTCTACTTAGGGAGAATGGTATTAAAATACTTTTCTGATTAGTTATTGTAACACATTTACAACCTAATTTTATTCAGCAATTATAAATGATCCAAACATCCTAACACTGGAAAAACAGCTAAATTAGATTATTTATTTAAAACTGTTTACAAAAAAGAAAACATCAAAGTTTATGTAAAACACTCAACGGATAACCTGAGAACCCAAATAATGGACATTTTATAAGAAAAAAAAAAGTTTACCTAGTTTTACCAGTAGGATCCATGTACGTTGTTTTTTCAAGCTTGACCCATTTTCCTTCTGAAATTAACTAAAAGGATATCAGATAATAAGTTGGGAAACCTTCAAACCAAGTTGTTTTTATCTAAAAGGTTTTTTCTTTCACATTTCCTCTGTCCTTCCCCAGACTCCCAATAACCATGTTTCCTTCCCAATAACTTGCGGGCATGTTTTTCAGTTCAGAGTAGGTAGGTATTCAGGGTTGTTTTTTTCAAAGGGCCTTTCTGCTTCTTTTTGAGATTTCTTGGGGTTAGTAGTAACAGGTGAAAAGAAATGACAGTCTAAAAACTCCTGGGAGTTGGTGGCGGGGGTGGGGCATGGAGGTAACCGGAAGGGAGCACACAGGGTGAGGGTCTCCTGGGACGCTCTTGATGGTCTGTCTCCTGACCTGGGTGCATACAACACAGGTGAGTTTAGTATGTAGAAACGGCCATCTCTAGACACTAGTATTTTCCTGTCAGTGATGATACAGGAAGGCGGACTGTGGCGAAACAAGGTCCGGGATTGGATCTCCTATCATGACACACGGGTTTCCCACCCAACCGCAGACGGACACCCCAGGTTCGTTCTGCCTAGACATTGGGGAGTTATGGTGTTGAAGACTAACTTACCTATGGCACTATACTGAACTGAGAGGAGGGCGCCACTGCGTATAAAGCAGGAGCCTTTTTCCTACTATCCTATCTTTCACTTCTTGCCAGCAGCAACCTAATAATTTTCAGCAGATCTGTTCACAGACAACATGGAAAGATTTTAAATCAAAAGGAATTCCAGAAAGGTGTCAAGATCAGAGTTCCAAGATGAAGGATTTAAAATTTATCCACTGCAATGGTTCCTGCAGGAAAAGACTTTTAAAGCTAAATTGAGTAACACACAGACATACATTGGTTCTAGAACTCATTGGAATTTAGACTACAATTAACAACGGAGGTTTTTATCGTTCTTAAACACTCATGTGGAGACCATAAACAGCCAAGTCGTGACAACTACATATGAAATATCTAAGTCCTCAAATGCATATATTCTTTCTTCTTCTATCTAGGGAAACACAGTAAGGATTAAGAATTTTTCTGTTAAGAGCCCAAATCTACCTAGAGTCTCAATTTCACTAATACACAGACACACTACTCCTCCCACACAAGAGCAAAATGTGCCCGAGCCCAAAAAAAGGAGGAGGAAAAATCTTCATGACCTTCTTCAAGAATGAAAAACCACCATTTGTAACAACAAATAGCCTATATATTTCTATTAAACTCAGATTTATGTGGGGGAAGGAAAGGAAAATGAAAACCAAGTTATACCTCCTCTGAAATAATATATTGTTTGCCATTCTGAGAAGACTGCATTGGTTCTTGGCTCTCCATTTTCAAACCAGTCTTTATAGCCCTCAGGTGAGAAGTTCACCCTGCAAGATAATGAGATTTGTTTAGGCTAAAATTATTTTTCTGAATTAAACATTAGTCCCCAGGCCACTAGTCAAAGTACTTAAATAGCAAAAAATTCATCTACCATCAACGCTGCCTGTCTCAGTATCTGAGGGAACTGCCACAGGTGGAACTGTGAACAGGGAGGTCCAGGGATAAGACAGGAAGTGACAGTAGTCCCAGTCACACTCAGCCACACCAGCCAAGTTCCTGCTGTGCCTGTTCTAGGCACTCAGAGGTCAACATTCTTCATCAGATTTTTTTTCTTTTTTTTTTTTTTGAGAGTCTCTGTCGCCCAGGCTAGAGTGCAGTGGCACGATCTCAGCTTATTGCAACCTCTGCCTCCTGGGTTCAAGCGATTCTCGAGCCTCAGCTAGAGTAGCTGGGACTACAGGCGTAGGTCACCATGCCTGGATAATTTTTATATTTTTAGTAGAGATGGGGTTTCACCACGTTGGCCATGCTGGTCTCGACCTCCTGACCTCAAGTGATCTGCCCTCCTTGGCCTCCCAAAGTGCTGGGATTACAGGCGTGAGGCACGGCGCCCAGCCTGATTTTTCTGACTCCGAATCTTAAATTCTTTCCAAGGGAAGACAGCAGAAAGATTATTTATCACTCTCCATGTCCACCTCTCAGTCTTTTATCTATCCTTTACACCTAACTTTACTTATTTTTTGAGATGTAAGGTCTCATTCTGCTGTACAGGTTGGAGTGCAGTGGTGAAATCATGGCTCACTGTAGCCTCTACCGCTCAAGCTCAAGTGCTCCTTGCATCTCAGCCTCCTGAGTAGCTGGGATTACAGGTACATGCTACCACAGCAACTAATTTTTTAAACTGTTGGTAGAGGTGGGGTCTCACTATGTTTTGCAGGCTGGTCTCAGACTCCTGGGCTCAAGCGATCCTCCTCCCGCCTCGGTGTCCCAGAGTGCTGGGATTACAGGCATGAGCCACTGTCCTCACCTCCCCAGTTACTTTTAAGTTTCAGCAGGTATCAAAGTCATAGTTGCAGAGAAAGAATCGGGTAGTACTACAAGTTCTGTTACGAATAGAGCAGGCCCTTATCCCATTTATTGTATATTATTATTTCCTCTTTCTTTATTCCTTCATTTTTGGACCCTGCCTGTCCAAAGGTCAAAGTCTTTTTTTGTTACCCACATGGTTGATAATTCAGCTGTATATAGAATTATAGGCCCAAAGCCAATTTTCTATGAAACTGGACGGCATTGCTTAGTTGTCTTGCTTCTGATGCTGCTGTTGAGAAGTCCAAAGCTATTCTTATTCTTCATCTTTTTGCCATGTCATCTGTTTTCCTCCTCTGGAAGCTTGTAGTTAGTCACACTTTCATGTTCATGTTATTGTACTGGGAGGTCAAGTGGGTCCTTTCCATCTGGAAACTTCTTACTATGCTTCTTTACAGGGAATTTTTCTTGAATGACTTCACTGTTAATTTCCTCCCCTGTGTTTTCTCTGTTGTTTCTTTTGAGAACTGTTACTTAGACCAGGCACAGTGGCTCACATCTGTAATCCTAGCCCTTTGGGAGGCGAAGAGTCTGAGACCAGCCTGGGTAACGTCGGGCATGGTGGTAGACACCTGTAGTCCCAGCTACTCAGGAAGCTAAGGCAGGAGGGTCACTCGGACCCAGGAGTTTAGGGTTGCAGTGAGCCGAGATCACACCACTGCCCTCTTATGTTCCACAGTTCTCTAACCTATGCCACCTAACTTCAGCTTCAAGGAAAATACAGCCCACCCAGCATCAACTCTCTTCCCAACTGTCTTAGAAGAAAAAGTGAGTCTGCTCTTTGTTTCTTCTAGGATTCAAAGTAATCATACTACCCATCTGATCTTCAATGTGTACCCGAGACAGCAAGCTTCCCTATCCTAAAATTCAATCAATAACAAACAAACTGTATGGATAGCCATCAAGTGCCTTTACAAATCAAGTATCTGACTGATTATCACAGGTAACCTGGCTGAGTCCCCTGTGGCCAACCTGTGAAAGGTGAGATGACGCGTTAGAAGAGTGGCAGTGAGGCCGGGCACGGTGGCTCACGCCTCACACCTGTAATCAGAGCACTTTGGGAGGCCAAGGCAGGTGGATCACGAGGTCAAGAGATGGAGACCATCCTGGCCAACACGGTGAAACCATCTCTACTAAAAATATAAGATTAGCTGGGCGTGATAGGGCGCACCTGTAGCCCCAGGTACTGGGAAGGCTGAGGGAGGGGAATGGCTTGAACCTGGGAGGCAGAGGTTGCAGTGAGCTGAGATCACACCACTGCACTCCAGGCTGGTGACAGAGTGAGACTCTGTCTGGAAAAAAAAAAAAAAAAGAAAAAAAAAAAGTGGGGGTGAGTGGGACAGTCAAAGATCCCCTCCCCGCTGGACCTCACTTTCTAGTAAGAAAAAAGGAGAAACAGTGAAAGAGAACAAAAATTTATGTCAAGTGACTCAGCGTTTCATGAAAAAAAATTAAAAAGGATGAGAAGTGTGGGGAAGATGGAAAGAGTAATCTATATGGAGTGATCAGGCAAGGCCTGTTGAATTTGGTGACTTCAGAATGGAGACCTGAAGGTAATAAGGAAGTAAGCCACGTAGAAGTTTAAATATTTAGAGACAGTCATTTAGCATATTGAAACCTGCAGCCCTACTAAGAAAACAGGCACTTTTTCCTTTGAAAGTACCATGGATGATAATTTATTAGGTAAACTTTTTTTTTTTTTTTTTGAGATGGAGTTTCGCTCTTGTCGCCTAGGCTGGAGTGCAATGGCGTGATCTTGGCTCACTGCAACCTCTGCCTCCCAGATTCAAGCGATTCTCCTGCCTCAGCCTCCCGAGTAGCTGGGATTACAGGCTCCCACCACTGTGCCCGGCTGATTTTACATTTTTAGTAGAGATGGGATTTCGCCATGTTGGGCAGGCTGGCCTCGAACTCCTGACCTCAGGTGATCCGCCCGCCTTGGCCTCCCAAAGTGCTGGGATTACAAGCGTGAGCCACTGCGCCTGGCCACTAATAAAGAGTATTTCTTTGGAATGCATCAGCCTCAAAGGGAAACGGTATTGTGCAGCAATCCACGGATTCTGTAATGACAAAAATGTGCAAATTCAAAAGTATATTCTTTACTATGAGATTCCCAAACATTTCAGAAGGACTATAAAAGTACCTCAGAAATTTTAAGAAACAGAAAAGGAATCTTGTTTTTAGCACCATTTCAAAAGCAGAAGCAAAACACTGCCAGTCAGGGGCTAGTCACTACCAGCAACACGCTGCAGAAAGAAGGAGAAATGAGGTTTAAATCCCATGCTTCGTATGCCAGCGTCTCCACCACTGCAACGGAGTTTGCCTTAACGGACTCAACGCTACTTCAAGATTTAAAAGCAAACTTTGATATACATTTTATCCACTTCATTAGTTAGAATTTAAGGTCATTTGCATATTGCCAATATGTGTATGGTATGAAAAATATACATGTACATGATGTTGAGTGTTCTACAATTTCACTTATGATTGTCCTTAGTCTTTAAAGTCACAAGCTGTTTTAATTCTCATAAATCGTTTTAACTCAGTTCAGTTTGAGCACTGAAGGTCTAGATGTGTTGGATGTGCAATTCTCCTGAGCACACACACAAAAAAACCCATTAATGAGGGGAAATGCTCTAAGATTTTTAGACACCTTGCGCAATGGCAGGCAGAAGTCTCTAACTAGCTTTGAGAGCACCAGCAGTGGAAACGTCTGTGTATATACTCAGTGCACACTGACCACTATGCTTGTCCTTGAGCACTTTACAGTTTAGCAAGTACATCTGGGGCAAAGACCTGCCTCATAGACCCACTATACCATGGTGTTTTAAAGGAGGGACACACACATCCACTTGGGAGGCAGTGAGGAAAATGATAAAGCCTTTTTTTTTTTTTCTTCAGACAGAGTCTCGATGCAACACCCAGGCTGGAGTGCAATGGCGCAATCTCGGCTCACAGCAACCTCCACCTCCCGGGTTCAATCAATTCTCCTGCCTCGGCCACCCGAACAGCTGGGATTACAGGCCCGTGCCACCACGCCTGGCTGATTTTTGTATTTTTAGCAGAGACAGGGTTTCACCATATTGGCCAGGTTGGTTTCGAACTCCTGACCTCAAGTGATCCACCCGCCTCGGCCTCCCAAAGCACTGGGATTACAAGGGTGAGCCACTGCACCCAGGCAAGATTTTTAAAAGACAGTTTGATGTGAAGACATGGCTTAGAGACCAAGAGTGCAGGGAAAGCATTCCAACTAGAAGATACCCATGAACAAAGGCAGAGACACCGGGGAAAGGGGGAGAAATTCTGAGTGTATGGCAAGCCCTGTGGTTCTCAAGCTCCTCCTCCACCTCCTCCTTTAAAAAACAAAGGAAAAGCTGGGTGCGGTGGCTCACGCCTGTAATCCCAGCACTTTGGGAGGCCGAGGCAGGCAGATCACGTGGCTCAGGAGATCAAGACCATCTGGCTAACACAGTGAAACCCCACCTCTACTAAAAATACAAAAATTAGCTGGGTGCGGTGGCAGGCGCCCATAGTCCCAGCTACTCAGGAGGCTGAGGCAGGAGAATGGCTTGAACCCAGGAGGTGGAGCTTGCAGTGAGCCGAGATCCGCCACTGCACCACTCCAGCCCGGGCAAGACTTGGTCTCAAAACAAAAACAAAAACAACAACAAAGGGAAAACCACCACTACCAAAACTCCCAAAACAACTCCACACACAACGATGGTGATTTGCGAGCACATTTCTAAGGCCATACACAGATTTGATTGGATCTCTGCCCCCAAAACTGCCGGCCAACAAAGCACACAAAGCTAACTGGCATGGCACAAATTACTGTTGTGATATGAGGCAGTTTTGGGGGCCAGTGCCATGCATTGTATGTGCCTATAGTCCCGGCTACTCGTAGAGGCTGAGGTGGGAGGATCGCTTGAGCTCAGGAATTCGAGATGACCCTAGGAAACATAGTGAGACCCCATGTAAAAAACAAACAAAGAAAACACCAAATAAACTAATTTTGGGGTTAGGCAGCAAGTACAGCCCTCTACTGAAAGGGAGGAAGTGATTAATTTTTCACCAACTTCAGTATGCCAGTATTAGTAACAACAGCTGCATAAAAAGTTAAGTGGGATTTTAGATTCCAGAAGTTAAACTATGAACTCAAAAGTCTGGTTGTGCAGTTGGCACTGAGGCTCATTATTCAATCACCGTACCTGAATCCCTGCCATCTGCTGAGGCTGCAAAGTGAAGCAAAAAATCCTAACAAGAAATTATATGTTGGCTAGTCTCTCCCTGATAAAGATGAATATTGTTAATATCAACAATACTCAACCAAATACAAGATGCAGGAGCCCACATCATAAGCAGAACTCCTGATTGACAAAGAGGGTCGTCAGGCAGTTGGAACAGTGTAATAATTGAACAGAGAAATCAACAAGGCACTCTGAAAGAAATTAAGTGGGAAGCTGAGGCAGGAGAATCAGTTAAACCAGGGAGGCGGAGTTTGCAGTGAGCCGAGATCATGCCACTGCATTCTAGCACAGTGACAGAGTGAGAGTCTGTCTCCAAAAAAAACCAAAACAACAATAACAAAAAAAAAAAAAAAAAAAAGAAATTAAGTGGAAGACAGAATTAATTTCTTTTTGCAGTAATAACTTACTTTATGATTGTCTTGTTAAAGTCAAGCATCAAATTGGGGATGTCTAAAGTGGCAATCTACATTCTGGCAGAAAAATTACAAAGAAAAGTCACTTGATTGAGAAGGAACAAAGAATCAAATAATTTGTAGTTATATTTAATAATTTTGGTCATAGTTAAAATTTTTTAAATTATATTTTTAAAAGATAATATTCTGGCCGGGCTCGGTGGCTCATGCTGTAATCCCAGCACTTTGGGAGGCCAAGGCGGGTGCATCACTTGAGGTCAGGAGTTCGAGACTGACCAACATAGTGAACCCCCCCACCCCGCC